>NC_057864.1:91580881-91915256 GCF_019393635.1 Dromiciops gliroides
TAGAAAGACATTGTATAGGTTGGTACTATTATATTCAATTAGGAGTTAGGAAGCTCTAGGTTTGAATCCTACCTCTAAAAATCACCATCTATATGTACCTAGGTAGGCACTGAAATCAACTAGACACCTAACATTCTCTTACTTCAGATTTAATGTTGAGGTGAAATGAGGCACTCAAAAGTTATTAAACAATTAATAAAATAAGCTTTATTTTGCCTTAACAGGGCAAAGATATGCACAAAGAGTAATGTTGCACTTATGTTTTCTGTTTTAAGTTTTCCTTGTAAACACATGTGGTCATCAGGGCAGGACATTAAAAAGAACGTGGCACAACATGACTAATGGGAAATATATTTAACATTATTGTAATGCATAACCTATATAAGATTGCTTGCTGGGGCAGGGGGGGCAGATCTCAATAGAAAATTTGATCTTAACATACAAGATTCAAGAGAAGTTAAAAAAGGTAAACAGGGGGAAAAAGTTACTTAATAAGGTTAAACTGTTTACATCCTTAAATGTGAAGATAATATTTATAACTCTTGAGAATTGTATATGTATTTGGGCAGACAGAAGGATTATACACAGAGAGTATAAATATAAACTGTCTTTGATATATATCAAGAAAATTAAGGGCTTAAAAAGTGAGTTTATGGGTAGAAGAGGAAAGGGGAGGGGGAATGGGGTGAATTACATCATATGACAAGGTGAAAAAAACCTATTACATTAGAGGAAAAAAAGGCAGGGGTGAACATTGTTTCAACCCTACTCTCACTAGATTTGATTCAAAGAGGGAATAACATATACATTCATTTGGATAAAGAAACTTAGCATTTTCTTGAGGGAAGTAAAAAGGTAAGGGGAAAGGCAGGACTGGTAGAAGGGAGGGCAAAAGCAAGGGAGAAAAGTGTAAAGAAAAAGGAGGGGTGATAAAAAGGGAGTGCAGACTGGGGGAGGCAGGGGTAAGAAGCAAAATGTCGGTGAGGAGGAATATGGTGAAAGAAGGGGGGAAAGTACAAAGGGGGTAAATAGAATGGAGGGGAATATACAGTAATAAAAACTGTGAATTTGAATGGAATAAACTCTGCCATAAAATGGAAGCAAATAGCAGAGTAGATTAAAAACTAGAATCCTACAGTATGCTGTTTACAAGAAACACATTTGAAGCAGAAAGATACACACAAATTAAAGGTAAAAGGCTGGAGCAGAATATATTATGCTTCAGCTAAAGTAAAAAAAGTAGGGGTAGCAATCCTTATGTCAGACAAAGCAAAGGCAAAAATAGATCTAATTAAAAGAGATAAGGAAGGAAATTAAATCTTGATAAAAGGTACTATAGATAATGAAGTAATATCAATATTAAATATGTATGCACCAAATGGTATAGCATCCAAATTCTTAGAGAAGTTAAATGAGTTACAAGAAGAAATAGACAGAAAAACTATAGTAGTGGGTGATCTGAATCTTCCCCTCCCAGAATCAGATAAATCTTTACACAAAATAAATAAGAAAGAAATTACGGGGCAGCTAGATGGCACAGTGGATAGAGCACCGGCCCTGGAGTCAGGAGTACCTGAGTTCAAATCGGGCCTCAGACACTTAACACTTACTAGCTGTGTGACCCTGAGCAAGTCACTTAACCCCAATTGCCTCACTAAAAAAATAAAAAAGAAAGAAAGAAAGAAAGAAATTAAAGAGGTGAATATAATGTTACAAAAGTTAGACATGATAGATGTCTGGAGAAAATTGAATGGGGATAGGAAGGAATATACCTTTTTCTCAGCAGTACATGGCACATGTCAAAAATTGACCATGTATTAGTTAAATGTAGAAAGGCAGAAATAGTAAATGCATCCTTCTCAAATCATGATGAAATAAAAATTACATGTAAGAAAGAGCCATGGAAAAGTAGACTGAAAATCAATTGGAAACTAAATAATTTCATTCTAAAGAATGAGTGGGTCAAACAACAAATAATAGAAACAATCAATAACTTTATCCAAGAGAATGACAATAATGAGACAATATACCAAAATCTATGGGATGCAGACAAAGTAGTGCTTAGGGGAAATTTTATACCTCTAACTGCTTGCATGAATAAAAAAGAGAAAGAGGAGATCAACGAATTAGACATGCAACTTAAAAAGCTAGAAAAAGAACAAATTAGAAATCCCCAATTAAATACAAAATTAGAAATCCTGGAAATTAAAGGAGAAATTAATAAAATTGAAAGCAAGAACACTATAGAATTAATAAAACTAAGAGCTGGTTTTATGAAAAAACAATAAAATAGATAAAGCACTGATTAATTTGATCTAAAAAAAGAAAGAAAACCACATTACCAGCATCAAAAATGAAAGGGGTGATTCTACCACCAATGAAGTGGAAATTAAAGCAATAATTAGGGACTATTTTGCCCAACTGTATGCCTATAAATTTGACAATCTAAATGAAATGGATGAATATTTACAAAAATAAAAACTTCCCATGTTAACTGAAGAGGAAATAAAATCCTTAAATAAGACCATATTAGAAAAAGAAATTGAGCAAGCCAATAATGAACTCTAAGAAAAAATCCACAGGGCCCATTGGGTTTACAGGTGAATTCTATCAAACATTTAAAGAACAATTAATTTCAATATTATACAAATTATTTGCAAAAATAGGTGAAAAAGGAGTTCTACCAATTTCGTTTCATGACACAAATATGGTGTTGATACCAAAACCAGGCAGAGCAAAAACAGAGAGAGAAAATTATAGACCAATTTCCCTAAAGAATATTGATGCTAAAATCTTAAATAAGATATTACCAAGGAGATTACAGCAAGTGATCACCAGGATAATACACTATGACTAGGTGGGATTTACACCAGGAATGCAGGGCTGGTTCAATATTAGGAAATCTATTAATATAATCAACCACATCAATAAGAAAACTAACCAAAATCACGATTATCTCAATAGATGCAGAGAAAACGTTTGACAAAATATAGGACCCATTCCTAATAAAAGCAGTAGAGAGCTTAGGAATAGGTGGAACTTTCATTAAAATAATAAGCAGTATCTACCTAAAACCATCAGCAAGCATTATATGTAATGGAGATAAGTTAGAGACCTTCCCAGTAAGATCAGAGGTGAAACAGGGATGTCTATTATCACCTCTATCATTTAATATTGTACTAGCAATGTTAGCTTTAGTGATAAGAGAAGAAAAAAAGGAATTAAAGGAATTAGAATAGGCAAGGAGGAAACAAAACTATCACTCTTTGTAGATGATATGATGGTATACTTAGAGAATCAACTCAAAAATTACTTGAAACAATTAACATCTTTAGCAAAATAGCAGGATATAAAATAAATCCACATAAATCATCAGCATTTCTATACCTGACCAACAAAGTCCAACAGCAGGAGATAGAAAGAGAAATTCCATTTAAAGTAACGATAGATAATATAAAATACTTGGGAGTCTACTTGCCAAGAAAACCCAGGAACTCTATGAACACAATTACAAAACACTTTTCACACAAATCAAATAAGATCTTAGTAATTGGAAAGATATCAATTGATCATGGATAGACTGAGCTAATATAATAAAAATGACAATTCTACCTAAATTAATGTACTTATTCAGTACCATACTAATAAGACTGCCTAAAAATTATTTTATAGAGCTAGAAAAAATAATAACAAAATTCATCTGGAAGAAAAAAAGGTCAAGAATATAAAGGGAAATAAAGAAAAAAAAATCACAGAAAGGTGGGTAAGCTCTACTATACCAAATCTGGAGCTCTACTATAAAGCGACAGTCATCAAAAGTATCTGGTATTGGCTAAAAAATAGAGTGGAGGACCAATGGAATAGGCTAGGCACAGGAGACACAGTAGTAAATGATTTCAGTAATGTACTATTTGATAAACCCAAAGAATCCACCTTCTGGGATAGGAATTCAGAATTTGACAAAAACTGCTGGGAAAACTGGAAGATAGTATGGCAGAAATTAGGCATAGACCAACATCTTACAACTTATACTAAAATAAGTTCAAAATGGGTAGATGATTTAGACATAAGAGGTGATACCATAGGTAAATTAGGAGAGAAAGGAATAGTCTACCTTTCAGATCTTTGGAAAGGAGAAGAGTTTATGACCAAAAAAGAGATAGAGTATATTATGAAATGCAAAAATGAATGATTTTGATTACATTAAATTAAAAAGGTTTTGTACAAACAGAAGCAATGCTTCCAAAATTACAAGTTATGCAGAAAGCTGGGGAACAACTTTTATGGCCAGTACTTCTGATAAAGGTCTCATGTTAAAAATATATAGGGAACTAAATCAAATTTATAAAAATCCAAGAAATTCCCCAATTTGAGAAATAGTCAAAGGATATGAACAGGCAGTTTTCTGATGAAGAAATCAAAGCTATCTATTGCCATATGAAAAAATGCTCTAAATCGCTATTAATTTAGGGTAGAAAAATTTGAAATGGGAAATCTTATATAAACAAATGTTGAAAACTATTTCTATATGTAACTGGAAAATAATAAAATACTCTTATTAAAAATAAAAAAAAACACTTTTAGGTCTTTTGCCCAAAGAAATCATGGAAGGGGGAAAGGGACCCACATGTACAAAAATATTTATAGCTGCTCTTTACGTGGTAGCAAGGAATTGGAAGTTGAGGGGGTGCCCATCAATTGGGGAATGGCTGGACAAGTTGTGGTATATGAATACAATGGAATACTACTGTGCTGTAAGAAATGATGAGCAGGAAGAGTTCAGAGAAACCTGGAGGGTCTTGCGTGAGCTGATGATGAGTGAGATGAGCAGAACCAGAAGAACATTGTCCACAGTATCATCAACATTGAGTGTTGACCTACTGTGATGGACTATATTCTTCTCACCAATGCAATGGTACAGAAGAGTTCCAGGGAACTCATGATAGAAGAGGATCTCCAAATCCAAGAAAAAAAAAAGAAAGAAGGAACTGTGGAGTATAGATGCTGATTGAACCATATTATTTCTTTTGTTTTGGGTGCTGTTGTTTTTTTTTTCTTTCTATTTTGAGGTTTTGCATCACTGCTCTGATTCTTTCTCTTGTAACAGGATTAATGCAGAAATAGGATTAATGTTATTATGTGTATATATATATGTGTGTGTGTATATATATATATATGTATATGTATAGAGATATATAGATATAACCTATATCAGATTACCTGCTGTCTAGGGGAGGGGGGAGGGAGGGGTGGGAGGGAGAAAAATCTGAAATTGTAAAGCATGTATAAACAAAAGTTGAGAACTATCTTTACATGTAATGGAAAAAATAAAATACCTCATACATTAAAAAAAATAAATAAAAATAAAATAAAAATTAAAAAAAAAAAGATTGCTTGCTACCTTTGGTGGGGGAGAGGAGGGAGGGAGGAAGAAAAATTTGGAACTTAAAATCTTACAAAAATGAGTGTTGAAAACTACATGTAACTGGAAAAAATATAAGGAAAACTATTTTTAAAAGAATGTTTTAAAAAAATAGAATGAAAAAAAAAGTACAATGTGGTAACTTATATGGTTTTCAGAAGTCCTCCAATGTCAAGTAGTCTAAATTCTGTTTGACTCAGGCTTACCTTAGATGACCAAGAAACTTTTTTTTTAAGTATTTTTTTTCAGTTACATGTAAAGATAGTTCTCAACATTTGTTTATACAAGCTTTCCAATTTCAGATTTTTCCCCCTCCCTCCCCTCCATCCTCCCCTCCCCTAGAAAGCAGGTAAGCTGATATAGGATATACATACATAATAACATTAAACTTGTTTCTGCATTAGTTATCTTATAAGAGAAGAATCAGAGCAAAAAAGGAAAAACCTCAAAACAGAAAACCAACAGCACCAAAAACAAAAGAAATAGTATGATCCAATCAGCATTCATATTCCACAGTTCCTTTTTTTTCTGGATTTGGAGAGCCTTTCCATCAGGAGTCCTTTGGAACTTTCTTGTACCATTGAATTGGTGAGAAGAATCTAGTCTAACACAGTTGATCAACACATAATGTTGATGATACTGTGTATAGTGTTCTTCTGGTTCTGCACATCTCACTCATCATCAGTTCATGAAAGTCCTTCCAGGTTTCTCTGAACTCCTCCTGCTTATCATTCCTACAGCACAATAGAATTCCATTACATTCATATACCACAAAATGTTCAGCCATTCCCAAATGATGGACATCCCCTCAATATCCAATTCCTTGCCACCACAAAAAGAGCAGCTATAAATATCTTTGTACATGTGGGTCCTTTTCTCTTTTCCATGATCTCTGGGAAAAAGACCCAAAAGTGGTATTGCTGGGTCAAAGGGTATGCACAGCCGTATAGCTCTTTGGGCATAATTCCAAATTGCTCTCCAGAATGGTTGGATCAATTCACAACTCCACCAACAATGCATTAGTGTTCCAATTTTTCCACAGCTTCTCCAACACTTACGATTTTCCTTTTTTGTCATATTAGCCAATCTGATGAGGTGTCAGGTGGTACCTCAGAGTCATTTTAATTTGCATCTCTCTAATCAATAGTGATTTAGAGCATTTTTTTTCATATGGCAATAGATAGCTTTGATTTCTTCATCTATACTTCACAGTTCTTTTTTTGTCTGGATTTGGAGATCCCCTTCCATCATGAGTCCCCTGGAATTCTCCTGTACCATTGCATTGGTGAGAAGAATCTAGTCCATCACAGTAGATCAACACATATTGTTGATGATACTGTGTGAAATGTTCTTCTGGTTCTGCTCATCTCACTCATTATCAGTTCATGCAAGTCCTTCCAAGAAACTTTGACAGAGAACTCAGGTCCAGTCAGATCTTGAGCATTACCTTGACTTCTAATAGGAAAAATCTTTCCATAAGAAAACTAGTGGTATTATTACATTATGTTACTTAAATTCTCTGAGCCTCATTCTTGTCATCTGCAAAAAAGATATCAAAAATATATATAGTACTTATCCCACAGCATTATGATGAGAACCAGTAAAGATTGTCTGTCATATATTTCTTGTGTTTACTGTATGACAGAAACATATCTTTTCCCAATTAAAAGTTTATCTGGGGGCAGTTAGGTGGCGCATTGGATAGAGCACTGGCCCTGGAGTCAGGAGTACCTGACACTTAACACTTACTAGCTGTGTGACCCTGGGCAAGTCACTTAACCCCAATTGCCTCATTTAAAACAAAAGTTTATCTGATTATTCTTCTCTCAGGATAATAAAAGACAGCATATAGTATCTCATTTAATTCCATAAAGTAAGCAAATAATAATAGTACTGCAATATCCAAATATCATATTAAGAAGTTACGAAACAGAGAGCAGTCAGTTACTCAATAATAATTTATTAACTTTGTCTCTTTTGTGCCAGGCACTATGCTAAGTGTTCAGATTTTTTAAAAAAGGGTAAAAGTTGTTTTTATTTTCATATGGAGCTCACAGTCTAATGGAGCAAGACAACATGTAAACAGCTATGTATATATGAGTTGTATGTAGTATGGAATAAAAATAGTCAACAGAGAGAAGGCAATAGAATTAAGTAACATTTGAAAGCCTTCCTATAAAAGGTGGGATTTTACTTAGCACTTGAAGAAAGTCAGGGGAGTCAGGATGCAAAGATGATGCAAAACATTCCAGGAATGGAGAACAACCAGTAAAAATGGTCAGTTATCAGGAGATGGAGTATCTTTGGGGAGGAACACCCAGGAAAATCACGTCAATGTATTATAGAATACATGGAGATTTAAGAAAATTTAAATTTGTCTTTGGGGGTTGCTGGGGGGGGATAATCAAGGACTTTGAATACCCAATAGAGGACTTCATATTTCTTAAATTTGATGTTATTTGCCTGAGACCACATCATAGATGTTATAGCTAGGAATGTGACAAATTCCCACCATACTTTCTCCCCATAAATATATATATATATATATATATATGTATATGTGTATGTGTATGTATATGTATATGTATGTGTATATGTATATGTATATGTGTGTATATATATGTGTGTGTGTGTATATATATGTGTGTGTATGTATATGTATATGTATATATGGGGTTAAGTGACTTGCCCAAGATCACACTCAGGTCTTTCTGAATCTAGGGCTGGGCTTTATCCAACTGCACCACCTATCTGCCCCTGTCTATACAGCATTTTTTTTTTGGTTACCACAGAAATAGCATGCACTGAGGACCAGAAAGAGGGGGTAGAAGGGAAGTTTTTGAAAGTGAGAAAATAAAGAAACTGTCTTAGAATTGTCACAGTGTTAAAAACCAAAGTAATTGGACAGCTAGATGGCATCTTGCCCAGAAGTCTGGACAAATAGACAGAGAAGAATGAAATGGCATGGCAGTGAGTTGATGATGCAGAGAATTAAGCTGAGAGCTTTGCTTCTGTTGACATAGTAGTATACCCCTCTTTTCTCTGGTGACATCTGGATTTTGAGGTAGGATTATAGAAGCTGCTAAGAGACTACTTCTGCCAGGATGCTATGAAACTATCAGAAATGCAAAAGAGACTGTGACCTTTCAGCATGATGAGAGGAGTCTCCAGGGTACATGAATGAATATGGTATTGTGACTCTTATTTCTCCTTGAATCTAGGAGTTTGGTTAAAAGGGAAGGTAGTACACATGTATTAAAGACTAAGAGCTTACAAGTTGAGGTCTGATGCCTCACTAGACTGAGTTGCCTGGATTTGGGGAGATTCTTTAATTCTTAAGTTCCTTTAGTGAAAGTTAATTGCCAATTCAGATCTTAATGAGACCAATGAATGCTTCTATAAGGAAAGGTAGGAAAGCTGTTATTGGAAAGATGCTAAGTCACTTAGAATTTTAAGTCTATAGTTTTTCATTCCTACTTTCTTTTATGAAGGACCCCATTTCTATTTGTAACCTTTCTAGAATGTCCTTGCTTTAAGGTTTAAGAAACACTTTATAAATAATACTTCATTTGTCCTTCATTAAACCCTATGAAATAGAAGTTAATATCCTTCCTATTTTATGTATGAATTCCATAAAAATGACAAAGATGGGGGCAGCTAGTGGTGCAATGGAAAAAGGACCAGCTTTGGATTGAGCAGGACTTGAGTTCAAATCCAGTCTCAGACACTTGACAATTACCAGCTGTGTGACCTTGGGCAAGTCACTTAACCTTCATTGCCCCCCAAAATAAATAAATAAATACATAGATAAATGAATGAATGAATGAATGAATAGATAATTAAATCAATAGATAAATAGATAAATGAATGAATAGAATAGATAAGTAGATAAATACATAAATAAATGAACAAATGAAGGAATGAACGAACAAACAATGAATAGATAAATAGATAGATAGATAGATAAATAAACAAACAAACAAATAAACAAATAAATAAATAAATAAATAAATAAATGAATGAATGAATAAATGAATAAATGAATGAATAAATAAATAAGAATGATGACTTTCCTAGCGACACATAATACACCTTAGGTGGGATTTGAATCCATGTACTTGTGAGGGCCAAAATTTGATATACAGAGCATTATTTGGGTGCCTTGTCTTAATATTGGTGTCCTGGAAATAGGAGGGACTCTTTTAGGTTTAATCTCCCCTTTGAAACTTCCTCTTTATATATTCCTCCCAGGCCAATAAGAAAAGGAGCCTCTGAGCTTTAGTTCATAAAGGGTCAGGTTTTATTACTTGGAAATTAATTAAACCACAAAGGTGAAACCAATTAAGGAAATAAGGAAGTAGAAATACATATAGATAATTTTTACTCTAAGCTTAGCCTATGCAATCCCAGAGCATTCCCAATTAAGCTGGTTCGAAGGAATTTAGGGTTAAACTCACCAACCCCAGTCAGTTTACAGTTGTTCTGTAGAAATGCAGCCGCCCAAAATGGAGCAAAACATGTGACTCCACCAGGTCCAGGACCCTCCAGAATCACTTGCCAGGCTGAAAGAGCTCGAACTCCTTGAACATGCCCCGCCTCTGGGAAGTTCCCTCCCTTCTGGTCACATTCCGTTTTTCCTCCTCCAAAAGGGGAGGTCCTTCTCAGTAGCATACATAATCTCAGGGTGGGCCAGGTGTGGCCCCTCCCAAAGGATTCAGCTAAAACTTTCAATATTCATCTTTACCACAAATAATTTTTACCACATACTCTTGACTCCAAGTCTAGTGATCTGTATACTATGCCAGTTTTCTATGCTAGATAGAGGGTAAATGTTGCCGAACCCATGAAAACTTTTTCTTTGCCCTGTAGCATCAGTACCAATCCCTTTCATATATGGGGTACCTAAACTACCCCAGCTTAATGAGCTTGCCATTACACATGGGACAAGGAAGAAGAAAATGTATCTAAACTTCCCTCTACATATGTGCTGTTCCCCCCCCCCAACAATCATTTATTTTATTATTTCCAGTTATATGTAAAGGTAGTTTACAACATTCATTTTCATAAGATTTAGAGTTCAAAATTTTTCTCCTTCTCTCCCTTTCCTCCCCACCTCCACAAGACAACAACCAACCTGATAGAGGTCATATATATATATATATATATATATATATATATATATATATATTCAATACACAAGTACTTTTTTTTTTTAGTCTGTGTCCAATCAATATCAGTTCTTTCTCTAGGATTGGGTAGTATCCTTCATCATTAGTCCCTTGGGATAGCTTGGATCATTGTATTGCTGAGAGTAGTTAAGTCATTCACAGTTGCTCATAGAACAATACTGCTGTCACTGTGCACAATGTTCTCCCAGTTCTGCTCACTTCACTATACATTAGTTCATATAAGTCTTTCCAAGTTTTTCTGAAATCAACCTGCTTGTCATTTCTTACATTACAATTTTATTTCATTACAATCATATGCCACAACTTCTTCAGTCGTCCCCCAATTGATGGACATTCCTTTAATTTCCAATTCTTAGCCACCACAAAGAGTTGCTATAAATACTTTTTGTACAATTACTCCCCTGCCCTTTTCTCTTTTTCACAATTACTATTGTTAACTAATTCCCTCCATCCTTTTCCCTTCCCCATAACATTTATTCTATTATCTATTTTCTTTCACCCTATCCCTCTTCAAAAGGGATTTGCTTCTGACTGTCCCCTCCCCCAATCTGCCCTCCCTTCTTTTGACCCTCCCTCTTTTTCCCTTTCCCTTCCTATTTTCCTGAAGGGTTAGATGGATTGCTCCATCCAATTGAGTGTGTATGTTATTCCCTTCTTGAGTCAATTCTGATGAGATTAAGGTCTTTGAGCCAATTCTGATGAGTGTTAGGCTCAATTACTGTCCAGCTAAAATAGATTACTCCACCCAATTGGGTGTATATATTAATCCCTCCCTGAGTCAACTCTGATGAAATTATGGTCTTTGGGCCTATTCTGATGAGTTTATGGTTCATTTACTGCCCTGTTCCTCCCCTATTTCTTCCCCCACTCCATAAGCTCTTTCCTGTTTATTTCATGTGGGATTTCACCCCATGCTACCTCTGCCCTTCCCCCTTTCCCAGTGCATTCCTCTCACCTCTCAATTTTACCCTAAAAATGTCATTATGGGACAGATAGGTGACACAGAGGACAAAGCATCCACCCTGGACCCAGGAGGACCCTAGCCCCAATCCAACCGCAGACACAAGCCACCTACCCACTGCATGACCTCAGGCATGTCACCCAAATCCAAATTTTTATTGTTCTTTGGGGTCTTGTATTTGAAAGTCAAATTTTCCATTCAATTCTGTTCTTTTTATCATGAATACCTGAAAATCCTCTTTATCTTGAAGTCCCATTTTTTTCCTCCCCAGACTTGGCCACTGCTATTCAAGCCTACTTGCTGGTTCCTAGCAGGGGTGAGACACCCAAGTTTCCCATCAGCATCAGCAGAGATCCCTGTAATCTCCCCCCTGCCAAGGGCTCAGCCCTCTCACCAGACTGTGAGCTTAGTTCCAGACAACACTGGCACTGCAACAAATTCAAAGGCTTGGGGAATTTCTTTCTCTGGCAAGGCCTTCCCGGGACTGGATCTGTGTCAGTGTGACTGTGGAGTTGGGCTCCACTCCTGTATCAGTATAGCATCTCCCTCCTTCCAACCTTTTAAGCCACCTTTGGTTGGAACATGATCTCAACATATTCTTCTGTGTATTTTGCTGCTCTAGGAAATGTCCTATGGCATTATTTAGAGATTTTTTTGTAGTGATTGTGTGGTGAGTTTGAGAGCTCACTACCTTTCCCCCACCATCTTGGCTTTGACCCGGAACTCTCCCTGTTTTGTTATTCCTTTTTTTTCCCCAAGGCAATGAGGGTTAAGTGACTTGCCCAGGATCACACAGATAGTAAGTGTCAAGTGTCTGAGGCCAGATTTGAACTCCCGTCCTCCTGAATACAGGGCTGGTACTTATCTACTGTGCTACCTAGCTGCCCCCTTGTTATTTCTTCAAAAAGCAGTATATCAAATGCTTACCTTCATAAGAAAAGTGATGTTTTTTACTCTTCCCTTTAGACAAATACATTTTTTGACAATGTATATATTTCCCTGGACTCATTTGAGTTCCCACATTGGGAATGCTAAATTTGATATAATGTGAGTTCTAAAACAGTCACTTATCTTGCACCTGTATTTTTGT
Source organism: Dromiciops gliroides (assembly GCF_019393635.1). Taxonomy (NCBI): domain Eukaryota; kingdom Metazoa; phylum Chordata; class Mammalia; order Microbiotheria; family Microbiotheriidae; genus Dromiciops; species Dromiciops gliroides. The sequence goes on from NC_057864.1 coordinate 91,593,544, forward strand.
TGGAAGAAAATGAAATTTGTACTTGAAAGTTCAAGACATGCTACCCAAGTTACTGGAAAACTTAGCTGCTTAAATTCTTCAAAGACTTTTATAATCAGTAGAAATTGTTAGAGTGAAGAATACTGTGTCTATTTACAATAGTACTTGATCCATGGTTCATTGACTGAACAGCCTACCATTCACTGTTTACTGAAAGAGTTTATATTTTCCACACTGTTGGTGACACTGTAATGAGGGTTTTGTACTGAGTGAATTCACCTGCTTTGTCTTTTTAAATGAAGAATATATGGAGAAAAGTGAAGGTAGGCCAGAAATATTCTTTTTCAAAACTTCATAGGACAGATGTTAAAGAATAATTTGAGAACAACAATAGAATAAAGAAACTGCTCCAAAGCACATGACAGAATTTAGGTATATTATTAGGTATAATTTTGGGGTGCCTGTAGACCATAATAGATGAGGAACCCCTAACCTCCACAGCTGCCCTACACCTCTACCAAAAAAGTGAAAAATTACACGTTCCGTTAGAGGAAGCATTCAGTGTTATTGTATACTTTGAGTCATTTCTCCATCTCTCTCTGCTTTATTGTATAATTTTTATAATACATATTGTTATACATAATATTCTTCCTTCCCATCCTTGTTCCAGCCCCAGGTTTTACCTTGAAAGTCACTGTGAAGTAGAAATTAAAATGGACATTCCTGAGAGAACAGGGCTCTCATTGTGCTCCTGGCACCAATTGTCACTGTGCAGGTCACTTAAAATCTCTGAACCTCAGTTTTACTATTCATAAAATGGGGCTTAATTATATTTACCTCAAGGGGGTGGCTAGGTGGCACAGTGGATAAAGTACTGGCCCTGGATTCAGGAGTACCTGAGTTCAAATCCAGCCTCAGACACTTGGCACTTACTAGCTGTATGACCCTGGGCAAGTCACTTAACCCCCATTGCCCTGCCAAAAAAAAAATAATTATATTTACCTCAGAAGGTAGTTTTGAAGATCAAATGATAGAATACATGAAGCATATTATATAGGAAAAACTGGAAATGTGTGTAGTGGGCTATTGTTGCCCATGTAGGTTATTTGTGTCCACATGGGTCTGTCTAGAGTTAGCTAGCTCAAAGGGAGGCAAGAATAGACAATTCTAGTGTCTCCTTCACATCGTCTTCTCTAATGGAGACTTTAATTCATGCCAGGAGGGGATCAGGAGGCCAGAGGATGGCCACTTTGCTCTCCTCAGAGAGAAATACTGGGCTAGAATTCTATCTATCTACTCTTTTAAATATTATTAATCTAGAGGAAATGATTTTTAGCTTCAAGCTAAACACCTGATTGCTGTTCTTTGATGAGCAAAGAGAGTCCCAAGATATATATGCAAGGCTTGACAAGGTTCCACTTCCACAGTGATCATGTAGCAAGTAAATAATTTTACCTAAGTCAATAGCAAAATAGACATTAGAGAAAATATATATATATATATATATATATATATATATATATATATATATGTATGAGGATATATGCCCAACAATACAAATTGAATGAACTCTTCCTTTGGGAGTGAGATAATAGCTTGAGAGAGAGAGAGAGAGAGAGAGAGAGAGAGAGAGAGAGAGAGGAGGGGAGAAGAGGGAGAAATCAATTCCCCAGTGTCTCTAGTATAGCAAGCTGGGGATAGAGACATGATAAAGACTCCAACTCCTCTCATGTCAAATATTTTCCCCCAGGGTCTTTCTCTCTCTTCAGTGACATGAAGAAAGGGTGTAATAGTGAATCTTCTCTCTCAGCATTTTATTTTATTTATTTATTTATTTATTTTTGGTGAGGCAATTGGGGTTAAGTGACTTGCCCAGGGACACACAGCTAGTAAGTGTTAAGTGTCTGAGGCCGGATTTAAACTCAGGTCCTCCTGAATCCAGGGCTAGTGTTTTATCTACTGCACCACCTAGCTGCCCTCTCTCTCAGCATTTTAAACCAAAATACACACACACACACACACACACACACACACACACACACACACCCCACAATATATGTATATACACATATATACACATATGCATACATACATATTAATATATATTAATATATACATATATTTATGTGTGTATATATGTATATGTGTGTGTGTATGTTCTAGAGATATAAAAAAAATAGCTGCTGCCCACAGTTTAATGGAGGAGACAACATGTGTAAACAAGGTATAGACATATTTGATGAAGCTCATCATGGAAGAAAGGCACTAGCTCTAAGGGAGATTAAGAAATACTTCTTACAGAAGGCAAGATCTTAGCTGGGAACTGAATAAAGACAGAGAACCTAGCACTCAAATCTGTGCAAGGAGAACATTCCGGTTATTCAGGACATCCAGAGAAAATGTTCAGAGCCAGAAAATGGAGTGTCCTGTTCCAAGAATGGCAAAGAGAGCTGTGTTACTGGATGATGAAATATATAGAGGGTATAGGATATGAGAAGACTAGAAATGTAGGAAGGGGACAGGTTATGAAAGGCTTTAAAAGCCAAACAGATGACTGTATATTTTTGAGGGGAAGTGAGAGTCCTTACTCAGTGGAGGGAGAGGAGGGAGGTAGAAGAGACAAGGTGAGATCTCTGCTTTAGGGGAAAATATGTATATGTATATGTGTGTGTGTGTGTGTGTATATGTATGTATATATGTGTATATGTATATGTAAATGTATATGTATATATGTAAATGTATATGTATGTATGTATGTATATATTTAACCAGTGAATGGAGATTGTATTGGACTATAGAGACATTTGAGGCAGGGAGTCTAGTTAGAAGATTATAGCAGTAGTCTAGACTAGATGTAATAAAAGCCTGAACTACAGTCATAGGGGAGCAAAGTGAAGTTAAAGGAAAGATGTTATTAACATAGAAAAGAAAAATCAGAGATGGATTTGAAATGTGGATAGAGATAGAGTCAAGAATGACACTGAAGTTTCATGAGTTTCTCCAGCTTTAGGCCCTGTCACAGCCTTATGAGTTAAAAAGACTGTGTTTCCTAAAAGTATGTTTAGGTTGAGACTAAAAATGTCAAAAATAATTTTCTGTCCTCACAAACCCCTTTTTTTTTGGACCTTACTATTACTACTGAAGGGCCCATCATTGATCTAGTCACCCAGGCTGAAAACCTGGGTGAGTGTCATCTTCAACCCCTTGATCTCACTTATGCCACATACATAGTTAATGTATTTTGGTGTTTTTTATCTTCACAAATCAAAATAAATGATTCCTTATGTTCATACAGCTCCAACCATTTTAGTCCCCTACTAAATAAACTTTAGCAACAGCCAAAAACTATAGGAGCAAATATAAGTTACTCTTTTTGGCATATAAAGCCCTCCACAACTTGGTCTCAACTTATGTTTCCAAACTTACAACACAATACCCCTCCCCACCACCAATAAAAGAAACACACACACACACACACACACACACACACACACACACACACACACACAACTTCAAATTGGTCATACTCCATCCTTGATTTCTGCAATACACTTGTCCCCTCATCTCCATCTCTTAGAATACCTAGTTTCTTTCAAAAATCAACTAAAATGACAATAGATTGATTGTTAATGGTTTCTCAAGAGGCCAAGGGAGAAACTGAAATGTCTTAAATCCATTCCCAAAAGGGAACTCTCCTGACAAGTAAAAACCAACCCTTACTGGTGGGCATGTATTGAGGAGGTGGGATAAATGTCTTCAGCTACTCCTTCTGAGGATGTGGCTTGATCATGAGATTGAGTAGCCTCAAGATATTTGGGCAGGTGAAGCCTTGTCTATTTGGCCCTCTCTCACTAGTTTTCTCCTTCTTGAGGTGGGTTGCCCAAACTCTAATGGAGAGAATCAAAGACAGAAGATTCTTCCCCAGACAAAGCTCACCCAGGTTGGATTTTGATTACAGTCTAAATAGAAATATACCCTGCGAGTTGGGTAGGGTCCTGTCAAAATAAGGAGCATGTTGCTTAAGGGCTAGGAAAAGTCTCTGTCAGCATGCCTTTCAGAGGCTGACTAATTTTTTTCAGGAATTGGACCTTAATATATATAAGGAGAAAAGGGTAGATCATAAATTAATAATTAATTATTAATGTAATAGCATACTACTAATTTCCCTCACTCCTGACATTGTAGGATTTGTCTGAATAAGCTTTCACTGGTCTCTCATGGAGAATAACAGATATGAAGTACAAAGAAAAAAAGTTTATTGGCAGATAGGACAATAATTAATGAGGTAATATCCAAAGAGGATGAATGAATAACAATTAGAAAGTATTTATTAAGTGCTTACACTGTGCCAAGCTCTGTGTTAAGCTCTGGGGATACCGAGAGAGAGAGAGAGAGAGAGAGAGAGAGAGAGAGAGAGAGAGAGAGAGAGAGAGAGAATTTTTATTTTAAGCAGCTTATATTGTAATGGGTGTATAGCACACATAGGGGAGCAGCTTCAAGAGGAGGGAATTTTGATCTGGGGAGTCACAGGAAAAATGATTTCATCCATAAATCAGTTATGCCCATTGACATGAACATTCTAAAAGCAATGGTGCTATAGATTTGATTCTTTTTCTCAGACCATGAGGTAGAAAGTGGGGCAGATAGAGAAAAGTACTCCTCTAGCAGCATAGGGGATGACAGCATGGCCTGTGTAGATAGCTGAATAGGATGTGAAACATAGTCTTGTGCCTCACCCTTAAGACTTCCTTCCACCTCTATGAACATCTGTATGAATATAACAGTGATTTTCTGGACCCTACTGTTTCAGTCAAGTGTGTTACATATTCTCCCCTCCCCCAGGATTCTCTGCTAGGAAAATTGGGAGAGGAGGGTCGGAGAGGATACAGTCTCTGCAATTGACTCTATTTGTGTTACCTAAATTTTAGGGATCCTTAACAACCCAGTTCCACATACATCAGATTAACACTTACTAAGGAATATTTACTTCAAAAACAAAGCAGGAACAAACATATAAATTCCCACCACCAACAGCAGGAGGGGAAAAGGCAATTCTTCCTGAACTCCCTCAATCCATGGGGAGGAGGATTAGGTTTATGACTTTACTCAGTTCCTGCATAGCATTAAACCCATCAAGTTCCAAATTTAAAATTTCCCCCTTGAACTTTTATCCCTTGCAACCCTGGGATCTCAGGACTTTCCTGATGTGCTGGCAGCAACATCTGACTAGAATCCTGGCTCCAAGGTAAATGTGGCTTGAGCCACAAAAGTCCCAAATCCATTTCTCAGGGCCACAGGGCCGAAGGATAGGGAAAAAAAAAGTGCCCTTTCCTCCACTCAATTTAGTACAGTACAGACATGCTATTGGTGAACAAGGCCTTCACTCTGAATGTCATTGGAAAGAGAGTGAGATTGTCCCGGTCTATTTCTGGTTATGCAGCCAATGCAAAAGAAGCTCATTACAACCATGCAGAATATCTTCTCTTAGAAGCAGGTCTCTGGTATCTCCGAAATGGGTACTTCTATGTTAGATGATCTGAGATTGCACTAAAAGGCCTATTACATGCACATGTTGTAGTCCCCATTGGAATGTATGCAGGGACTGTTTTTGCTTTTCCTTGAATCTCCAGATCTTAACACAATAACTAAGCCTTAGTAAGGATTTGATAAATACTTGTTGAATGTTCCATCTAGGGCTGGCTAGATATAGTTGGTTAGCCAAGCTGGCCTTCACTTAAGATAACTGGACCCTATTGTAAGAGTTATAAACAGAGAAGGATTAACTTTCCCAGTGAATGATGATATGGATTTTTTTAAAGTCAATTGTAGAAGTTTTATCCAGAAGTGGAAAACCTAGGTTACAGCAAGATGCAGATGGCAAGATGGCTTGAATGAGTGCCTGTGTGTATTATGGAGCTTAGTCTGGTCACTCTGATAAAAGTTCTTAACTTTTTATGTGTCATGGACCCTTTGGCAATCTGATGAAGCATATTGACCCCTTCAGAGAATAAAAAGTTTTAAATGCATAGATCTACAAAGGAAAACAATTTTATTGTAATTAAATTAACTCTATATACACATACACATATATATATGTTTAAATAGTTTCACTTATCTCAGGTTAAGAACTCTTGCTCAATGGAGAGAGGTAGTAATAATACAAAGTACCTCATACATTCATACTGTGGAATATTTAAATACATACTTTAACTTTGCCTGTCTCCTATAAATAGATCAGAGAAATTAATCTTTATAATTATAATTATTAATCTTACAATATCTTCTACAATTTGTTTCCATACCTATCCTCCTACAAAATCCTGTATCAGAGAAAACATATATCTCCTCAGAAAATCATATCAGAGAACAGACAGGAAAAAAAAAACATAATAATAATTTATTTTTGTCCCAAGAAGAAATATAGCATGATCATGCTGGAGACCCCCCTCCTTAGAAGAGACCTCAGAGCTCCCCTTCTTTCTAAAGGTTTTTACAGTTTCTTGGTTCACAGGTTACAGAATAACTTCATTGGCATGATACAAATCCACCCAAAGCAAATACTACAAATTTAAATCAGTTAAACAATACAGATCAGTTTAGCAGTTCTATTTAAAGCAGGTTATGGTTAGATCATGTGGAGATAAGAGGTGTATTATCAAAGATAAGGAGGTTTAGATAGTTGATCAGGAGAACAATAAGATCTATTCACTTTCTTGGGAAAGAGATAGTGAACAAGAATTTCAAAGGGACATTTAAAATTGTTTATTCTTTTGGGGAAAGTAAATAGGGACTATCTGATATCAGTTTGAAGTCTTTCTGCAAAGATCATTTTGCTCCTATTAATCCAGGGTCTCATAAAATCCATTTGGATAATAAGGCAGCTCCATTAAATCCCGGTGATCTATACATTCATATTAACAATACACATTTGCTAGTAAAGTGAATAAAGGACACATAGAGACAACAATATAATTAGGCAAATTAGACAACTTACACATCACTGAGATTGCGTGAGATGTGTTTTATGACTGCAACATAGCAATGAAATGGTGTGTTTTATTTAAAAAGCAATGGATTAGATAAAAGGGTTGGTGAAGGAACATGTGACTAAAATAAATTCTTGTCAGAAAACACACAAACGAGAGGAAGGTTAGTAGAAAGTGAACTGCTATTTAGATGTGTGATCTGTCATTTTGAAGTCATCTCAATGACTAACTGAATGCATTTAAAGAAAGATCAGGTCATTTGTGCCATATTTTTAAGATACTCAAAATATTTTTGATGAAAAAAATTAATTTATTTGCCATTTTTAGCCATGAGTTAGATATCAGAACATTTTTTTTTCATTTTTTCTTTAAGATGCAAACCAAGCCCATTTTTACTTTCATTGTTCTGAAAGTTATTTTGTTTTGGAGTACCAGAACCTCTTTAAATTCAAAGAAAGATTGTCAAGGGTAACATTAACACCACAGATTGCATTCAAGATGTTCCTGATTATTTTGAATTCATAGAAATCTTAAATGTAGTCTCCTTGAAGGGTATGCATTATAACCTGAGGGGTAAAATAAATTTTAAAAATCTCTATATTCCTATAAAGTAAATTCATTAAGTCCAACACTGTGAGAAAAAAGAAAAGAAAAAAAATAACCTGTAAGAAAGGAATAAAGGGCAGAGGTGAGCACATTCTTTATAATCAAATTTTATTACTAAGATATAGAAGTAAATATGCACTTAAGTAGCTAATAGTACATTGCCATATGACTTTTGCCCAAAATGTCCCAAGAAGACTCTGGGTCACAGAGCTTTAAGAGCTAGAAGCTTGCCCTCTGGAGATGTCATTTCCCAAACATATTAAAATGTAGGACATTGACAGTAATAACTAACATTTCTATAGTGCTTTAATGTTGGCAAAGTGTTTTACACACAATCTATTTTTTAATCCTCATAAAAATGTAGAGGTAAGTATTATAGGTATTATTATCCCCATTTTTTAGATGAGGAAACTGAGGTTCATGGAAGTGAAATGATTTACCTAAGGTCACACAGCTATTGAAATATTAGAAAACAGATTCAAACCCAAGCCTTCTTGACTTCCAAGTGGGTATGTTATTTCCATTGTCTTTATGAAAGATGAGGGATCACTTTGTACAAAGGTGCCAAATTAAATTCACTGGGATGCTTCCTATGTAACCCTGTTAGTCTTGTTCTGATTATGCAGATGATCCCAAGGTTACTACATCTATGCTAATATGGTATCAAGTAAAAACAAAAAGCAAAAACAAAACAAACAAAACCTTAAAAAAAAACACTTCAAAGGTTCTAATACCAACATTCTAGCACAAGGGTTGCACTTAAACATACAATATTCTTTGTTTATTGCTTAAATTACAATTAAAAATAGAAATTCTCCTACTTTGCATATGAAATGATTCAATATAATCAATAGAATTATACTCAGTGTCTGGTGTATGGCAATAACTAGTAAATTTATAAAGGAAGTAAATTTCTGTTTGGGAATGAAAACCCCTTACTCCCTAAGGAAACAACTCTCCAAAGTCTTTTAGGTTATCCCACAAAACCTGTATTTTATGGGCCACTTCCCTGTCTTTCTTTGAACTCCTAGTAGGCTAGCTGGAGCCTGGGGCACCCTTTGAAGTCAATGAAAGTTCAGTGCTCAGCTGCAAAGAAAGGCAGTCAGTATAAGAAACAGAGCTAGCCTGGAGAGTATACACTCTTCTGTTCAATGGTGAGATCACAAAAAGTGACAGGAACCCTGCATTGTGACCCAACATAATCAGATTCAAGAGCTCATGCCCAAGTTTGACTGTTGTGTTGTAAGGCAGTTCAAATGAAGGCCATCAGAAATAAATAATAAATGGTGTGTGATGGGGAGGCATTTTCATGCCTAGCCAAGCAAAAGGTACTCAATCACTTCCTACCATTTCTGTATCTAGCTGCACATCTGGCAGAATAACAAAGTACCAGAATGATCTGATTTACCAGGCATAATCTTGAACATTACTGAACCTGTGAGCAAGATGATAATAATAATGCTTATGACTCACAGCCAGGTGGTGCAGAGCACTTGGGCCTGGAGTCAGGAAGACTTGAGGTCAAATTTTACCTTCAGACACTTAGTATATGTGTGATCCTCGGCAAGTAACTAACATTGCCATATTTTCCTCATCTATAATATAAGGATAATAATTTATAAGTATAATGATAAATTGCATTATATTAAATACTATTAATGACTTCTATGATTATAATGAGGATCAAATGAGATAACAATTGTAAAGTGCTTAGCAGAGTTCCTGGCACATAATAGGTGCTATATAAATGTTAGCTATTATTTATTTGCATAGGGTTTTTATATGTAGCATTTGCAAAGTACTTTTATATGCAGTAATTGATTTGATCCTCATGATAAATCTGAAATGGATTTGGAGTCAGAAAATCTGGATTTCAATCTTGGCTTTGATACTGCTATTGTTGTTGTTCAGTCATATCTGACACTTCCTGATCACATGGATCATAGCACTCCATTGCTGTCCATGGGGTTTTATTGGCAAAGATACTGAAGTGGTTTGCCATTTCCTTCCCCAGTGAATTAAGACAAATAGAAGCTAAGTGACTTGACTAGGATTACAAAAGTAATAAGTGTCTGAGACCAGGTTCAAACTCACTTCCTCCTGACTCCATGTCCAACACTATCTGCTGAGTCATCTAGCTGACTCCAAGGCAAAGAGGTAAAGTAACTTGCCCAGGGTTACACAGCTAAAAAAGTGGTTGAGGCCAGATTTGAATTCTAGTCTTCCTTACTCCAGGCACCGTGATACATTATCTAGCTGCCTCTGATCCTGCTAAGACTATCTGCAATTTATAAAGTATTTAAAGGTTTACAAAACAGTTTGCTTGTCTGAATTCCTTTGGTCCCCAAAAATTCCTGGGAGGAAGAGAACAGGAGAAGAAAAAGAAATAACAGAAGAAGGAGGAGGAAGAGAAGGAGAAGGAGAAAGGAAGAAGAAGAAGAAGAAGAAGAAGAAGAAGAAGAAGAAGAAGAAGAAGAAGAAGAAGGTGATGATTCATTTTTCCTGCTTTGAAGATGAGGAAACTGAAGCTAGGAGAATATAACTCTTGTCCAGAGTCACACAGCTAGTGTCACAGGCAGAATATGAATTCATATTTTCTTGACCCCCTGTTCCTCATTCTATGCAATATGCATGTGATTTTATGAAATTTGCTCAACTCTTTCAGAGATTAGTTTACTAATCTTATAAAATGAGATATTTGGGCTGCATGACTTCTGAGGGCTTTTCCAGGTTCAAAGCTAAATATCCTATGATCCCAGAGAGTTAAGAAGGTAATTATCATCTTCTTCACTTTTTTAATCAGTTCATAAAACTGAAATTCAGAAGAATTAAGTAACTTGACAAAAGTCATACAGGTAGTAAGTGATAGATCTAGGACTAAGACAAAAATATATATGGTTTAATATATATACATATATTACATTATATATTATTTGATAATATATGTATATAAATATATAAACCACATAAAATATATGTGGTTTAATAAATACTTTTATTTATTAAACCACAGGTGTACTGCACCAAGGCGAGACAGTGGTGCGGTGGGATAGAGCACAGGGCCTGGAGTCCTATCTTCCCGAGTTCAAATCTGGCTTCAGACATTACTAGCCGTGTGACCCTTTGCAAGTAACTTAACCCTTCTTGCTTCAGTGTCTTTATACATAAAATGAGCTGGAGAAGAAAATAGCAAAACACTCTAGTATCTTTGCCAAGAAAACCCCAAAAGGGATCATGAAGAATAGGACACAACTGAAAAACTTCTGAACAACAAAGACTGGATCAAGCCAGTTTGTTTTTTAATATGCTTTCTTAGAGGAGACAGAAGAGAAATGTATAAAATCTTAGTTCTCCCCCTCACCTAATCTCATCATATGATTAATTTTCCTAGCACACAAAAAGAACATCTCTATTTCTGGGCCCTATGACCTCCTATTTATTGGAATCCAAATACCTTCAACAGCACTGTCTTTCAATTCTCTCCCACATACAAATTCAATCCAACCCTTCCTAGGCATAGAAAGTTCGTAGTATACCACTCAATGATGTGGAAATAATATGATTGACCTGTTAACTAAGCTTCTGAATGAAAATAGCTAGTAGGCATTTTAATGTACCATTTCTTAACTTTAATTGTAGCAGATGTTCTGTTATGTGTGACATATCAATAACATGTGAAACTGTGCCTAATGGAAAGTGAAAAGAGTGTCTCCAAAATATGGCCTTTCAGCAAATTTTGCTATTTTAGAAGATTCTAATTACAGTTCCCGTTCAATTCTGTTTATTCCAAAAGGAAAACATAATGCTTGAACTTATAGCCCAATTTCATTAAGAGGTCAGGTTTCTTGGGAGATAGGTGATAGCAGTGGCAACGACTACAGAGTAAGTTTCTAGAAAATAATAAAGTTGCTAGAAATTTCAACCCAGGGAAAGGTGTTGCTATAGACAAAAGCCTGGAAACACTAAGAACTCCTCTACACCTTCTAGCCATCAACTTCTGTATTGAAGCCAACAGGCATCTGGCTTATATCCCAGATGAATATAAACAAAATTAAAGGAATTACAAGGCACCAGTTACTGCTCACTAAGACTCTTGCATGCAGTATTGGTCACATGAGAAAAGATATAATTGCTCCTGCTGGGATTCAAAATGAATCCAACCAATATGTTCCTACATTTCAGAGATGTGAATTATGAAGAAAAATGAAGGAACTTAAGCTCGTTCTCAGAGGAAATAGACTGGTGGTAACTTAATTGAAGTTTTTAAAGTCAGCAGGGGATCAACAAAATGGTTCCAAGTAAATTCTTTGTATTTGTAAAAGAATGACAAATAATATGACGTTTACTCAAGAATTTTTTTAAAAAGCTATGATATTGATATTTCTCATAGCATTGCATCAAAGTTTATTGAGCTAAAACTGCACCTTGTGACTATATGAAACAATGTAATATTATTTGGAATCAGTGCCATGTCTATAGACAGTGTACCACGATGGATAAAATACTGGGATTGGAATCAAGGAGAAGTGGCTTCAAATCCTAACTGACAGTTACTAATTCTGTGATCACGGTCAAGTCAATTAACTCTTCTCAGACAACTCCTTTGCCTCCATTTTTCTGTCATAAATTGAAGAGAAGTTGTGTTCACACCAAGTGCTCTCCTGGCTCATCCTTTGTGTATTTCCTGATACTCATCTGTCAACTTCACAGAGAATTTGAGTTGACTTAGAAGGTTGAACATAATATATCTTAGAATAATTAGGAAGAGGAAGAAGAAAAGGAAAAGAGGAAGGGGAATGGGGAATGTGAAGGTGAGTGGCAGGGTGAGGGGCAAGGGGAAGAAGGAGGAAGAGAGGGAAGAGAAGGAAGAGAAGGAGGAGGACAAGAAGCACAAAAAGAACAAGAATTATTTAAAGGAAGTGAAGACATAAACTAACTGGTGCCTGTGAAAGAGTAGAGAAAGCTAAGTTTAGCTAGGGTATTCCACCATGCCATTTTATTAAAAGCAACCTTCTGGATGTTATTCCTATGAGAAAACTGATTGTTTTTCTATTTTATTAATAACCAATTATTACTATTGGGATCCAGGCTTTTTTCTCTTTTTACTTTCTCATTCAGGGACCAGCCCTTGTAGGTCAGTTAGTCTCTGATGAGGAAATTAGCCTAACCCCCAGGAACATTATCCACCCTCTTGGGGAGTGGGGTGTCTGACCCCAATGGGAGAGATTATTTCTGTTTAAAGTAAAAATAGAACATAATTCAAGTGAGTTCTACCCTAAAAAGCATTAGGCTCATGCCAGGAAACCCTGATTATTTAACTTAAATGATCTGGATGGGGATGGCTTCTTTTGTCCAGATAGCTAAAAGCATTTGGGGCTCATTATCAAGCAGCAGGATGGGTTTTCAGTCCCTCATTTAAAAGTAGGTCCCCTAATTGATTGTTGTTCACCAATCAAAGTTGATCTCCACCTGTCATTGGCACCCACTTTTTTTTCTTTTTTTTTTTCTTTTGCAGGGCAATGAGGGTTAAGTGATTTGCCCAGGATCCCACAGCTAGGAAGTGTCAAGTGTCTGAGACCAAATTTGAACTCAGGTATTCCTGAATCCAGAGCCTGTGCTTTATCTACTGCACCCAGCTGCCCCTAGCACCCACTTTTTAAAGGTATTTAAGCATTCAATGATCACCATGGTTTATCCTTGGTCACTAAGAAACACCACTGACCATCAATTTTTTGATTAATTGCAAGTCTAATTAATATTGATTTTTTTTTTGGCAGGGCAATGAGGGTTAAGTGACTTGCCCAAGGTCACCCAGCTAGTAAATGTCAAATGTTTGAGGCTGGACTTGAACTCAGGTCCTCCTGAATCCAGGACCTGTGCTTTATCCACCTAACTTCCCCCTCTAAATTGATTATTAATTACCGAGAAACTCTGTCTCTTGGATTATTCATTCATTCCAGATAATACGTGTCCATTTTGGTAAATGATTCTCTTATGGATAAGACTCTGCATCTTGTCACTCAATGTCCCAGTTTCCTCATCTGCAAAATGAAGATTAAAAACTACCTCCCTACCTCACAGGGTTGTTGTCATGATAAAATGAGACAATTTTAGTGAAATACTTTGGAAGCATTTAAGTGTTATCTAAATGCTAGTTATCATTATTATTAGATAACCTCAAAAGCCCTCCCCCTCTGCAACTCTTTCCATTTTGGCTCTATTAAATGATAGGTAATAGGGAAAAGAAAGGAAATATTTGGGATCACCTATTTATTTTCCAACAAAATTGAATAAAAACATTCATTTGACCAGGTAGAACAAAACCTAAGGAGGGATGTTATACATGCAAACATGTGTTTCTTTGTATAAAGGACATTATAGTATAGTTCAGTCATTCTCTCATGTTTGACTCTTTATGACTCCATGGACCGAAGCATATCATGCTCTTCTATCATCCAATATCTTCCAAAGTCTTCCAAAGCACATTTATTGCTTCCATGACACTATCTCTCTCTCTTATCCTCTGATGTCCCTTTGTCTTTTGCTTTTAGTCTTTCCCAAAATCTGAATCTTTTCCAAGGAGTTCTTATAGTTTGGCAAAAACAGAAACCAAAAATGCTATTCAAATAAATGGAGCCTCTTAAATCCTATTTCAATGAGGGAATTTTTCCCCCTATGGAAAACTAAAATAATATTGTTAGTGTTCTTGCCTTTTGGATGTCAATAGTAATAGTTATAATTTACAAAGTTCTTGAACGTTTTCAAAATGTTTTCCTCACAACATCTCTGTGGGGTCAGTATTAGGAGTCTGAGTTTTGTTTGACTGATGAAGAAAATCCTATGAATGATGAAAGATGGATTTGAAGAAGGTGGGGGGAGCTAATGGTTGTTAATGGACCAAAACATTAGGCAATGGGCAGGTTTTGTTTCTAGTTGTAGGTCTGCTACTTCTCTTGCAGTTGTTTTTGTAAGTGTCTACAAAAACAAAACAAAATACACATAAGGTTCTAAAGGTTTCATACTCTAATGATTTGGCTTCCACAACCTCCTGTTTTGAAGCCTGAAATACTCATTCTTGTTTTAGCCCTTCATAAAAACAAGTTCCTTAAATAAAATAAAAATCTAGGTTGAGACTCTGACAACCATAACCCAGAATAAACTGCCTGTAGAAGATTATACTTCTGAGAAAACAATTGAAAGGCTTTCACTCTAGTTTTCGTAATTCATTCTCATATGACCTTCCCGTAACCTGTATTTATTTGTAAACTATCCTTTTCCATGGTTGTTACCCAAAGGTATCTGGAATAGGAGAGAAGGAATAAGTATTTATATAGATGCGCTACTATGCTAAGCACTTTACAAATATTATATTATTTGATCTTCAAAATGACCTTGCAAGGTAGGTAATATTATCATCCCCACTTTACAGTTGAGGAAAACAAGGCAGAGAGAAATAAAGTAATTGCCTGAAATCACACACCTAGTAAATTTTCTTTTCTATGTCTTTCAGACATCTCAAACTCAACACATCCAAATCAGAATGTACTCTCACTTCATGTTCCCCCAACTCTCCTATTATTGTTAGGAACATGAAAAGAAAAAATCAATAATCAATATCTTGAATGCCTTGCTCTGTATTGCCTTGCTAATCTTCTGTGAGCTATAATCATTAGGATGAGAGAGAAGAGATTTATAGTAAAGACATAGTCCCAGGTAAAAGAAACTGTGTGTAACCAAACTATGATGTAGTCCCAGAGAAATCTCAGTGTTAGATAGCCTTAAAATGTAATTAAATCATTATAAAATAGATATCTTAAGTATGTGACCATAATAATTATACATATGTATTAATTATACATATGTAATTATAATTATGTATATTTAATTTGTATTAATATATATTTAATATATGTATAATTAATTATACATATGTAATAATTATATATATATGTATTTATCTTTATATAAAATGATAAAGTAAGAAAGTCCTCTAATGGGCTGATTGAGACATCATGGAAAGTACAAAGTTAGTATGTCACAAAGTTAAGACATAAGTGACCTGCAAAATGCAATCTTGCATGAATCATATATTAGAGGATTTTGTTGCACCATCCATGAATCAAGAGACGTATAAATAACTGTGAATTCTCTATTTCGATGTCTCGGAACATACTAGGCAGACTCTAGACTCCACCTTTGTTTTTTGTGTGTTTATTTGTTTGTTTAATAAAGGCTGGATTCTTTGTCCAGAGAGGCTTTCCAGTTTCTTTTGTACAGGCATCTCTACTCTTCCAGTCCCTCAGGCTTGCTACCTAGGTGTTATTAGCCTCCTCAATATCTCTCACTCTGTCCCCTCTACCCTATTCAAGAGTTGTTGATTTCATTATTTCAACATCTCTTAAATTAACCCAGTTCTCTCTGAGACTGCCACCACCCTGGTGCAGACCCTCATCCCTTCACTCCTGGACCACTGCAATAGCCTGTCTGTTGGTCTACCTGCCACAAGTCTCTCCCCATTCCAGTTCATTCTTCATTTAATTGACAAAATAGTTTTCCTGAAGCAGAGAACTAACCTTGTTACATCACATACTCAATAAGTTCCAGTGGCTTCATATCTTCTACAGCATCAAATAAAAAGTCCACTGACATTCAAAGCTCTTTATAACCCTCTCCTCC
Organism: Dromiciops gliroides; assembly: GCF_019393635.1. NCBI lineage: Eukaryota > Metazoa > Chordata > Mammalia > Microbiotheria > Microbiotheriidae > Dromiciops > Dromiciops gliroides. The sequence continues at coordinate 91,609,791 of NC_057864.1, forward strand.
CATATTTCCACTCTTTTTAGATGTTATAGCTTCCTTTTCCATGATACTTTTCAATCTAGTGATGCTAGCTTTCTTGCTTGTTACTAGAATAAAGCACTCCCACTCCAGGAACATTCACTGAAAGTCTTTCCCTTTGATCTCTGCCTCCTGGCTTCCCCAGCTTCCTTGAAGTCACTGCAAAAATGCCACCTCCTACAGGAAGGAAGCCTTTCCAGATCTCCTTTAATTCTAGTGTCTTCCCTCTTTTGATTATTACCAATATATCCTGTATATAACTTATTTATACATAGTTATTTGCATGTTGTTTTCTCCATTAGATTGTGAACTCCTTGAGGTCAGGAACTATCTTTTTTTTTTCAGGGCAGTTGGGGTTAAGTGACTTGCCCAGGGTCACACAGCTAGTAAGTGTTAAGTGGCTGAAGCTGGATTTGAACTCAGGTCCTGCTGAATCCAGGCCAGTGCTCTATCTACTGTGCCACCAAGCTGCCCCAGGGTCTATCTTTTGCCTTTATATGTATCCCTAGTACTTAGTGAGTCCCTGAATACATAATAGGAATTTGATAAATGCTTATTAATAGACCAACTGACTAGTGCCCCTGACTTTGTTCCCCAGGCAAAAGCTCCAATTTTATTCCTGGCTAGGTTTGCTAGCTTTTTGTTTTGTTTTGTTTTGTTTTTGTCTCATTTTGTTTTACTGGTTTCTTCCACCTATGGGCATGTTCATTTCACCTGACCCAATATTAATATATTGGTTAAATGGACATCTATCTGGCTCCTAATTGCTTCAGCTCTGGGCTTTATGTATAGACTGACCTTCAGAATTTTCCAGAAAATCAAACAAGCATAGGAAAAAAAAATTCCTTTAATCTACACGGAGTCAGATAAGCAGGTTTGCTAGCTCTGAAAAAACTAAGATGACTTATGCCCTGAACACCAATTTTTAAGATTATTAACCTCCCCCCCTCCCCAACTCCTTTTAGGCTAATACAGTTTACAGATTCTAAATTTTAACAATACATTCAATTATTTTATTAAGCTAATGCTTTATTTCCAACACCCATGCTGTATTAATTGACCTTCTTAAAGTCAAACTTCAAATCACTAGAAATTCTGCTTTGAAATACAGATATTTATCTAGCACTGAATTTCTTTTCTCTATTAATAGAACCACTAATTCAAATATAACCTCCTCTGAAACTCACTGTAGTCCCTTTTTGTGCTAATGACAATGACTACTTATACGGCATAATTAGAATGTATGGAGCTATGTCTTGAAGATGATTTTGCAATAACAATGAAAACTAAATGTCTCCAGCTTCTAATTTAAAAAAAAAAAGGATTTTTTCTTTTGAGGTGGGTAATGAGGGTATAATGTCTTGATCAGGGTCACATAGCTAGTAAGTATCAAGTGTCTGAGGTCAGATTTGAACTCAGATCCTCTTGAATCCAGGGCCAGTGCTTTATCCAACATTCCACCTACCTGTATATATTTGTATATATGTGGTTGGTGGGGGGGAGGAACACTTGATGAGAGGGTGGTGGGCCTAGGACAGACTGAGGGTGCTTTTCCTGTGGAAAACATAACAGCACAATAAGAGGGCCATATGAGTTAATAACAGGAAGATAATCATGTGTGCTTCCTGGCAATAACCCAGAATTCAGGGGTGTGACCTCAACTATTTCAAGCATCTCCTGCCCTCCAAAAGCTGTAGTTCTTCATTTTCAAATTCCTTGCATTTACCCTCTATAAAAGCTTTTTTGTTTCTCTGGCTCAATGAGAAAATGTTTTTGAACCACCCAAATTAGAACCATGTAATTAGTTGTCCCCTTGGGAAAGATCAAACCACTCAGTTTTTATTAAACAACAGCAACAACAGGCAAGGACTAAAGAATTCTCTTGGGGTTGGGATGGGGTGGGACAGAGGTGAAGCATCTAGTTTAAGGTGGTCCCTTGTTTATAATCAAAAAAGGAGGTACTAGATTAAACTGGTTAGCAAGCAAATGTCCCAAGGGGCTCATACATGAGCTATAGCATCATTCCTTTTCTACCAGGACTCTAAACCAGTTCAGACTAGGATAGATCCCATTTTTGAGTGAGGTGAGTTCAGGCAGATACTGACAATTCTAAAAATCATGTAAATATTAACTACATTATAAAATTAATACATCAAAATCAGAGGTAGTATTATTAATTTTTATCTCACACATTTATACCAGGATTGCCAGAGTTGGTTCAATATTAGAAATATTAGAATATCATTAACAAGAACAATAAAAATGCTATTGTTATCTCAATACAAATAGAAATAGTTTTTGACAAAATTCAACAACCACTCCTACTAAGAAAAGTAAGAGGCAAAGGAAGAAATATAACCTTTGCTAAAATGATAAATATCATCTATTTAAAACTAAGAGTAAGCATTATCCTTAATGAGAATAAATTAGAAGCCTCCTCCATAAGATCAGGAGTGAAGCAAGGATGTCCATTGTGATAAAATAATGGAATTTAGCAGATGCCCAGGGGCTCCACCTGATTGATTTAGTATTGTTTGAATTGGGTGACAATGAGAAACTGACTAACTACCTGGGAATGATTAGAGGCCACACCTGGCCAGCTGTGAGTGATACATACTTCTGCCATCAGCAGGGGGACCACTCTCAGCCAACCAACTTGAAGGACCTCCCTTTTGGGGGAGGGAGAGAAAAACTAGAAAAAGGGAATGCTTGCTCAGAGAAGGTCTCTCTCTTGCCTTCTGGTGAGTGGAGGAGTGTACTGGAAAGGGACTGCACAGCTGACTCCCATTGAAACTACAGACCCCAGGTGGTAAGTGGAAGTGAGGCCAGTTCTTTGAGCTAACTGAGCAGGAAGCAAGTTTTGGGTTTGAGTCAGTCTTTGCTACAGCCAGGGAGCTTATTTGTTTTCTTTTCCCTTATTCTCTTGTCCCTGGCTTTATTAACTTTACCTTTGTTGTAAATTTTGTTCCCATTAATAAAACCTGGTTAGTTTATGGAAAAGAGGCTGTTAATCTCCTTTCTTATTAGCCTAGGAGAAATAACTAAAAAGGCAATTTGGAAGGGAGGAAACTTTGGACTTAGAGGTCTCTCATTATTTTCTGAACCCCAATATTATGGCAAGTCACCCAATTAACTCTCCCCATAATAAATTTGGCCCCTACACAATTGTAACTATTATTACTCAATACTACATAGAAAATCTGAGTAACAATTAGACCAGAAAAGGAAGTTAGAAGAATAAAAACAGGCAACAGAGAAATATGACTATCTCTATGCAGATAATATGATGGTGTACTTAAAGAACCATATAGAATCTATTAAAAAATAAACTAGTTGAAAAAATTAATAAGCTTAGCAAAGTTTCAGGATATAAAACAAACCCATGTAAATCATCAGGGTTTCTCTAAGCTATGAACAAAACCCAGCAAAAAAAAGAGACAGGATGTGAAGTTCTATTTAAAATAACTTTAGACATCAATAACAAAAGGAAAACTTGGGAGTCTATTTGACAAGACAAAACCAGGGACTATATGAACACATTGCAAACATCTTTCGTGCAAGTAAAGATAGTGTTCTACAAATGGAGAAATATTAATTGTTCATGTCTTGGTTGAACCGATATAATAAAGATAACAAATCTACCTAAATTAATTTACTTCTTTAGCACCATACCAATCAAACTACCAAATAATTGTTTTACAAAACTAGAGAAAATAATAAATTTATCTGGAATAATATATGGTCAAGAATATCAAAGAAATGAATGGGAAAAATGTAAAGGAAGGCAGCCTAGTAGATCTAGATTTATAACTATATCACAAAGTGTAATCATCACAGCAATCTGGTACTGGCTAAGAAATAGAGTGGTAAATCTGTCAAATAGATTAGCTATATAATACACAGTAAAATGACCATAAATAGGCTCCCAAGTTTTGTTTTGTTTTTGATAATGTCTACTGTTATTTCAATGGAATTTCTCTTTCTATCTGTTCTTGCTGGGTTTTGTTTGTAGCATATAGAAACTCTGAAGATTTATGTGGCTTTATTTTATATTCTGCAACTTTGCTAATTTTTTTTATTATTTCAACTAGTTCTAAAAATTGATTCTATAGGGTTCTTTATCTAGAGTTTGATAAACCCAAAGATCCAAGTTGTTTTTTTTTTAAGTAAGATCTCATTGTAAAGCAATTTGACAGATAATAAACATGTGCCAACTTCTCACACTATATAACAAAATAGGGTCAGAATATATAAATGATTTAGACCCACTGAATGAGAGCTTACATACATCAGAAGTATATGGAAAATTATATATCTCTTAGAGCTATAGATAAAATAAGAGTTTATCACCAAACTAGTGATTCGGGGGATCACAGGAAGTAAAATGTTTAATTCTGATTACATGAATTGTTTTTTAAAATTTCCACACAAAAAAACCAGTGCAGCCAAATTTAGAAGAAAAGCATAAAAGTGGGGAAAATTTTCATAGAAAGTTTCTCTAATAAATGACTCTTCTTTTAAATATAGAGAGATTGTGTCAAATTTATAAAAATAAGAGCCTTTCCCAAATTCATAAATGGTCAAAGGATATGAACAGGCAGTTTTCAAAAGAAGAAATCAAATTTATCTATATTCACATTTTAAAAATGCTTTAAATCCCTATCAGTTACTAAATATACATTAAAAACACCCCTGAGCTACCACCTCACATTTATTCATTTGGCTAATATGACAGAAAAGGAAAATGATAAATGCTGGAGGTAATGCGGGAAAATCAGTAAACTAATTCATTGTTGATGAAGTTGTGAATAGGTCCAACCATTCTGGAGAACAATTTGAAACTAGGGTTAAAGAGCTACAAAATTGTACATACCCTTTGACCCAGCAATAATACTACTGGGTCTGTATCTCAAAGAGATCACAGTAAAGGGAAAAAGGACCTATATATTCTGTGGTGGCAAAGAATTAACCATTGAGGGTATGTCCATCATTTGGGGAATTGCTGAACAACTGATGGTATATGATTGCAATGGAATACTGTTTGGCTATAAGAAATTATTTGGAGGATGATTTCAGGAGGAAAAAAAAAAAAACAACCACCACACAACATAGTAAGATTTACATCAGTTGATAACAAAGCAGAACAAGAAGAACATTGTCCAGCAATACTATGACAATGGTCAACTATGAAAGACTTAGCTAATCTGATGAAGATAAAGATACAATATAATTACTGAGGACATGGGATAAAAAATGCTAACTACCTCCAGAGAGTGAACTGATGTACTGTGAATGAAAGCTGAAGTATACTTTTCACTTTTTTTCATGAAAAATTTTTTAATATGTCCAATATAAAAATTTATTTTGTGTGACTTCACATGCATATTTGATATTATGCTGCCTTCCTTCTCAATGAGTAGGGGAGAGGTGGGAGGGAAAAAGATGGCATGTAACTGTTTTTTTTCAGGGCAAGGAAGGTTAAGTGACTTGCCCAGGGTCACACAGCTAATTAAGTGTCAAGTGTCTGAGGCCGGATTTGAACTCAGGTACTCCTGACTCCAGGGCTGGTGCTCTATCCACTGCGCCACCTAACTGCCCAACAATTTTTAAATAAATAATTTTGAGAATGAATAAAAATTTCACCTAGGGAATGAAGTGCCATTAATATACCCATTTTATAGATAAGAAAACTTAGGCAATCAATAGTTCAGTGATTTGCTCATTTTAATCAAGCTAAAAATTGTCTGAGGTAAGATATGGACTCACTTCTTCCTGATTTGAAGTCCTGTGCTCTCTATCCACTTTGCCACCTAGTTGTCAAGATCATGGTTTTTGTTTTTTTCTTAATAAATAATGGAATCTTTTCCATTTAAATGGAGATTAATAAGATGTCCTTACATAGTAAAATTTTTATGTAGCATATCTACATTATAGTTTCTAGGGATCTTGAAAATAGGGATTGTTTTTAATTTTGAATTTGTAATGAAAAGTAAATCAGTTAGCATTGATTATTTTAAATATTTTTATTTTATTGTAGGGTTAAGCTCCCTTAAGAAAAGTTAGCTCTGACAGCTAAGCAAAACTAACATAAATATTCTAAGTCTAGTTTATTTATAGATTTCGTTAGTAGATAGATTAATAACACCTTATTGTTTAGTAGTAGATAATTTAGAGTAAGACATATATATTTGTAGGAATAAAATAATGATATTATTATAAAACTATTGTGAAACTTTAAGTTCTCCTTTCTAGTAGATGGAGAGAGGGAGGCTAACTAATGGCTCTTTCCCTTTCTGGCAGTTGGAGAAAGGGAGGTTGACTAAAGCTTAATTACCTCTTTCCAGTGCTAGTGAAAAGGCTACTTCTCCCTCCACACCACCCTTGACCTAGAGGTTAAGTCTAAGTTGAATAATTGGAATCATAGCAGCTGGAAGATGAGTTGGGGTGACTGCTATCTACAAAACACAAGTTCCCCTTTAAAGTGAGCTTTCTGTTTACCTGTAGGGTAAGTACTTCTGTAGCAATATTACTTTGACAGCTAGATGTTGCCAACAGTTCAGAAAGCCTGGAAGAGTGCATTAGTCAGATGACCTGTCTTTTCCAAATGACTTATGTTCAAAACATGTTTACTATTTTTTTATTCCTCTTTTTTATATTAGAAAAATAAGCTCTGTAGATCACTCTTTGTCATTAATTGCTAAGGAATTAGTTGAACTTATTTAATGGCAACTTGCTAGTCTTATTAAATATTTTTCACTGAAAATAATAAGCCTTTAGAGATCATTGATAACAAAACATACCATTTCAAAATAACTTCAACATGCATTAAATATTTATGTTAATCTACTAAAATAATTGGATTTATATAAATATAATTATTTTTCACAGAAATAAAGCAACTGAAAAAGTTTTGGTGATCATGGTTGGACCATGCCAATATAACAAAACATATGATAACAAAAATTAATCTATGGATTGAATCTTATACTAATCCAATTCCCCCATAAATATATTGTAGAACTAAAATAATATCAATTTATATTGAAGCAGGAAACCAATGATATGAAAAAGAAAGAGAAAAAAAACCATACAGGTATAGAGATAGGCTGACAAAGAAACCAAAAGAGACATAGAAAGACAGTGAATGACCACAAAGACTGGGGTGGAGGGAGGAGAACAGAGAGAGAGTCAGACAGAGAAACAGAAACAAAGAGACTGAAGTGGACAGAGAGAGAGGAGGGTGGGACTAGTGGTCATATCATGTCTCTTGCAATTGATGGAGAATACATTTGTAATGATCTAAAAAATAGAGGAAATCACTATAGAAAAATGTACAAATTATATTCATTCTAAAATTACATTCAATTTACCCCATATTCATCTATGTATATAGTTGTTTGTTGCCTGTTCCTTATTAGAATGTGAGATCCTTGAAGACAGGGACTCTGTTTTTAGTTTTATTTGTGTTCCCATGTTATCATAGCATTGTTCCATACACAAAGTTAATAGTTGTTGTCATTGTCATTGTCATTGCTACTGAGAATCTAACTGGGGGGAAATATTTCTAAGTCTAACATCCAGTATCTACTATCCAAATTTGACAATCTATGAGTTTCAGTAACTCCCAATAAATAGTGACTAAATAGGTGAAGAAGAAAACAAATGCAAACTACCAACAACCACCTGAAAAGTATTAGTAATTAAAAATAATGAGAAAAATACAAATTAATATGGAATAATAATCTCCCTTAATTTATATATTCTCTTAATGTAGTCTAGGATCACAGTGTAACAACAACATTTGCCCCACTCTCTCAGGAATATGCAAACTATAGTCTTTTAGGTACCCCAGGAAGTTTACGAGGTATATCTTTTCTCTGCTATTGGCTAAAGCCCCCACCACCTGTATTGCCCCCTATTGGGAAGATATCTTTAACTTTATTTAGAAGTTTTGTTTTAAGATGTAATTTGGGAAAAACTAATTTTAACATCAATTTTTAAAACCTTGTTTTCCAAATTCCCATCCCTCTCCCTTTCAACCCCCCCTGCCAATAAATTATTCAATCTAATATAAGTTACACATGTACAACCATACAAAACATTTCCACATTAGTCAGGTTATGGAAGAAAAGAGAAAAAAGACCTTTAGAAAAAGGAACTAACAAAAAATTATGTTTCAATGTGTATTCAGAAACCATCAGTTGTTTCTCTGTTGAAGGATTGCATTTTTCATAAGTCCTTCAGAGTCATCTTGGATCAGTGCATTGTTGAAAATACTTAAGCCATTTACAGCAGATCATCTTACAATATTGTTATTTTGTATGTAGTACATTTCACTTTGTATCAGCTCATGAATGTATTTCCAGGTTTTTCTGATAGCATCTTGCTCATCATTTCTTATAGCACAATACTGTTCTATCACAATCTCATCCCACAAATTTTTCAGCCTTTCCCCAATTGATGGGCATTTCCCCAATTTCAAATTCAACTTTAAAAACATCCATTTACCTATTTATCTATCCATTCATTCATATTCATTCATTCATTCATTCATTCATTCATTCATCTAATTATCTATTTATCCATTCATTCATTTGTTCATTCCTCTCTCTCTCTTTATATATATATATATATGTTTGTTTGATCTCTTTTAGGGTACCAAACTAGTAGTGGTATTACTAGGACAAAGAGTATCCATGGTTTTGTAGCTCTTCGGCCATAGTTCCAAATTGCTCTACCAAATGTTTGAATGCATTTATTTTCAAAGTGGTTTTTGAGTGCTTCTATGGCCTGAGACCAATTCAATTTTTTCTAGGAAGCTTTGGATGTAGGAGCTTTGAGTTTGTTATCTTCTTCTGAGTGTGTGTTTTGATCCACCTTCTCACCATAGAAACTTTCCAGCATCAGCATTTTTTTCTGTTTGCTCATCTTCCCACTCTATTTTCTACTTCTTTCCTTCTTCAAGTGGGGCACTGCCTCCAGGGTGCACTTTCCTAATCTTCAGGAGTCCAAGATGGTACAATTTAAGGAGAAGCATGTTCACTACTCCCCTGACCTGTGGTCTCATCTGTAAGCAACCACAGGCTTGTTTGCTTTTTAACCTGAACAGAATCTTGTTTCACTGTATCTGTAATCTTGGGTGTGCTTGCAACCCTTCCCCACCTGTGCTGCCACCCAAACCTGTGACCCAGATCCAAGCACAGGCAAAACAACAGAGTCTTGCCTCAGTACCAGCAGAAAGCCCTATAATCCCACCCTGGCCAACCACTAGACCCCCTCACCATTCTTGGGCTGAGTTCCAGAAGCAATTGCTACTGCAGCCAATTCAGAAGCTACTGAGGCCTGATTCTCTGGAGCTGGAACTGGGGCTGGGTCTGTATGTTGCAGCCACAGGCCTATGATCCACTCTCACCCTGGTACAATAGAACTTTCCTGCTGACCTTCTAAGCCCTCTTTGGCTAGAAAATGATCTCACCCCATCCTTTTGTGGGTTCTGCTGCTCTAGGAATTGTCTTATGGTATTATTTGAAGGTATTTGGTGGGATCTTGGTGAGAGCTCAGGGAAGTCATTGTCTTTCTTCCACCATCTTGGCTCTGCCTCCTCCCTATTGGGAAGTTATGACTAGTACCCAAAGTCCATTTAACCACTTAATAAAAGGTAACATTTTTTTAAAAGTGATGTTTAAATGTAAATATTTCCTCCAACACTTCATCATCAATATCCCCTTTATACCATTTTGAGCAACAGGGAGCTGGGAGGAAATTAGGTTCATAAATTTAACTCAATTCACATATAGCATTAGTCCCATCAAGTTCATATCCAGTTACTTCAAAACTACCAGATAAAGCTGTCTTTCTGCTGGAAACTTTGAGAGTTTTAAAGATACCAAAGGCCACTCTTGAAAATTATTCCCTGGTACTGAGAGCATGAGTTATCTTGGCTATAAACCTCAGCCAGGATTATGATTGTGGTTCCTGTGGTTTAGTCTTTCAAAGTTGATGACTCTACTTTCTGCACCTAGAACTGAAAGAAAAAACAGTAAGGAAGCCTCAATTCTTAAAGAGGGGAAGGTCCACATATGGCTTCCAAAGGGTAAGTTTCCGCAGTTCTTCCATGTATAACACAATCTCTCATTCTTTGTCTAATCTTTTGTTGTGAATAACACCAGATTGAAGTTGAAGACTATGCAGCATAGAATGGAAACAAGGAGGTAGCCCAAACTGAGGCTTTTATGAGCACCACCCCGAAGCCACTCAGAGAACCACCCCTTCACCAAATAGCTAGATGAATGAAATGAGATGTCAAATGTAACTGGACCATGCCCCAATTTCTTCAAAGCCTTTCACTTTACATGATTCTCTTGGAAGCATGGCCTGAGACTCTTCACAAGGGGAAATGCCATCTGAGCAAAAGCCATAGCCTTCACAGTGGTGACTCACATTGTGTTCATACTTCACTAAATGTTCAAGAACTCAGAATCACAGAATTTAAAAGACATAAGGGTCCACTACTACAAATGGTTATCTATGTATGCTTTTTCATTCCATATTGTACTTTTGAATTTGATTTTTTTAAATCCAACTATGATTTTAAAATTATCCTAATTAAATTTCATTGACTAAGATTCTATCCAATGGGACAACCCATCAACATCTTTTTGAAATCCCTCTGTCATCCAATGAATTAACTAGCTTTGTGTTACTTTTGAGTTTCTACTCCAAAGAAGCAATTAACAACAAGGAGAAGAATATCTGGATAGCAATACAATTTATAAAAGCAAAATTTGGAAACAAATATTGTGTATAGTGACTGGGAAATGGCAAAATAAATCATGGACTAAGAATTTAATTGGGATATTATAAACCCATAAGGAATGGTGTATATGTTGAATTCAAAGAAATATGGGAAGATTTCTATGAAATGAGATTGTACATAAAATAAAAAATGCAATGACTATAACTAAATAAAAGAAAAATTTAAATTTCAACAAAATCTGGATTTTTTTAAAAATGGAAAGCATTAGTACTAAATTATTGAAGTTAAAATGTAAAACCATTCTTTATGTTCAACAAATAGTAAATTACTAATGGCTAGGACTGCATGTACAATCAGTCTCAATCACTTCAATGTTGCTTTGTTTTCCTGTTTTCAGGAACTCTGCAGTGTAATGAGGGGAGTGTAAATATTAATTATACAGAATTTGTTGTGGCAAGACTAAATTTATCAACTATCCCCCAAAAAACTCATATAGAGTTGTATTATAGTTTTATACTCCAGACGTACCAAATTGAAAAAGATAGAAAACACTTTTCTTCTTAATTTCGGAGATTTCTTTGTTTTATACTTAGCAAACAGGAGAAGAGTTGCTAGCATTATTTTAGGTTCAGTTCATGCTCATGAAAGCAGTGACCACATAGAGAATAAATCACAATCTTCTCTCCCACTAGTTGAATACAAAATATTCTTGCATCTCAAAATTTTCTGAACTACAATACATTTTCACAATGATAAGGTTTAGGGGCAGCCCACATCAAAAATATAATCTACATATAAAGTATGGATTGGGGGGGTGGTAAAAAGTACACCAGCTTTTTGAAGGACCACCCTTTCGGGGAAGAGACCGACGGCCATGCATGGGCTATGCATGCCAGTCCGGCTGCTAAGCACTCCACTTCCGGGGTGCGCGCTTAAAAGGCAAGGAGAGAACAGAAGTGGGCTCTCTTTTCAGCTCTCCTTGTTTGCTGGCTGCACTGCACAGGCAGAGGCTGACGGAGGTTGGACTCAGCCTGGCTCGCCGTCAGCACGTGCTTGATGCGGCTCTCCCCCCCAAAGGCAGTCTTGGGCTTTTGGTGAGTTTTATACAGAATATAGACTAAGTTTAGACTTAAGACTATTTGTTTTGTATTTCTACTTTCCTATCCCTCTAATCAACATCACCTTGTAATTTCCAAACAATAAAAGCTCTAACTAGAGATCAGAAGCTTCTTCCATTTACTAGTCTGGGAGATAAATAAGGGAAACAGTTAAAAGGGGAGGTTAATGCTCTAGTATCCAATTTTAAATCTCACAGGGGATTGATCAGATAAACTTTCTACATAAGGGATTTATGGTTGGGTGACATAATTTAAGATTTTTTTTCTATTTTTTTGTTGTTTTGGAGAGTGAATTTCTTTGTCACATGATCTAGAAGTTCAATGACCAATCACAGGCTCAAGGTCATTACAGATCAACAGAGTAATTTTAATCTGCTCCAGTCATTTGTGATGTGGTCCTTGCCTATTTACTCCTCCTTAGGCCATATGGCACTCCCCTACTCCTGGAGATTCAGAATTGCTGTTAGCAAACTAGTTTGAACACCTAATTGGTTTTAAATTAGTGCAACTTAGAATTTTCAAGCTCAAGTGATCTAGAACTCCAGGAAATTTTCCAATATAGTTTGCGTCACATTTCCTTTTCAACTCGGCATAAGCCAAAAGGAAATATGCTGACACTATAGTTTATGAAATCAGACTTAAAGAGATACAAAATTAAAACCTTTATACAATCACATGAAAAAGTCAGCTTTCTCCATTCTTCTAAGAAACATTTCCCATTAAAAGTTCACTCCACAACTTTACTCTCTGCTTCCAAGCTTTGGCATCCACATTATGGGAACTATTACCACAGTGAATATCTCACTGAGGAAAGAAAGGAATTGTCTCAACAGTACCTATTGCAGCTAATGTGTGGCACAGTAGATGTAAAGACATGCTGTTCTCTCCTTCCAGATTGCAGTCTCCCTCTAGTGTGCTTCCCTAGATCTAATAAGGCATTATTTTTTTTTTTTTTTGTGAGGCAATTGGGGTTAAGTGACTTTCCCAGGGTCACACAGCTAGTAAGTGTCAAGTGTCTGAGTCTGGATTTGAATTCAGGTCCTCCTGACTCCAGGGCTGATACTCTATCCACTGCACCACCTGGCTGCCCCAGGCATTATTTTTATTTATTTATTTATTTATTTATTTATTTATTTTTTTAGTGAGGCAATGGGGGTTAAGTGACTTGCCCAGGGTCACACAGCTAGTAAGTGTCATGTGTCTGAGGTCGGATTTGAACTCAGGTACTCCTGAATCCAGGGCCGGTGCTTTATCCACTGTGCCACCTAGCCGCCCCCAGGCATTATTTTTTAAAAACCCTGTTCAGCAGTCTCATCTTTTTAAAGTACCAGATATTTCTTTCCAACCCTTTTATAATCTAGTCACCAAAAATATACAGGTCTGAGTGGAAACGAGGACTTTTGAAGAAAAACACCATCCTGCATAATTAAGATCTACATTAACATTAAGGTTACTTCTTCAAAATATTATATATTTTGTAAACCAGTTTTATAGACTGATTCAAACAAATTTACTGAAAACTTCATATGAAAGAGATTAGAGTATATAAACTATAAAATAGAATAAAAACATTTGAGAAAAATGTAGTAGGGTTGAATCAACATTGAAAGAGGAGTTAAAAAGGCCTATTTTCTAATTCTGGCTATTGCTATTCATTAGCCATATGACCTTGAACAAACTATTTAACCTATTCAAGGGTAACTATTAAGCTTCTAACATGTAAAGTGAGGAGAGTAATGAGATCTATTAGGCAAAAGACTTTTTATGGCTATCAGCTGACTATGCATTTGAAAATGTAGATTTTTTTTTTCTTTTTACAATTTTTTTGGGTTTTTTTTTGGGGGGGGGCAATAGGGGTTAAGTGACTTGCCCATGGTCACACAGCTAGTAAGAGTCAAGTGTTTGAGGCCGGATTTGAACTTAGATACTCCTGAATTCAGAGCCGGTGCTTTATCCACTGCCCCACGTAGCTGCCCCTGAAAATGTAGATTTTAAAAGAAATTAATTTAAAAGTTAATAAAAAGATGTTTAAAATTATAAGTAACTGTAAGAAATGTAAAGCAATTATTGCAATTATTTTGAAGATACAGTTCAGATTTTTAACAGAATTAACCTTCATTTTGGTATGATGCATTTGAGAGGTTATGATAATAAAAAAGCTAAGATAAGTTTCATAAGGTTTATGTCTGCTAAATGAACTCTCATGTAAATTCAAGAGGTCATCTTCACTGTCCCAATAGACAATATGAGGGCCTTTCAATATTTTTATTATTTTCTTTATGTCACTTTGAATCAATAAAAACATGTGGGTATTATATATATAGCATATGTATATACACACATATACATAAATAAAATGCATTTTATTCTGATCCTTCACCATTCTTGCTCTAGCTTTCAATTTTCTTTCTTTTATATTGGGAATACATATTTTAAAATTTTAATTGCATATTATTTATATTTTTGAAATTTTGTTTCAAAGCACTCTAAAAAGTAGAAAGAGAAAAGGTAAAATTATGTGTTTGAATATGCTGCCTGACAAAGTTATACCTCTGTGACGTTATGCAAATTATATGGTTCTACATATTAATGGTTATGAAAAACCACAGGAGAAGAAAGTTTGAATTTTCCCAAATTATCTTTCTCTTTTTCTCTGTATTAGTTTGCATCTTATGGTGAGTATATAGAGATAAAGATATATAATTTTTATTGTTAATGTTTCAAACACCTTAGAGAAAGTCTTCTTTTAATAAAGTCTCAGATGTTGTTACTCAGCCATCCATATGACCATACTTGATGACCATCCATAATTCCCCTACTTAATAACCTACAGTAACTCCCTATTGCCACTAGGTTTCTTATTTTAGTTAATCAATAATTCTATGATCTTATTGATGTGTTTTATCCCTAAAACAGACCATACTGTAATCTACCCTTCTTTCATCTTTTGTTACTCTTTTCAATGTCTTCTCATAAATACAAGATTTGAGGTCAATCTCAGATATTCAGAGTCCTTCCCCTATATGTTTGTATATTGTGAAAATAACAATGGAGCACATGGACTGTCCATCTATTATACCTCATTCTTACTTTATGAAAAATCCACCTTCCTTTTTAGGTACACAGTTCCCTGATAATATACCTTTTAATAGTTGCAAAATTTTTCATTTGTGACATCAACAGCCTGCTCACAACCACCATGTGCTCTTTTAGTAGCACTTAATTTTGATTTATCAAAGAATATCATACAATATCATTGTGCCCCTTTTTCAGAGAATTACTTATGGCCCTTTAAGGATTCATACAATATCACAAAGGTAACTCAACCTATTTCTTTTTTTTTTTTCAGTTCTTATTCCATCTCCTTGTTTATTTTCATTGTCTGCATAATACATATGTTTATGAATGAATAAATTTTATAGGTTGTTCATCCAGTAGTGTATGATATTCTAAATCAGGCATTCAGTCTATATGTACAATTATTAAGCACATATTACATGCTAGGAATTATGATAAATGCTGTCAATAAAAAAAAAAGACAAAAGATAGCCATCCTCTTGCCCTTGTCCCTACTCTGAATATGGTAATTCTTTTGAATGATGGGCTACAATTTGCAAATATCTATTCCTCCTTATAGAAGTTCTACACTGATAATATTATGTTAAATTTTTGACCTCATTATTTTAAAATTTCATGTTAAGCTTTAAGGATAACAGAGATGATTGGTTTTTTATGATATGATACCCAATAGATCTCATTGTATTTGACAGTTTGAAGACAAAATCAGTATTTCTTTAAATTTCACTGGTTTTATATTGTGTTTTTTTTTTCCTCCTTAACAACAGACTTAATCAATGGTAACTTGAAACACATAGCATGGGAAGATAAAAGCTTTCATTACATCTGACCTTTATGTAATTTCATATCACCATCACAGTTTCTCCCAAGAGCTCTAACTATTTAATTAGTAGTAAAAAGAGATAAAGGGCAATCAGTTTCCTGCCAATAACTTGAGGTCAAAATTTAAGGCAAATTAGACAAGGGACATCAATTAAAACTTGGAAACTGCTAAGACATCTAAAGTGAGAAAATAGATCACAAATGTTTCCTTAGAAATATTCATGTTTTGAAAACTGCTATCCTTTTGAAGGTATTGAGATAGTGTGCTATATGGAAGCATTAATGAAAATGGTAGATAAGCTTCCTAAGATTATTGCCTATAGTTCTCAAGACACTGATTGTTAGCTTTAAGAATAAAGCTATAATCGTACATAGATCCAATAAACCAGTTTTTCCTCCCTTAAAACCCTTAAGCTAGAAATCCTAACTAAAATCCTTTTTCAAAGTTTCGCCATATATTGAAAATGATCCTGGGTTCTTAAGACCACATCAAAACACAGTGCTTTGGACGGTCCTATCAAACTCTAAGATTCTACTTATAGGCACAAAAATAAAATTGATATGTATTGTTTGTGAATTGTCCTGGAAAAATTCAGATGGGCTCATCCCCAGAAATTTGGCCACTATACTGGGTTATTTTGTTGAGTATAAATTAAAATCCAGAGTGATTCCTGAGACTATCTATTAAATGTGAAAATTGTGAAATTATGAATCTTCATCCATGTAAAAAGAGCCCAGCAGCAAGATTATAGGTCTTTTCAAGCATTACAGTATTATTTATTCAAAAACATTAGCATAGAGCCCCTAAGGATGTTTCACTTCATTGGTGCTACAAAATAATCACTTATGAAACAATACCGTGCAATATAAAAGAATATATAATTAACTTTCTAATTAGATGTTCTATTTTTCCAGTATAGACTCTAGGTGTTGTAGCCATTGAGAAAAAGACACCATGGAGTACTAGAACAGGCATAAATGCTTCAAGGATGGCTTGAACAGGAACTTTAAAAACACATAGAATAAAGGGGAATGAAGAGGGCATTTGTGTGAAGAAAACAACATGACCAAAGGCCTGGAAGTATCAATGAATGTGGTATAGGTGAAGAACAGTCAGGAGATCAATTTGATTTGAACAGGGATTTTATGGTTAGTTACAGTTAGATAATATGGGAATGAACTACCAAATGCATTTAATGACCTATAACTATAAGGCACCTAAGTGGCACAGTAGATAGAGTTTCAGGTCTGGAGTCTGGAAGACTCATCTGTGTGAGTTAAAATCTGGCCTCAGACTAGCCATGTGACACTGGGCAAGTCACTTTCCTGTTTGTCTTAGTTTCCTTTTCTGTAAAGTGAGCTGGAGAAGGAAATGACAAACTGTTATAGTAATTTTGCCAAGAAAATCCCAAATGATGTCATAAAGAGTTAGACATGAATTGAAACAAGTGAAAAGCTATTATAACAACAAGGTATTGACACTTGATCCTGAGGAAAATGAATTATTGAGATGTTTTAAATAGGAGTGATAGAAAGAAGAATGTAATGGAAGAACAAGAGGAAAGAAACAATTATATTTTCATGCATTCATTTTTTATTCAATAACATTTTATCTTATTTTATTTATTTTACATTGCCTAGATTTCCATATGGAACTTTCCCTCTCCTCCACCAAGAAAGACCTCCCTCCAAAAAAAAAAAAAAAAAGATTTGACTGAACTGAGCAGAACCAGGAGAACACAATATATATTAAGAGCAATATTATAACTATAGTAAGCTGAAGATTTACCTACTCTGATCAATACAATGATTTATGACAATTCCAAAGAATTGCTGATGAAAAATGATACCCATGTCCAGAGAGAAAACTAATTAACTCTGACTGAAGATTGAAACATTTTTTTCACTTTATTAATATTTCTTACATTTTTTTTACATCAAGGCTAATATGGAGCTAATACTTGTCATTATATAATAGGTACCATATTGCTTTCTCTCTCAATAGGTAAAGGAAGAGCTAAAGGGAAGGAGAGAATTTGGAAATCAAACTAAAAACATGAATGTTAATAGTGAATCATATGGGGGCGGCTAGGTGGTGCAGTGGATAAAGCACCGGCCCTGGATTCAGGAGTACCTGAGTTCAAATCCAGTCTCCGACACTTGACACTAGCTGTGTGACCCTGGGCAAGTCACTTAACCCCCATTGCCCCACAAAAAAAAAAAATATAGTGAATCATATACAGTACAAAGGATTATAAACAAGAAAGAAAAAAGGAAGGAAGGAAGAAAGAAAGAAAAAGGAAGAAAAGAAAGGAAGGAAGGTATGAGGGAAGGAGGGAAGGAGGGAGGGAAGGAAGGAAGTTAAGAAAAGGGATATGAGGGGAAAAAATAAAATTGACCACATCAAAAAAGTCTAAAATTAAATGCACTTTCATATCAGGAAAACTAATAGCTGCAAAGGAGTTCAGCTGTATCTTATAGTACAATAACATTCCATCACACTCATGTACCATCATTTGTTTATCCATTCCTCAATTGATGGGCATCTTCTTAGTTTCCAGAAATTTATTATTACAAATAACAGTACTGAAATCTTTTTCAAAGAAAGAAAAAATTATCTTCTCCACTTGTTAAACCCACAGAAGGTTGCATGGTACACTGGATAGAGAATTGCAGTTGGACCCCTAAGAAATGGGTTCAAATTCTAGTCATGTCACTTAATACCTCTGGAACCTGGGAAAAATCACAATCTCTTAGTTTCCAAATCTCTAAACTGAGGATTTTGAATGCAATGATCTCCAAGGTCATTTCTGAAACAAAATTATGATTCTATGAAATATACATATTTTTAATGCTAAAAGGAACCAAAAAATCATATCAGCAGAACAGCTTTGAAAGTTACATGTCAAATTCATTATATAATTTTTAAAAGAAGTGAAGGCTTTACATAATATGCATTCATAATTTCATGTACAGTCCTCTTTCTAATCCAGCAGTGTAGAGGGAAAGAAGGGAGGTAGGAAGTAAGGAAGGAGGGAGGGAAGGAGGGAGAGAAGGAAGGAAGGAAGGAAGGAAGGAAGGAAGGAAGGAAGGAAGGAAGGAAGGAAGGAAGGAAGGAAGGAAGGACGGAAGGAAGGAAGGAAGGTGAGACACAGACAGATAGATAATCCCCAGATGGCCAACCTTCACCAAAGAGTACTGTTAGCTAGGCTATTTCCTAGAATGACAAACTAGTCTACCACTAGAATTATAATCAAAGTTTTTTTCTGTTTAGTGGGAATTGTCAGAGCTTGCAAT
Organism: Dromiciops gliroides; assembly: GCF_019393635.1. Classification (NCBI taxonomy): domain Eukaryota; kingdom Metazoa; phylum Chordata; class Mammalia; order Microbiotheria; family Microbiotheriidae; genus Dromiciops; species Dromiciops gliroides. The sequence continues at coordinate 91,628,877 of NC_057864.1, forward strand.
CCACTGGTGCTAGAGACAGAAAGAAAATAAAATCTAAAAAGACTTAAAAGGAAAAACTTCTTGACAAAAAGCAAATTGAAAGCAGAGACAAGCAGGGAGGCTCTCTGTCCCTGTCAGTGACATGCAAAACAGTACCTAAGTAGTTGGGCCTGTTGAGATGAGTAGCTGAGTCAAACTGAAAATCACCTCAATTTAGATCAAGGCACAGACAAAGCAGACACAAAATTATTTACCCATTTTCAGAATTCAAAGGAATCTCAGGGACTAACCTATATCCTTAAAATCAATTCCAATGCAACACGTAAGACAAATAGTTATCCTCCAATTAGGGAACAACCATTCTTCCTCCTGGGCAGCCCAGTCCAATTTTGGATACTGTTTATTGTTAGGAAGTTTTCTTTACATAAAGACTGAACCCCCATCTTCAAAACAGTCACCCAATTCTTTTTAGATTTTTTTTTTCTTCTAGGCCAATAGTTAAGTTTGGATTCTCTTCTACATGACACTGCTTCAGGTATGTTAATACAGTAAACTTGTCACCAAATTCACCTGAACCTCATATAGCATAGACTCAAGGTCCTTTTCCATCCTTGTTGGGTTTCTCTGTACACTCTCATTTATTAATGACCTTGTTCAACAAGAACTGAATATAGTACTCTGGATATAGTCTGATTCAAGCAGCTATAATCTCCCTATTACCAGAAGCCGTATTTCTCTAAACCAGCTAGGTGACATCATGGATAAAGCACCTGCTTCTTCAGTCAGGAAGATCTGAGTTCAAATTGAGCCTAAAATACTTATTAGCTGTGTTCTCTTGGGCAACTCATTTAACCACTCTTTTTTCCAGTTTCTTCAAATGTAAAATGATGGTGATAATAGCACCTACCTCCAAGGGTGCTTATTATGAAGATAAAATGAAATCGTTGTCATCGTCGTTGTTGTCCTTGTTGTTGTTGATCCTTTTTTCTCAAAGAGGACCAATGACATCATGAGGGTGATGCCCTGATCTGCATGTGAAATGGATTTAAGTGAGGCAAAGCCTTACCAAGTCCTTACCCTCCCTCTAGCCTCCAGTCAGGAAAATCCAGAGGCAAGACAAATTTCAACATGACTGGTTATGTCCCAGGATGCAGTGGATGACCATGGTCTTTCTAAATTTTGATTTTCATTGAATAGCCAATAAAAGAAATATATGTAAAGCACTTACCTCACCAGGTGTTTAAGAAATGCTTTTTATTTACTCTAATGCAGCCCAAGATTGTATTGCCTTTTTTCCTGTGGCCAATCAATCATTGAAAGACTCAGTCAATAAATCAACATTTTGCTGAGTGTTCATAATTGGCCACACACTGCTGAGTGCATATATCTGTTAAGGCTCCAAATATAAAGCAAAGCAAAAGACAGTCCTTGTCCTCAAGAAGTTCATATTCTAATGAGGGAAGACAATACATAAAATCAAACTTAAAAGATACGGGGGTAAAGGAGAGATGGTATTAGATAAAGGCATAGTTTCAAAATCTGGAGAACCAAAAGCACAGCAGGGAGAGGAATGCAAGATAGCTAATTTGGGACCATCCATAAAATATATTTCCACAGAAAAAAATCACCAATGGGTAAAAGGGGAAACATGGTGGTGGGATGGCCAGAGTAAAAGGTCTAAGTAACATAGGGAATGTCCATGATAGGTTATGGTGGTGAATTATAAAACAAGAAAAACACGGGATTCAAAATGCAGAAGCAAAATTGAAGTATAATCTATATATGAAAATAAACAATAAAATACACTTAGGGAAGAGTTGGTTTAAAATTTTAAATGTGAAAGATTCACAATATAGGCAATAAGGCTCATTGTTCCTTTCTGCCAATAGGGAAAATCATGCAGATGGTAGAGTATTCATGAATAATTATTTCTTAAGGGATGAAGAGAGATTGCAAGAGCTTAAGTGAGTAAGCAGTGGTAATCTGTGAGGACATTTAGGTCATTCGTTCTCTCTCTCTCTCTCTCTCTCTCTCTCTCTCTCTCTCTCTCTCTCTCTCTCTCTCTCTCTTTTTCCCCCAGCATTGGCTCAAGCTTATCTGTTGTTATCAGCTCAAAGTGACAGGATTATTTTTGATGGTATTAACTTTTGCCTTATTGCTATCAGATTCTTAGTGTATCAATTTTGCTGAAGTTTAAACACTTATTACTTGCCTAAGTCGCTGAAGTAGATTAAACATTATTGGACTCCAGTTCCTCCATGTGCAAATAACAGCAACAATAATTTACCTTTCTAGAGTCCTTTATAGTTACTAAGTGTTTTATTTCCATTACCTTAAAATAACTAAAAACAACAGTTATGTTGTGCAAGAAGAACAGAATGCCCAGAGTAAGATCCAAGGAACATAGTTCCATGCTGGATAATAGTGCTGGAAAGGGAGTGAGAGAGAGACAGAGAGAGACACACAGAGAGACAGAGAGAGACAGAGAAACAGAGAGAGAGAAACAGAGACCTACACAGAGAGACAGAGATAGAGACAGACAGAGACACAGAAAGAGAGACAGAGAGACAGAGAAAGTGGTACTTATATTGAGTGTATTTAAAGGCTGAGATCCAAGAGAAAGTACTCTCTCCACTGCATACATTGTGAGATAACTTCAGGACTCTTACTTGATGACTATGAGAAAAACATCAGGATCTTTTCCTGATGCTGGAATTTGAGGGGAAAAGGCAGAGGAGGGAATAAGTATTTATTTAGTGCCTTCCTATGTGAGAAGTACTGTGCTATATTCTTAAAAAATATCTCATATGCTCTTTATAGAAGCCCTATGACTTAGGTGCTGTTATGACCATTTTACAGAAGAGGAAACTGTGGCAAAAAATGAGGTTAAGTGACTTGCCCAAAATCATACTGCTTTTACCAGTGTGAGGGGATGGGACAGGAGGGGGTGGTGTTAAAGATGAGGCTGGGGCAGCTTGGTAGCGCAGTGGATAAAGCACCAGCCCTGGTTTCAGGAACACCTGAATTCAAATCTGGCCTCAGCCTCAGACACTTGACACATACTAGCTGTGTGACCCTGGGCAAGTCAATTAACCTTATTGCATCACAAAAAGAGAGAGAGAGAGAGAGAGAGAGAGAGAGAGAGAGAGAGAGAGAGAGAGAGAGAGAGAGAGAGAGAGTAAGCATCTGAGAAATTGTGCTTGAGTGGCCTTCTCTTACTGTACAATCTACTCATACTGATCTATTTACTGTTCATCACAAATGATCATCTATCTCCCATCTCTGTGCCCTGGTTATCTTCAAATCTAGAATACATGTCTTCCTCACCTTCAAGAGTCTTTCCATTAATGGGAACATTATTCACTTTGACATGCTCTACATTCTAGTCAAAGTGGATTACTCACTCCTTTTCTTGCCCTGCCTTCTCTCATCTCTGAACCTTTGTTCATGTTATCTCTCATTTTGCCATTCTTCATAGGCTTCTTATAAACCACTTTTCCATGAAATTTTCCCTAATTCTCATCTCCGTTCTCAACACTTTCTCAATCTCGTCATATAAATAATCTTTTCCTCCTTAAATTTCTCTTAGAACTTTGTTTTAACACTTGTGGCATTTTCTTTCTATTCTGACATGAAATTGAGCATGTTTTGTCATATGTTTATAAGGGTACATATCTTATTCTTGCTATTTAATTATAAGCTACTTGATACCAAGGACTTTGTTTTACTTAGTCTTTGTAGTCCCACTATCCGGTCCGAGGAGAGGTTTAATACCGGTTAGTTTTAGCTGAATTTGATTAAACAAGGAGATGTCTCCATACTGTTTTGATGGTGTTTACAGAATAAATTTTGTTGAATTAGATATCATACACAAGACTTTCTCCATGTAATATCAGACGTAAGAAAGTGGTGAAGAACATATTAATAATGAATACTGTTAAATATTTACTAGAATACCTCCGGATAAGAGGCTTGAATTGGATGAATAAAAAACTTGCATTAAATGTTTACTGTATACTAAGAATTATACTATGCACTACAAATAAAAAAAGAATTATACTATGCACTACAAATAAAAAAAGAAAAAGACTATCTCTACATTCAAAAAGTTTACATTCTAATAAAGAGAGATACCACCTGGACAATAGTACGTTCTGGAAATAGTTTTAGTATGGGGAAAGTTAAGGTTTTTGTTGATGTGATTGTTGTTTTTGTTTTCCATAGAGCAGGTTAACTGCCCTGACCATTCTTGAAACAATATCTAAACACTTAGTTCTCACCAATCTAAATAGCATGGCTCCTTAAAGGGAGTTAGAAGTGTGGGTGGAATGGTGCAGTAGGGACAGAGACAGGGAAACATAGCAGATAGATGACAGTTAAGCATAACGAGGTGGCTAGGGTCAGCTACACTGGGTGAACTGTAACCAGTTAGGAGAAAAATCTGAAAGCCAGGTCAAATCAGTTGCCACAGAGACTGTGGGATACCGAGGTTCAACTGGATGGGATATAATTCATGACAAAATAAAGTTATTAATAGCTGAACTTTAAATTCAGAGATATTCAACATCTATTTACATTCACCCTATTATTTTACTGTCCCCAGAAATAAAATAGAAGTCAGAAAGTATTGCTTAAAGACACACACATGCACACGTACAGAAGAGCATGCACACACACACACACAAGCAGAACAATGATAGAAATACATAAATTCACTGGTAACATTTTGAAAAATAACATGAGTATTTTTCTGAAGCCTATCTTATGTTGCATTAAAATGTATTTATAGGAAAGGTCATAAATGCAGGTTTAATAAGTATTTATCATTTTCATTTTAAAGTAGTCAAAATATTCCATTTCACCAGCATTATCTTCTTCATTTACCATTTCTCAAAAATACATTATACACAAAACAGTCATTTTATGTAAACATCTAAAAATATTCAAACCATGAATAACATCTATTCTATACACTGGTAGCAGAAGATTCCCATTTTAATAATATTCAGATACAGAGCAGCAATGTTTCCCTAGCTTCAGAGTTTCCACATATGCATGTCACTGGTTTAAGTAATTGTTATTTAGTCATTTAATTACCATTTTTTCTCATAAAGTTGTCTTTAAAACTGCTTAAACAAGTATACAAAATTAAGTCTAATAAGCAAACTATATCTTAAATTTAAATTCATTATTTTAAATGCCACTTCCATTATGCATTAGCATTTACAAGTAAATACAATGCTTTAAATTTCATTTTGATCAACTCAATTTATAAACTAATAATACACAGGACAAAACAAAATGGAGGACTGGTCAAAATAATAACTTTCAAAAAGAGTGCCATGCCTCATTTTTTTAATGATACAATTTTTTATTTAAAATTTTTACTTCCAAATTCTATCCTTCCCTGAGGCAGTAATCAATTAGATATAGTTTACACATGTGCAATTATGTAAACATCACCATATTAGTCATTTTGTATAAGAAAACTTGAAAGAAAAAAAATAAATGAAAAAATAGCATGCCTTAGTCTATGTTCAATCAATTTCAGTCTTTTCTTTGGACGTGCATAGTATGCCCCATCATTAGTTCTTTGGGATTGTCTTGGATCATCGCATTGCTAAGAATGGTTAAGACATTCTCTGTTCTTCATTAAACAATATTGCTATGACTCTTCACAATATTCTCCTGGTTCTGCTCACTTCACTATATATCTTTTCATATAAGTCTTTCCAGGCCTTTCTGAAATCATCCTGCTTGCCATTTCTTATAATCCAATAATATTCCATTACAATAACATACCAATTCTTAGCCACCACAAAAAGAACTCCTATAAATATTTTTTGTACAAATAAGTCTTTTCGTCTTTTGGGGGATATCTTTAGGATATAAACCTATCAGTATTATTGATAGATCAAAGAGTATGCACAGTTTTATAGCCCTTTGGGTATAGTTCCATATTGTTCTCCTGAATGATTGGATCAGTTCACAAGTCTATCAACAGGGGATTAGCACCCCAGGTTTCCCCCATTCCCTCCAACATCCAACATTTTCTTCTTTTGTTATATTTGCAACTCTGAAAGCTATGAGGTGGTACCTTAGTGTTATTTCAATTTGCATTTCTCTGATCAATAGTGATCTAGAGCATTTTTTATATGATTATAGATAGGTTTAGTTTCTTTGTCTGAAAACTATCTATTCATAACTGTAGGGGCCAAATTTAATATAGGGAGAGTTAAGTGGGTGACTCACCATAATATTGAGGTCCTGAAAATAATGAGGGACCTCTAGGTCCAAAGCTCCTTCCCTCCAAACTGCCTTTTTAGATATTTCTCCCAGGCCAATAAGAAAGGAGCCTAACAGCCTCTTTTCCACAAACGAATAAGCTTTTATTAATAGGAATAAAATACATAGCAAAGGTGAAATTAATAAAGTCAAAGACAAGGGAATAAAGAAAAAGAAAAATGGATAATCCCCCTAAATCTATCCTAAGTCTATGCAACCTCCAAACTCAATTCCAGTTCAGCTAATTCAAAAGAGCAGGGCTCATTTGTTAACTCACCACCTGGGGTCCGTAGCTTCAATGGGAAACCGACATGCAGCCAGGGCCCACAGGACAAACTGCCAAGAAAAAAATCTCTCTCCTGCCTGCTCCCACATCTCCCATGACTGGAAAAAAAAAGTGTGCTCCCCTCAGTGAGCAGTTACTTTCCCTCCCTCCAAAGGGGAGGTCCCTTCAAATTGCCTGTGGAGAGTGGTTTCTCCTGCTGACATCAGCAGCATACGTCATTCAGGACAGGACAGGTGTGGCCCATCCCAATCAGTCTGCCAAATTCCATTATTTTACCACATATCCTTTGACTATTGGGGAATGACTTGTATTTTTATAAAATTTGACTCAATTCTCTATATATTTGAGAAATTCATGCCTCACTTCTAATAGAGTGTCAAATTAATTTCTTTATCATCTTAGAAGTTTGAGAAATAATTATTCTTTTTAAGAATGTATTGACTTTTTGGTGCCAAGATGACAGAATAAGAAAGGAACTCCCAAGAACTCTCCAAAACTCCCCAGTCAAGAACCTTAAAAAATTTCAGAACCATTTTAGGAACAGTGAAGCAACTTATTACCACAGCAGAAAACGTATGTCTCACTGGAGTGGAGGTGAGCCTGATACTAAAGCACCAACAGCAGTTCCCATACCAGGGGGCCTGCAGCAAGATTCTAAGATGCAGGAGAAATCCAGTAGTGAGGCCACATCCACATGCAAGCCAGCAGGCTTGTAGGTAAGCCAGTAGTCCCAGACCAGCAGCATATCAAGTCCTGAGGGGAAGCTAGGTGGTACAATGGATAGAGCACTGGCCCTGGTATCAGAAGGAAGGACCTAAGTTCAAATCTGATCTCAGACACTTGACACTTACTAGCTGTGTGACCCTGGGCAAGCCACTTGACCACAATTGCCTCAAACATCCAGTTCCATCCAGTTATCCTGGTGTATATCTTGCCACTGGACACAGATGGCTCCAGTGGAGAGAGTGAGGCTGGTGACTTTGCACAGCCATGCCTCACTTAAATAAAATTCACTTTCACATCATGACATCACCTTTCTGATATCATGATCCCCTTCAAGAATGAATAATAAACTACATCTAGGGCTGATCTCTCAGTAAAGATGAGAATGGAGGCACCACCCACTACTGCTTACCAGGAGCAAGTTCCAACCCCTGGAGCAGGCAAGCGGTAAGACACCCAGCCCACCCAACGCAGGCCAACAGGGAGGCCCCACCCCCAATACAATCCACATGGAAGCTCCCCTTTTAATGCAAAGCACCAGGTAGGCCACAAGTTTTAGGACAAGAAGCTTGGGACAGTAAGCAGTCCAACTGTTACATAAATGTACAAAGTCACAAAATAAGCAGAAAATAGGACAAAAAAAAGCAAATTAAAATTAAAAATTTTTAACATTAGAAAGTTTTGATAGTGAAAGTGAGGAGCAAGGCAGAAACTTAGAAGAGGACACTGTCAAATATCTACTTGCAAAGTTGTAAAGAAAATTGTAAAGTTGTCTAAGGCCCAAAAAGAACTCATATAAAAACTTTAAAAGTATTTTTAAGAGATAATAAGTGAAGCAGAAGAAAAAATGGGAAAACAAATGTGAGTAATGCAAGAGAATCATGGGGGGTGGGGAATGAATTGCTTGGTAAAAGAAACAAAAAAATGTAAAAAAAAAGATATGCAAAAATTCACTGAAGGAAATAAGTTCTTAAAAAATAGAATTTGCCAAATGGAAAAGGAAGTACAAGAGCTCACTGAAAAAAACAATTCTATAAAAATTAGAATAGGGAAAGTGGGAGCTAATGCCTCCATAAAACATCAAGATACAGTAAAACAAAAGAAAGAAAAAGAAAATGTGAAATATTTCATTTGAAAAGGAAACTGAACTGGAGAGTAGATTGAGGAGAGATGATTTTAGTTTTATTGGACTACCTGAACATCATGTTTGTTTGTTTGATTTTTTGTATTTTTTTGTATTGTTTTGTTTTGTTTTGTTTTAAAGAGCTTGGATACCATATTTTCAGAAATTATGAAGGAATATTGTCCTGAAATCCTACAACTAGAGGGCAAAATAGAAAGTGAAAAATCCGCCAATCAGCATCTTAAAGAGATCCCAAAATGAAAACTCCCATAAATACCATAGCCAAATTCCAGAGCTCCCAGGAGAAAATACTTACTTCAAGCAATCAGAAACAAACAAATCAAATATCATGTAGCCATAATCAGGATTTCACAAGATTTAGCAACTTATACATTAGAGAATTAGAGGGCCTGGAATATGACACTACAGAAGGCAAAGGAGTTAGGGTTATATTCCCTACTCAGAAAAAATCAACTATAATCCTCCAAGGGAAAATGGATATTTGATGAAATAGAACACTTTCTTTTTTTTTTCCACCCGCACCCCCACCCCCACGCACAGCAAACACACAGGGAGCATTCCTCCCTCTCAGCCTTGCTACAGCAGGCCGGGTGGCACCAGGCAGGTCCCCATTCCCTCTTTGGTGAAGTCAGGGAGCCCCTTACAGTACTCACAGTCTTCGCATCCCGCCTCCAGCCCTATGCCCACACACCCTCAGGAGCCTAGAACACTTTCAAATGTTTCTAATTAGAAGACCAGAGATTTAATTAAAAATCTTCAAAAACAAGACTCAAAAGAAATATAAAAGGTAAAAAAAAATGAGAAAACATGAGGTTCAATAACACTACATGGAAAGATGATATATGTAATCCTTAAAAACTTTATTAAAGGCAATCAGGAATATATAGAGACAGACGGTAATGGCATGAAATGACCATGATGGGGTGACATAAAAATATAAGGGGTGAGAAAGAAGATTTCACAGGAGGAGGAGATAGAATAGGAAAAAGTATCTCACATAAAAGATGTATGAACAAGCTATTATAGTGGAGGGGAATATGGGAGTGGGTGGCAGGCTTCAATTTCCTTATCAGTAAAAGGAAGGGGTCGAACTAAATGATCTCCAAGATCTCACAGAGTTGAGTTGGGATACTTCCTGGGTTACACAGACAGTATATATCAGAGTTGAGACTCGAAAAAAGGTCTTCCTGATTCTGAGAGCAGAATATACTACTCCATTTCAATTTTCAAGATAAATATTATAGTAAGTTATAGTTTAGAAGTTTGAGTTCAAAGAAATGAGAAATGGTTTTAGATTCATTAGACTTGGGTTCAAATAGGGACTTTTCCACTAATTACTCATGGGGCTTAAGAGAAGTCAATTAATTTCTTTGGGACTCAATTTCCTCATCTGTAAAATAAGGTACTTTTTACTATAAAATGCCTGTGTTCAGGAGAGTGCTGGATCCAGCTCAAACCAGCTCTCCAGAGCTCTTTGTTCAGTTTGCAGTGTGAACATTTAAAACTAGGAAATTGACAAATGCTATAAATCAGGGCTTGATTGATTGTTTTGTTTGTTTAGACTTACAAAAGTTATGAAAAAACTTTTAAGAATTCAAATGAACCTTAAGTGTGTCAAAGATACAATTTTCCATCCCCTGAAATTTTTATTGTTAAACATTTACTAACATATACGAGGTCTCTTGTAACAATTTGCAATATACTGTTTTCTATTCTCATTTTTTGATAGTTATGTTTCCCCCAATACTAGACAATATGATTATACCTGCAGCTTTACTGAACTTCCTTGTACTTAATTTTCTTTTTTGTATTCCAGCTGTATTGAAAAGTTGAAACAACATTCACATATATTTAGTGCTAATAACTAGGCTGTTTCCTTCTTTCATACACAGCTAGAATCCATTACTCCTATAAGTTAATTGTTGTACCTCCAAAAAACCTCAGAAGTCCACAATTCCTATACTTTCATGATGTACCATCTGGATAATCACATATTATACTACTCAAAGACACACAACTCCCAAAGTTTCAAGAAGTAGAACTTAGTCATAAATTGACATAATTCTCTCTTCTTTGGATGTGATGTTGCAACTTCCAAACTCTTGAACTTTCCAAAGTATATAATTTTAAAGAGTTTTCCATTACCATATCTAGCTGCACCCTATCCTGAAACATTTTATTGAAAGTTAGCATTTTCAGGTATATTTCTTATATATTATGAGGCAAAATGGACAAAGTATCTAGTGCTTGTTAATTTTATTTTTAAGTCACAAAATATGCTTCTATGATCATAGACCTAGAGCTGGAAAAAGTTTGTACCATAGAAGCACACACTGAACTGGTAGAGGAAGATTTCTTAATGAGAATTACCATGCAAGTGAAAATCTAGGACCAATTAAAATAATAACATTTCAAATTATTGGCTTCAGATTTTTTTCTCCTTTGTCCTGAACCATTATTTCAGGGGTATAAGGAACTCCCACCAAAGAAACATGACTTCTAGGAATCAGCACCTGTTCTGCATATGATCAGCAAAAGGGATATGGAAAGGTTAAGTGACTTGCCTAAGGCAACACAGCCACTATATGTTATATGTAAGAGAAACCAGGTTTCTTTGAATTAAACCACTCTGCATCTTATGGTGAATAGATTCCTTCAGAATGAGTGTCCTCCTCCCACAAAAATGTTATCTGCCTTTTGAAGGAATTTCCTCAGTGATACAATGCAGTATAGAGAAAAGAAAGCAGCAAATTATGGAATCATAAGACGCGTTCAAGGTCTGGCTCTACAACTTACTAGCTATGTGGACTTAAACAAATCGTTTCACTTCTCTTTTGGTCTCATTTCCCTCATATGTTAAATGAAGGCATTTGACTAGATTAGCTCTAAAATCCCTTCTGGCTCTGAAGCAGTGATTCTTTGAAAACATAATATTTTTGTGTAGAATCATATCATTCCAAAGTTATAAAGGAATTCCAAGAACATCTCATCCAAACTCTGATCCCAATCCTCCTTATCACCCATTCCTCATCTCCTACTCCCATGTGCAGCATTTTCAAATTTATTACTAGTGAATCCTAAAATATAAAGAGACTGGACAAAGCTCATATATCTCCTTTTAGGCAACAGATTTGGAACTAGGGCCTGGGTTTCTTAATAAGAAACCATTGCTATCTGCATTATGGAATATTGACATAATCTCTGCCTCTTTCTCTTTGCTCAGTTTGTGCCACTTTTCTGAAATGTTCTCTCTTCCCCATGTCATCAATTCAAATTTTTCTACATACTTCCCTTCACCCTTTTGTGTGTCCCCATTTAGCAAAGGCCCTGCCACATTATTTTTGTTTGTCCTTAGTTCTTGATGAGGATGATTATGAAGTCAGGGTGATGTCATGACTTGCAGTTAATTGGATTTAGGTGAGGGAGGACTGTGCAAGGTCACCAACCTCACTCTCTCCTTCAGATCCGTCTGGGTTCAGCCACAAGATATGTATCAGGATGGTTGGAGATGGCCCTAGATGTTTAAGCCAATGGGGGTTAAGTGAATTGCTCAGGGTCACACAGCTAAGTAAATGTATGATGTGACATTTGAACTCAGTTCCTCCTGACTACAGGTCTAGTGCTCTATCCACTGTGTCACCTACCTGGCACATACTCAGCTCTTAAATGCTTGATTGACTGACTCACTCCAAAGTCCACTTTAAACTGTTTAAAGAATTCTTGACTGATTGCTCTAGCCTGCAGTGTTTACTGTCCATAGGACAAAGCAAGCCATAGAATCATAAAGAGGAGGGAGAGACAGGAACTTAATCCAAAGGTGGTGACATGGAAAGTATTGGAGGGTGTTTTCTCCAATTAGATTATTAACATTTATTGTTAGATTTCTTACTTATGATGGTAGGTCAGAGGAAGACCACAATTCTGGAAGGATTTCTGTGGACAGAGGGAGACCCAGAAGTCCGTGCATTGCCCTGGGAAAAGGGTGATCCCTCCCCCCAAAAAAACACATATACCCCTTCCCATTTGTCACAAAGACCTTCACTTCCCATCAAGCCTCTTATCCTAGAGAGCACCTTTTTCGATTCAACTATCCCAGACTGAAAGAATGTTTACCAGTTGTCTGGTTTCTAATCACACTACATACAGGATACACCTTGGATAAAAGGCAGAATCAGAGGCTATGGGAATGAATACCATCCTAAGTCTATTTGAGCATCTCTGCTGCCACCCCCTTCCCAACCTGGCCACATCCATGAATTTGGCCCAAGTATCATAATTTCTAGTTATTACTCTACTAAGCACTCTGGAGAAGTTTGGGTTTTTCTCAAAGATAGAAGTAATAGCAGCAATACTGCTTAGGTCTGACCATATCAAGACAGATATATAAAACTCTTTGCTGATATCTATCCTCCTTGGAAATGCAAGATGTGCTGTGATATACCGGTCACACGGGTCACTATTAGAGGCAAGAATAATATCAGAACTCTGCTAGTGAGGGTCCTAAGTACTTTTCAAATACTAGATGTACTATTATTGCTATCATCATCATTAGTTATTATTACTGGCATTTAGGCAATTCCTAGGAAGATCATTTTTACCTCTAGTCACTATTCCCTTTACAAATTCCTGTTAACCAATCATTATACTATAGATTCTGGCATGTCAAAAGTTGGTTCTTTTTCTTGTAAACACTTATTGTGTACAATAAGTATTAATCCTGCACATGTTAAAACAATAGAAGACTAGCCAGGACTTTCTGGTGGGTTGCCTAGGTAGATTTCTTATGTCTTCTGAAATGAGGATCCTTGGGTCCAGCTGAAATGAGCAATTAGACATTATCCTCCAAATTACCCCTCCAAATCTTGTATTCCCACTTGCCATCAAAACTTGTTCAACTACTTTCCTCTCGGACTTGGGGCGGGAAAATGGTTGCAACTGAGGCGGGCTTGGCCCCTGAGGAGCAGAAGTTAACCCGAGACTGCTCCGGTCTAGTTAGGCACTGAGCTTGGGGCTGGGGTTTCAAAGACAAAACGGCTTTTGCCCCCGAGGAGCCGGGGGTAGAAATAGCACTTAGATGAATCAGTTCAAGATAAAGGAAGGAGGAGGGAGCACTCACCCTGGGAGGGATCCGGAAAACCTTCCGTAGGAGGGAACCCCGGAGCCGAGCCTTGAAGGAAGAAGCTAGGAGGTGTAAGAGTCCGGGCTCGTTGCCACGGCAAACAACTGGTTAATCCCAGTTTAAATTAGGAACACTCTGTGGAAGGAACTTTATGTGAAACAAAAAAAATGCCCCTTTCCACACAAACTGAAGATGGGAATGATCAATATATCTTAGTTGCCAGTCTTGACAATATAAGGAATCTCTCAAACATATTAAAAGCTATTCATTTCAGAGACCACGCAACCTGTTTTGCAACAACAAATGGAATCAAGGTTACAGTGGAAAATGCAAAATGTCTGCAAAGCAAATGCATTCATTCAGGCTGGAATATTTCAAGAGTTTATTGTTCAGGAAGAATCTGTAACATTTCGAATCAATTTGACAGTTCTTCTATACTGCTTGACTATTTTTGGTTCAACTCCTTTGTCAGGAACTTCAACTGCACTTAGGATGTGTTACCAAGGTTATAGGTACCCTTTGATACTCTTCCTAGAAGAAGGTGGAGTTGTGACAGCATGCAAAATCAATACCCAAGAGCCTGAAGATACTCTGGATTTTGATTTCTGTAGCACAAATGTTATTAATAAGATTATTCTTCAGTCAGAAGGCCTTCGTGAAGCAATTGCTGAGTTAGATATGACCAGTGAGGTCCAACAGATTACCACGTCACCAGAAAAACCTTATTTCAGGCTATCCACTTTTGGAAATTCAGGAAGCTCACACCTTGACTATCCCAAAGATTCTGATTTGATGGAAGCATTTCATTGTAATCAGACCCAAACTAACAGATACAAGATTTCTTTGCTGAAACCATCCCCAAAGGCTTTAGCCCTATCTTGTAAAGTGTCTATTGCACTGATAACTGGGGATTCCTTTCTTTACAGTATATGATTAAGAATGAAGATGGACAGATGTTTTGTGGAATATTACTGTTGCCCTGATGAGGATGTTAGTGATTCAGAGCCCTGACTAATAATGTCTGGCCATCTCCTTTTACACACACAGGATTCGCTGTGTCCTTGTTCTCCTTTGTACAGTACCATTGGGTAACTTATTGTGAGACTTTCCCAAGGACAGGACAAGAATTTAACGTTGGGAAATTGATAACAAGTGGAAGAACAGTGTACCCTGTAGATATATTATTTTTCCACAAAAATGTGTTTTCAAAGAGCTATCAGTATTCTTCTGAATGTTAACTATTTAAGTTCATAGGAGTATAAGCAGTCATAAATGTTGATGAATAAATTACATGCATTGACTTTTCAAACTAGAAACCTTCAGAAAATCCAGTAATCTGAAGCATAAATATTACCACTTCTGAAACGTTCAGTTTACCATTACAGTTAGCAAATTCATGTTTATGACAAGCCTATTCTTCCAAGATTAATTTGAACTGGTCAAAATGCCTTTTAAGGGATGCTCTGTATATTTTAAAATAATACAAATTAAGGAGGCACTTGTTTACATGAGTTCCTCATAGGTGGAATTGTGATATCTATGGAGCTTGATAATGAGAATTAGAAAAAAAAGAAGTCTTTAATATAAAAATTCCATGAACAGGTTATTTTTAAAAATTACATTTTTACTGGCTTCCCTTCTATCACCAACATTTCCTCTTGAATCCCTCCATACCCTCTCCCAGAGAGTATCCCTATACTAAAGAAAAAAAATCAGCAGAATTAACCAATATATAGAAAGTGAGACATATATACCACTCTATACCCATGCACCTCATCTCTGCAAAGCAGCAGGGGAAAGTATTTTCAGATCATATTTGGAACCAATCTCAGTCATTATAGTTAGTATTTGCCTTCAGTTTTGTTGCTGTCATACTACATGGATTTACGACTTGTAACTTTCTTTGTGATATCCTAACTTCCCAATTCAAGTTACAAATATTCATTGGGTGCCAATTCTGTACTTAGCATTGTCCCTTCCTAAACTGAGGTGAAGAAAACAAAATGCATACCAGCTTCAATGATTTTCTTTAAGAGGCAACATGGTAGAACCGAAAGAGTTCTGGACTTGGAGTTAGGAGACTTGGCTTTGAATCCAGAGCCGCAGCAATTGAGCCATGTGACCCTAGACAGGTCCTTTCCATTCTCAGATCCTGTTTCCTCATCTGAAAAATGGGGTGAAAAAATATTTGTACTATTTCTTCCCAGGGTTGTTTTGAGAAAAACTCATTACAAACTTTACTTATACTCCAGGTAATTTATTCACTAAAATATTTTTGTCACAGCTATTTTGTATATTTAAAATAAAATAATATAAAAGCAAGTTTATGTGACTAGTTTTTACAGAAAATTAATAAAACCACAGAGGTTGTTTTCTGTGATGTCTATGTAAAGTACAGCATATATTGAAGGGATTGAGTGGATTTAATATTGTCGAGCTATATTTTTGTAATTATTTTTTATGGGGCAATGGGGTTAAGTGACTTGCCCAGGGTCACACAGCTAGTGAGTGTCAAGTGTCTGAGGCTGGATTTGAACTCAGGAACTCCTGAATCCAGGGCCGGTGATTTATCCACTGCTCCACCTAGCCGCCCCAAGCTATATTTTTGATTAACAAAATACTGAGAAACAGAAAAAATAAGATCCATGTCCCATTTGATAAATGGTCAAAGGAAACAAACAGCCAGTTTTCAGAAGAAGAAATCAAAGCTATCTGTAGTCATGAAAAAATGATCTAAATCATTAATTAGAGAAAGGCAGATTAAAATAACAGGTACCATACATGCTTGAGGGGATGAGGGGAAATAGGTATACTAATAAGTTATTGATGGAGTAGTGAGCTGGTCCAACCATTCTGAAGAACAATTTGGAACTGTGTTCAAGGTGCTACAGATCTTGCATGCCCTTTGGCCTAGCAGTGCCACCACTGGGTCTATATCCCAAAGAGATCAAAGGGAAAGGGGAGGGACCTATATGTCCAAGGATGTTTGTAGCATCTCTTTGTGGTGGTAAGGTGTTGGAAATTGAAGGGATGCTCACTGATTAAAAAATGGCTGAACAAGAAAAAACAAACAAACAAAGAAAAAACCAAAAACTTGTTCAACTAACTTTTTTTTTTTTTTAGTGAGGCAATTGGGGTTAAGTGACTTGCCCAGGGTCACACAGCTAGTAAGTGTGTGTTAAGTGTCTGAGGCCGTATTTGAACTCAGGTACTCCTGACTCCAGGGCCGGTGCTCTATCCACTGCGCCACCTAGCTGCCCCCCTGTTCAACTAACTTTTATTTCTTAAAATAACTGTCTTAGTTGGCATGTCTTTCTTCTGTTCTGATCAATTTTATGCAGCATGAGCAAAGAAAAGGCCAAGTCCTTCTTTTCAGAAAGCCATAGTTACTACAATAAGAGTTTATCATCTGTGGTCCCTGAGAGGACTTGTGAGGCAAAATATAATTTGTGTATCATAAGATCACTATACCTTTAATCACCATGTTCTAGGTTACCTTTTCTAACTTCTATATAAAATGGGAAATTGTTTTTTTTTTTTTTTTTTTGGTTTGTATTGGTTTTGGTGAGGCAATTGGGGTTAAGTGACTTGCCCAGGTTCACACAGTTAGTAAGTGTTAAGTATCTGAGGCCAGATTTGAACTCAGGTCCTCCTGAGTCCAGGGCTGGTGCTCTATCCACTGTGCCACCTAGCTGGGAAATTATTTTACTTTCCTTTTGGACTGGATAAAACAACTTGATGTCCAGCTCCTTAGCACTTCACATATGCATGAAGTGTTTTTCCACTATCCTCAAGCATTTACACATCATAACAGATGGACTTTCCATTTTAAACTTTTGCACCAAAACAAATGCAGGTCCCACTGAGGCAGTCTAGCTGCTGTCTTTTCTTTTTGATAGCTGATAGCTGTCTTTTTTTATATCATCTGAGTAGCATGTGAAAGTCAGGATTAGATTTTTAATTTAATTCAGTTCAAAAAATCTCTCTAAAATGTCATCTATGTGCCACTTTACTAATGGTGGCAAGGGATACTATGATATCGTACAATACTGGAAATAAAAATGACAAAAATGAACCCTTACATATCATCTACAATTGTGGTTTCCAAATTAGGGATCAATGTATGGGGGTAAAATGGGGGTGGTGATAATGGAATCCCACCAGAGGAATGGCTTCACCTTAGGGGATATATGATCAATCTATAAGACAAGGGGAAAATGAATCATATTCACTTTCACTGGGGAAATGAATCATAAATCTTGTTTCTAATCAATATACTTTACCTATTATACCCTAATGTTCTTTACTTCACTCTTTCCATTGCTATATAAGCCATCAACCTGCCTCCTTTTGAGTTCAGTCCCGGACTTTCTGGGCACTTATAATCCAATTCTGACCCACCCAATCACAGAAGTAGCTGCACAGATACAATTGTGAAAATCTGCACCCTTCCCTTATCCCTAATCCCCTACATAAGCAATAGAGGAGTGGGAGGAGGAATAAAAACAAACAAAAAACACTATTGATATGAATGCACGATCAAAAAATCTATAGGGACCACTCTAGGAGATTATATTCTATGGGATTTCTAGATTATGTACTCCTTAAAAGCAACAGCATCTCCTGAGAATAACAGCAATTTCCTAAAGCAGAAATTTGCTTAAAGGTAACAATTATATTCATCTCTATTTTCCTGTCAGAGTATGGACCGAGACCTATGATCATACCATAGTGGCATAGTAATGGTAGGAATGACTAAAATGACACTTTTAGTTTCCTTTCTTCCTTCCTAACTTTATTCCACTTTACTTGTTTTCCTGTATTGGACAGTTTTGTTTTTTTGGATAGGAGCAATATCCTAAACCCTTCTCCCACATCAGCTAGGATAGTTTTACATTAAATGATACTAAAATATTCCTCAGAACTCAGCCAACCGTGAGCTCAGACTATTAATATTTCCTCTTACCTGAATACAAAACATCCACAAGGAACAGCTGGGGATTTTCAGATCCATGTTTGGTGATCAAGATCGGATTCACTCAGATGAAACAACTGTTCTCTTTGAATATTCTTCTGCTGTGGTTAAGTAAATTTCCTTTACTTAGAATGATCTATGAGTGTCTCATTTTATTCCAATATCAATCCTAAACTATCAAAGAGACTGAGCAGAGACAGTCCCAACCCAGAATACCTTTCTTCCATAGAAAAATCAGAATTTCTAGAGCTAAATATCTAAAATATCATTTTTTCATCGATTTCCATATATCCCTTCAACAAATTGTAGCAGGATAGGACCTTATAAACAATATAGTGCAACTCCATCATTTCAAAGAGAAGGCCTAGAAGAATTATATAACTTGTTCCATGCCACACAGGTAATAAGTGACAGAACCAAATACTGAAGTCAAGTCCTCTAACCCCAAAATTCAAGGCTCTTCTACTTTACTAATATTTCTTCTCATTTGCCTGAGTCCCAAATTGTTGTTGGGAGGATCAAATGAGATATTTAGGACAGTGTCTGGCATATAGTAGGCAATATAGTAATACTAATTGTTTTTCTTCATGTGTCCCCTGGAGAATGATCTATGGTAAAAATGGCAGGAGCCAACAATCAACACTGACATTTGTAATATTTTATCAAATAAAGTTTCCTAAATACAAAAACAAAAAATAAAGTCTGGAATATCCTTTTTTAGAAAAACAAATGAAAATTTTCTGCACCCAAGAATAATGTTCTATAAACTTAAGCATAATCCAACAGGAAAACAAATGAAATTTTAGGGAAATTTCTAGGTCAGGTAGGTGGCACAATGCATAGAACACTAGGCTTAGAATCAGGAAGACTCATCTTCAAGAGTTCAAATCCAGCCTCAAATACTTACTATCTGCGTGAACCTGGGCAAGTCATTTAACTCTGCCTCAGTTTCTCATCTGCAAAAGGAGCTGGAGCAAGAAATGTCAAACCATTCCAATACCTCTGTCAAGAAAAGCCCAAAATGAGGTCACGAAGAGTTGGATGCAACTGAACCACCACAACAGGAGAATTTCTAGACATTAATTTTAGAGAAAACCATGATCGAGTAGAATTTTTAAAATATAAATACAGTAGACAAAATTAATTTAAAGAAGGTAAACTGATAAAATAAAATTTCTAAGTGCTAGGGTAATAGGAGTTGCAATCTCATGTGCCTTACTACTAACCTGGGTAGTAAATTTTATGATTAACCCCTTTTTACCGATGAGAAAACTAAGGCAAAGAAGATGACTGACTTGCCCAGGGTCACTGAACTGGTAGATGTATAAAGCAAGATTTGAACTCAGACCTTCCTAACTGCTCCAGATGGCTCCACAGTAGAGAGTGAGATTGTTGACTTTACACAGCCCTTCCTCACTGCAAATCACTGAAATTCATTGCAAGTTATGACATCACTCTGACATCATGGTCCTTTTTGAGAATGAAGTTTAAACAACAACAATCACTGTTTCAGATCTAACAACTTTTAGAACTACACTTGTTTTCTTCAGCCCTTCTTTCAAAGGACCAAGTTGCCCAAAAGGCCTCTTCATTTAGTCCTTCTGTGAACTTTGTACCTTCAAGAATTTATCAATATTGATAAGTGTATAACTGGCATAGCATGAGAATTCATTTTTGATCCTGTATTTTGTATTTGATTTTACTCTGTAAGTGATTTTATTCTGCAATGATATTCTGTATTCTATGTCTATGTATTCTAAAGTCTCTTCTCTGTCTCTGAGTGAAGGTCATGTGAGCAAAAGTTCAGTCTTCTTTAAGATAGATACCAAAGGTAAGACTTTCCCATGATCACTGTTAGGTAACGGGGAAAAACAAACAAACAACAATAACAGAATTGTCCTCAATACCTTCATAAAACATTATCTCAGCATTTCCTGAAAGGTTTGTTTGTTACCCTTGTAAAGCTGAACTAGTTGACTTTGTCCCATCTTAAAAGAAAGGAAAAAAGTTAAAATTTGATCTTGTCTCATTTCCTCAGTTGTTATTAAGTCTACACACCTGGGTCTTTGTCAGTGGCCCTAGAATGCAGGTGTGACACATAAAATTTCCAGAAACTCCTTTCTACTGTCCGTCGCTTCCTTCTGCCAACAATTCCCAGTCAGATGATCAGGGGCATTACATCTGAAGTATCACATACCCTAAAAACACTGCCTTTGCTAGCTTGCATCGGATGGGAGACTGGTCCCAAAATTCATTTCTTACCTGTCCAGGGACATTCCTTCATCCTCTAATTTTTTTGAGAGGTGATCCTCCTGTTTGTACTTGATTTTCTTGCATTCCAATGTGTCCTTGAACTTCTTAAACATATCCATCAGATCTGGCAAACTATCTGGAGAAAGGTGTTGCCCCATTCTTCCTTAGAATTCCTTATTTAACTACTGCTTAAAGATTTATTTTTAGTATCATCTCTCCCTGGCCCCACATAGACTACTTTTTGTCATAGCTTACTGATATATTCACACAATAGTTTTGCTCTCTGCCTAAATTGTAGCATTGAAATGCCAGCACCCTATTTCTTATAGTATGACCAAACAATAAAAGTACTGCAAATCAGCTTGCAAAGTGATAACTTTCTCTCTCCAGGGAAATGTAGCCCCTTCCAATTTTCTAATATTAAATGATATCCTTATCTGATGTGTCAAAAAAAATAAAGAAAAGGAAAGGGAAAAGAAAGAAAAAAAGCAAAGAGAAAAAAGAAAAAATGTAAGGTTGAGTAAGAAAATATAACTGAAAATTCCCAAATATGACCAATGCAAGCTCTTTGTTGATTGCAACAAATGTCGGGTGCAGCAATCACAGTCTCCGTTGGAGATGGCGACCACTTCTGGAGGGACTGTCAAAGAAATTAGTACAAGAAGATCGTGCTGAGAATTGATTTTCTGACTGAGAGTCTATACTGGTTGGACTAGCTCCTCCAGGCTATGTATTACCCCTATGAAAACATCAACTGTGTCAGGAGAAGGGGCAGCCTTCTAGTCATGAATCTGCTAGCATATCTGTCATTTGTCTAAGGTCTGACACTTAGTCCTCTTTCCCTAGAGAATATGCTTACTGGGCTCAATTTAGAGACCCAGCTCTAGGCTGGATTGGAAACATAGTTTTATTAGATCTTCCTGCTGCAATTGTCCTGCAGGGTGCATGAAAATTCCAGGGCTCTTCAAAATATATCAGTAGAAGTAACAGACCAGCCTTAATGCCATTCATCTGTTTCTGGGAAGCCCCTGATGTGCAGGATCTAGTCTCCTGCATTCTGTCCTTGATGTCACTCACCTTGGCGCCCTTCTACCTTTACATCTTAAAGGGGCCCATTTTCCCTATTGCACTGACAGTCTGTCAGACTAGGATGCTGACAGATGCCTTAATGCTTCACAATGTAATGGTATAACACTGCCTTTTTTCACTTAGAAAAATGGTATGAAATTTCATTTATTTTTCAGCAACCTTTTAAAATCATTGAGATATTTTCATGTATACTAATTCTGATTTGTCCTTTGCACTCTTCTGACATCAGAACTTAAAATTAAAAGAGAATGAGCTGAGAAGCATGGATGAAATAAAAGTTGAGAACTGATCTCTGGAGAATAAATGTCTTTGTTTGCCTCATGTACAAAACACTGAATATTTTAAGTGACAAAAGTGAACGTCTATTGATCCCACCACTGGAATTCTAATAAGGAAGGCCAGAGATTTACTCAGCATTCAGAGTGAGCTATGCAGGCAGAAAGGGTGTCAAGCAGCGATAAAACATTATAATCGCAGCACACTTTGAATTTACGAAGACCTGAAGTTTCCCACTGAAAACTCCAATTAACAGAGCTTTTTATGGGAAGAATTCAATACCTCCTAGGCTTGTTGCATTAAACTAACTGGAGTAAAGTACTGACCTCTTGTTAAGGGCCAAGGTCCATGAGCAAGGAGGATGAGAGAAAACTGCACTGAGATAAATCCAAGAAGGGAGTGAAAGAGAAATTGAATAGATAGGCAGAGGAAGATGAAAAGTTGCAGGGGAGGAAAGGGAAAAGATATAAAAGAAAGGGAGGGAAATATCAATCTCTATAGAAAGAAGACAGCTATGGTCAAGGAAAGTGGGGAAAAGAAAAGGGGAGAAAGCAAGTTCACTTGGTACTTTTCTATTTTAATTTCTTTTATTCAGATACAAATGATCACTTTTATTTGATATTTGTTTGTTCTCCAGAGGAAGAAGAATAATTTGTACCTCCAGGAAAGAACCACAGTTCACCTAGTTTCTCTGATAGAAGTCCTTTAAAATTTTTTTTTCTTTAAAACTAAACAAAACTACTTTCAAACTAAGCCATGGCCTCTTTTCACCTTAAGGTGTTCTTATTTTGGAGTGGCTTAAGGACCTTCCCTCTAGCCCCCCTTAACCTTCATTTTGCGATAACAGCACTAATCTTCAAAACACCAAATGAATTTAGGAGTCAGGCAAGAAGATTTATAGTCTCATATACTATGTTAGAATGAAAAAATTGACACTAATAACATAGTACTGTTATTGTCGACTCTGGTCATACACTTCCTACTAACAACTAAACATGTGTCACTCAAAATTTGGGAATTTTTTTTAAGTAAATGCTACATATGAAGGAAGAGCAACGTTCAAAGATTAAAAAGTAGCTATAATAACACCTCAAAACATATAAGTTAACCAGGCCTAGATCCCCTGATTTAGATCATGATATGAAGCAAGTCATCCTTGATTGGTCACCTTCCCTTCTGACCCCAAACAAGTGATAAGTCTTATGTTTTCATCTCTTACTATACTACTAATCCCACTGAGCAAACTGAATTAAAAAATGCGAAAATAAAGCCCTCCATACATATATATACAATCTAGCAAAACAAATTCCCAGATTAATAATTTCCAAAAAAGTATGTCTTTTATGAATTTTTATTTCATTGCCACTCTCTTAGAAGCTATCAGGTTTCAACTTCAGTCTTTGGAACTTGTGGTTTATCATTGTGTTTGTCAAAGTTCTCAAGTCTTTCAACATTGTCTTCTTTTTGTCTATAATATTATCCTTGAATAGATTATTTTATTAGCTCTGCTCACTTCATCTTTCATCAGTTCACAGTGGTATTCCAAGTTTCCTCTGAAATTGTACATTTTTAAATTTCTTAGGACATAAATATATTCTGGTATATTAATATACCACTTTTTGGTTAGTCATACATCTCTTTATTTTCCAGAATTTTATAATCTCACACACACACAAATAATATAAATACATGTAGAAACTTTTCCTCTCTCTTTGATTTCTGGGTCAGCATAGCCACGCAGAGTTGGCTACCTTTCTGGTCATACCACCCAATTGCTATCTAGAATGTTTGGATTAATTGACAGCTTAATGAACTGCACACTAGGGTATTGTTTTGTTTTCTATAAAATTACTCCAGCAGTTGTCATTTCCTTTGTCATTTTTACCAGTCTAAATAGATATGAGTTGGAAGCTAAAATTTCCTTTATTTTGCATTTCTCTGATTATTAGTGATTTAGAGCATTTTCTTTTTTCTTATGATTATTGACAGCTTTGGTTTATCCATTTGAAAACTACTACTACCTATTGATGGAATGGTTCCTAGTCTTATAAATTTGAATCAGTTCCTTATGTATGTATTCATATGAGACCTTTATCAGACAATCTTTATCAATTCTACCTCTACAAGATCTCTCATACCCATTCATAGCTTATAAATCACAACTCTCATTCAGACTCTCATTATTTATATCCTAGATGCTTGTAAAAGCCTCCTGGTTGGGGTTTTAAGCTTCTCATTTTTTCCCCTCTCCAATCTATTCTCCACATAACTACAAAAATTAATCACCTTAAAAGCACAGATCTGATCATGACATTCCTATGGCTCAAGGATACTTCCATTGGCCTCTAGTATAAATTGTAATTTTTCAGGTTGGCACTTAAAAGCCAAACAGTATAATTCTAATCTTTATGCATTTTCAGACTTATTATACCCTATTGCTTTCCATGCCCTTTATGTTCTAGCCAAACTGAAACACTTGTTGATTTTCTAAATTTAGCATTCTAACTATCTGACCAAGCACAGGCTGTCCTTATACACCTAGAATGAGTTCTCTCCTTTTCTCCATTTCTTAGATTCCTGGCTTCCCAGGAAACTCAATTTGGGTACCACCCCCTATAGGAAGTTTTACTGATCGCTCTAATAATTAATGCTCTTTCCCTCTTAAAATTATCATGTACTTTACTTGCCTATGTAAAACATTTTTTTCTCTCCACCGAAAAGAAAAATGTAAGCTACCTAAAAGCTACAGCTGCTTTTCATTGTGTCCATAGTCTTCCAAATAGTAGAATGTAACCATGGCCTAAGGGCCTGCAAAGACTCTCGGTTTATCCCAGTGGCTGATTGAACAAAGATCTCTGATTTATCATACCTACTCTCAGAAACTGATCCAGGAAGTTCCAGCCTAGGTTGCCACAAGTGTTGGTGACAAGGGGTTCCATGCACCTATAAAATAGGTTAATAAATACAAAGGTTCAACAACAGCTTTTACCTCAGTCTTCAAATAGAAGTTGTAAATGATCCATAAAAAAATGATAAACCTACAAATGGGTACAGAAATTTCATAAAACACTTACTGCTTGCTCTCAGACAAAACTAAATGTGGGGAAGGAAATCCATTGACATCCTGGTAAATCCTTTGCTCTGTCAAGTTATGACTTTAACTGTTACTGTTCCTTTTATGTTTTTGTTTTTTAAATCCCCATGGGTGGTCTTTTTCTGGAAGAAGTACAATCCATCTGGAGATATTTATATGTATGATGTAAGTATTCTGCAATATATATGTATATGTATACCTATATGTATATGTATGGGTATGGGTATGGGTATGTGTGTATGTATATATGTATGTATATATTTATATGTATACACACACATATATATATATACACATATGTATATATAAACACACCCACAAGCACTCACATGCACATAGATAGATATAGATATAGATACAGATACAGGTATAGGTACAGGTACAGAGACAAAGACAGATATAGAGATAGATAGAGATAGATAATATAGGATAGAGATAGAGATGTAGATGTAGATAGAGATTTAGATAGAGACGTAGATAGAGATTGAGAGATAGAGATAGAAGTAGACAGATATAGACATAATGTGTACAACTGTGTAATCTGCAGAATTGTAAGATCCATGTATCCATCATCTACTTATGGTATGTGCAAGAATTGGAATGACATTCCCGGCTGGGAGGGACACTGTGAGCTCTGGCCTGAAAAGAAACCATGTGACTTTAGCATCCAGAAGTGACCTTTTCTGGGGCTTTGAAGGTCAGACTGGCATCAGAAAGTGATGTTTGCCATCTGTGGGTCCTGTCAATCAGTGGTACCAATTAATTACCTTGGAGCTATGTGTGTGGATGGCCCTGTTTCCTATTTCACAGGAGGCTTCTGGGAGGAGTGAGTTTGTTTTTTTTTTTGTTGTTGTTGTTGTTGTTTCTTTGTTTGTTTTGTTTAGTTTTTTTGTTTCTGGACCTTGGCTTGATGGGAGGAGAGATGTTGGGCTGTCTTAGATAGTTAGAAGAAGTTTGCTTTTTATCTCTCTCTCTTCACTAATTTCTGATGCACTTTAATAAATACTTAAAACCCTAAACTCTTGCTAAAGCTTCTAATTTGAGGTGACTACTCATTAGATTTTAGACATCTTAGCTAGAATTTTAGGCCCTTACAGATGTGTCAAATCTTTGGGTGAATAGTTTACCTATCTGTCTATATCCTGTGCTGGCTTATATGGACAATAGCTAGTAAGAACCCTGAAAATTCTTTAAACAGTATTGAAGATTCTTTTGGACTTTTAGTAGTCTCTGAACTTAGATTATTTTAATAATAATTACAGATATGCACAGTGATAGACTAAAGGTAGAGCCAAGTGAGTGTGTAATGTTTGGGAGGTAGTATGATGGAGTGATACAGAAGACACTGATACTTCAAAAAAGCAGAATGGCCAAAGTTAGCACAAGTATATAATGAGCAGACAATTAAGTAAAGTCTCTTTCAGTTGACTGCTCTGCTTCTAGCTTGATTGTGTTTCCTTTGATTTTCCGGAACTTTGGCTTATCTCTATGCTTTCTCCTTTACCTAGCTTCTACTCTTACCTTCTTAGAAAACCTCAGTATATACAATCTAGCTATACTTCTCAAACTCCCCTTTCTGATACTTAGAAGAGCAATTCTCTTCTTTGATAATGACTTTGACCTTTAGTTATTCTTAAGTGTGCTTTTTGTTATTTCTTGATGCTACTGAGTTGTGTTTTTTTTTAAATAATTGGAATAAATGTTCAATTTTACAATTAGAGATATGAGTCAAATTATAGGAATTTGCTTTACAAATTTAGAATTGTGTCTATTTCATCACATCAGGTAAACTTTTAATACTACTGAATCAAAGGCCTAGATTCAAAATCCACTTGATTAGTTATTAGTTATTAGTGTAATATTATACCAAAATATTATACCAAAAAGACCATAAGAATTAGTTTCCATTAAGGACTTTTAAAAAGTATTTCTGAAAATATTAAAATATCAAAGAAATAATTGAGTAGAATTTGTCATTCTAGTCAAGAACCTACCATAGTAAAAAGTTAACATTTAGCCATTGCTTAGAAATCACCAGTACAAAATCTAGCTTATTGAGTTTTGTTTGTATGTTTTTAGCTTGTTTTATTTTAATTTCCTCTCCAGTAGAAGCCAAGAACATTGAGGGGGTGGGAGGGAGTGGAGTAAAATAAAGAAGCCCATTAAATATGTTGTTCCTCCTTTGTTTTGGAAGAGGACCAATGATGTCACAGGTGATGTCTTGATTTGAATTGGATTTAAGTGAGGCAGAGTTGTACAAGTGATCAGCCTCACTCTGTCTTCCAGTCATTGAAGTCCAGCAGTAGGACAAAAGTCAAGATGACTGGTGATGGTTCAGGATGCTCAAAGTGCTCCACAGGGTCTGTTTAAGTGACCTTCTGGTCATTTGAACAAATTGTTCTCAATTGCCTTTTCCACCAGGGAAAGTCTACACATGATTGGAGTAGATATCCACCTAACTCAACGACCTATTTGAGGCCTGTTGGTTGCATTCAACCTGGTTTAGCTGACCTGCCAAGATGTGTGTTTGTTTGTTTTTGTTTGGTTTTGTTTCTGTTTTTGCTGGAATGTGGCCCCAGCACGTTATATAATCTTGGAGCCATAGGTGAGACACCAGAAGTGGATGAGCGACCCTGAAAATGGCTCATCAAGTCTTCACATCAGAGGTGCTAAATATGCCTGAACACTCCATACACCCCTCATTCAATATAATTCAATATTACTGAGAAGTTAGTCTCACATGTCCTTAAATGACTCTTTTAACTATAATAGACACACATTTCTTTAGAAAATCTTATATAGATGACCCTTGAGGTCTTATCATACTCTTACATTCTGTGAATTCCATGGAATGATTTCTGGAGAATTAAATTTCAAAATCAGAAGGCTATAATCATATTAGATTTTATTATTGCTTAACATTTGAGAGATATTGTTTTCTTTGTAGCATCCCTTTACTCTGAGGATTTCTGTGTATCTCTCCTATAAAGTTGTCTGTGAATGCAAAGAAGGTCAAATTTGTAAAGGTTATACCAACTTTTGGTGTTTTCATCAAGGGCAGTATTTGCATAAATACACTTAAGAGTTCCTATCCATGTTTACATGATCAAAAGCATGGCAGATTAAGCACTTGAATAGCTCTTTGGAAAAAAGGGACAAGTTGTTTATAATCCCTTTAGGATTTTTTTAAAAAAGTTCTATTTAATGCAAACTTTAAGCACTAAGATACTAGTAAAATGTTCGCAGGGTAACAAGAGGTCTAAACCTAAAAATACTTAGCTTATCACCTAAATTTAATAATTAGTCTTTGGACAAATGCCAAAAGGTTTACTTTTTAAAAAGATATAAACAAAAATTATTATATATGCTATTTTTCACAGTATCATCATAAATTGCAGCCATCATAACACAGTGCAAATTTAAGTGAACAAATAATTTTGAATTACTTGTAGTCATAATATTGGTGGTTCTAGTTAATTAAATATTCTTGTTAATATTGTCCATAAATAAAATTTTTAAAGGATTAGTTCACTAATAAATGTTACCTTTTCCTTTAAAACTGTCTAGGATATAATTTATTTATTTGATGAAACAAAAAAAGTCCTAGAAGGGTTTCATATAGGTATAAAAATGTTAGCATTAGAGTATTCTTTCTTTCTTTCTTCCTTTCTTCCTTCCTTTCTTTCTTTCTTTCTTTCTTTCTTTCTTTCTTTCTTTCTTTCTTTCTTTCTTTCTTTCTCTCTCTCTCTCTCTCTCTCTCTCTCTCTCTCTCTCTCTTTCTTTCTTTCTTTCTTTCTTTTGCAGGGCAATGGGGGTTGAGTGACTTGCCCAGGGTCACACAGCTAGTAAGTGTCAAGTGTCTGAGGCCAGATTTGAACTCAGGTCCTCTTGAATCCAGGGCCAGTGCTTAATCCACTGTGCCACCTAGCTGCCCCTAGAGTACTATTTCTCTGAAAAATTATTCATTGTGAATCACTACTTAATAAAATGCTATATGAAAATTTTCACTATATATATGTATATATATGTATGTATATGGGTACCTGAGGATACATGTGACATAGATATAGATTGATAGATTGATAGCAGATATCTTCACTTTTTATACAGTGATTAGAAATTTTTCATCTCTTTTATAGATGACAGAATTTTCTCAATCTTGATATTTTGGCTAACTAGCTCAAAGGTCTCTAGTCAGTTTCTAAAGCTTCCTGAGCTTAACTCACCTATCTTTAATACAGAAAGAATTTTTTAAAAAGGAGGGTGGGGTAGATGTAATCATCACAAAATTGCTTTAAAGCCATATAAGGACAGATCTCCCCTTCCTAAGATATGGATACATGGATATCCAGTGTTGATTAAGTATTGTGATTCATAGAAGGACCCAAGGTAGAACCAGAAGCGGAGATGTAGGGCCAACTGAAATTACTTTTGCCAGCTAAATGTGGTGTTGCCAAAAATCCAAAGAGGAAAGTTCAAGAAAAAATTTCTCATGATATAAACTGAAAAATCTGAGCCTAAGAATTAGTGAAAAAAGATGTATAATAAGGTTTTTTTTTAAAGATGTAGTTAAAGCATTCTTAGAAAGAAAACCAGGGCTAAAGAAATTTGCTCTGCATGGAGACCATACAACAGAAATAAAGGAAAGAAACAAATACAGCAAGTAAGGAAGGTAAAAATAATAAAATAAATTACCCTAGAAAATTGGGTGAAAATAAAAAAGGGAAAGATTCTTATTAATCCAATATAAACAACAGCTATATAAACAATAAATGAATGGAGATATAATTAAGAGATTTCTTCCTGTTTTTTTAAAAACATTATTATTGCTAAAACTGTATTTTATAAATTAATTACTATTACATCAGTTTTTATAGTAAGCATTTATTATTAATTAATATTATATGTCTGTAAAGTATTGAACACATTTCCCAAACTTCTCATGATTTCAGGCCTTCAGACTAACATTGTGCTAAGAGGAAGCACACACACCAAGAGAGAGCATACAGAGCCAAGGGAGTGAGACAAGAGAGAGAGGGGGGCCCTGGCCTGGCCAAAAGTTTTATCCTCTTTAGATAGAGGTTGTTCATTATACATTGATCAAAGCTAATTGTTTAGCATCATTCAGTTCCATTGATTGACATGACTTGAAGGTGGTCTAAATTAAAATGAACTCTAGACATGACATCAGAGAAGGAATATGCAAAAGAACCTGAATAGCAAAGTCCAGTATGTATAGGCTACTTTTATGAGATACATAAAATAGCTAGCATTTTTATAGCACATTTAAGTTTGTAAAGACTTTTACATATGTGAAATCATCTGATCCTCATATTAATTCCATTAGGTACATGTTCTTATTATCTCCATTTTACAAATGAAATTGAAACTGAGAGGTTAATTGACTTTCCCAGGTTACACGACTATGGAGTAATTGAGATTGGCCAGCTCAGGTCTTTCTGACTCCAGGTTCATTGCTCTATTTACAGTGCCATTCAGCTGCCTAATGCCTTAATGAGGAAAGGATGAAACACAAAGGAGAACTATGGACCAATATCATTAGTAAATATTGATTCAAACATTTTAAATAAAATTCTGTCAAACAGGCTACAGTAATGCATCCAATAAATCATTTTTCAAGATGAAATGAGATTTATACCAGGGATGCAAGCATGGTGCAACATTAGGACAACAATCAACATAATCAATCATAATAAAGACAAAAACATCTAAAACACACAATTATTTCAATAGATGGAGAAAAATCCTCTGTCAAAATACAACCCTCTGATATGTTAAAGACACTACAAAATAGAAGTAGAGAAAGACCTTTTAATATCCCAAAATCTATCTACTTAAACCAAAAGTTAAGTATCACATGCAATAGGAGTACACTACCCATTTTATTAATAAATGAAGAAATAAAGCAAAGATACCCACTATCTTCCTATTATTTTAAATAATTCTGGAAATGTTAACAATAGTGATGACAAAAGGAAAAAAATCAAATGTCTAAAGACAGGCAAAGAGGAGATAAAATAATTACTAAATACTAATGATATAATAATTTACATAGAAAATTCTAGCAAAAACAAATCCAGCAGAAATACTAATTGATATATTTTCAAAGTCACACACATAAGTATATATGGCAGTAATTATCAAAACCCTCTGTTAATAGCTAAGAAATAGATCCACGGAACAGAGCAGACCTACAATTTACTACAGCAAATGATTATAATATATGTGTGTATATATGTACACACATATAAACATAGAAATATACACATCCATGCATACATACACACCACTAAGCAGTACTGGAAAGGAAAATCTCATTCTAAGTAAGTAGCAATTCCATAAAGTATTTTGGGATTAATTGACAAATACACACAGAATACTCATATAAATTCAGTGATAAAGTAATTCTTTTTTTTTTTTTTTTGGTGAGGCAATTGGGGTTAAGTGACTTGCCCAGGGTCACACAGCTAGTAAGTATCAAGTGTCTGAGGCTGGATTTGAACTCAGGTACTCCTGATTCCAGGGCCGGTGCTCTATCCACTGAGTAACCTAGCCGCCCCAATACAAGTACTTCTTAAGGAAATAAAGAACAGAGGGAAAGGGGGTGGAGTCAAGATGGAAGAGGAAAGGCAGTGACTTCCTGGAGCTCTCCCTCAAGACCCCTCCAAATACCTTCAAATAATGCCATAAGACAATTCCTGGAGCAGCAGAACCCATGAAAGGATGGGGTGAGATCATTTTCCAGCCAAAGGAAGCTTAGAAGTTCAGCAGGAAAGATCAGTTGTCCCAGGGTGAGAGTGGAGCACAAACCTGTGGTCTTGCCAGTGCAGTGGTTTGTCTAAGTGAAATTACAGAGAAAAATAAAAGGTAAGAGAAAAATAGCCAGATATTTCAGGACATCATGGCTAGATCTGAAAATTATAACTAACTCCTAATAACAATTTGTGTTCTCACTTTTCAGAAAACACTTTGTTTTCTAGCTCTCTAGTGACATCATATAACATTGTGTATTTCTAGAATGTAATCTCCATAAGAATAAGAACTGGGTCTTCTCTAAGGATGCTGTTCCTCCCCCAGAACCTAGTACAGTATTGTGTAGACAGCTGATGTTGATTTGTGGTTATATTCTCTTGCTCCTTATTTTGGTGGGGAAAATGCAAAATAAAGAATTTAGAAGGGGTGGGTGTGATGGAGTATTCTGAAAAAAAATATAGAAAGTTAGAGTTGGAAGGAGTTTTGATATCATTTAGTCAGATCCCTAATTTTAAAGATGAGTCTACCAATATTGTGATTAGCTTTATTTGCCCTGACTAAAGAGAATTACTCCTGAAAATCTGTTTCACAGTTATTTTTTTAAGGATTTATAGTGTTCTTTTCAATCTGAATAAGAACTTGAGTTTTATATCTCTTTGAATATCGGTTACACATCGGGTCGAGTATATCATTTAGGAAGATTTAACTTCCCTAAACATGATGAAATCACTTGAATTATTTTCAGGTGATGCATTTGAAAATTTTCCAAATCTATCAAAGAATGTAACTAACATATTTTAATTCTTTAATTTTTATAAACATATCTTTATTATCTGCACATGTATTATGCAATGAACCATAAGATTTATCAAGCAGGATGAGACTTTAGGCATCATCTGATGTGACTCCCAATTTTAAAGATGAGGAAAGTGAAATTCAGAGAAAGTTATATAACTACTGAATGGCAAGGGAGGAGTCTTGATCCAGGTATTCTGCATCCTCAATACTAGACTGCTTTCAATAATGCAGACTTTCAGGTAACAGATTGTAAACTAGACTCTCATAAAGAAGAATACAATTCATTAAAAATATGTCTACTTGGGGCAGCCAGGTTGCACAGTGGATAGTCACTGGCCCTGGATTCAGGAGGATCTGAGATAAAATCCGGCCTCGGACACTTGACACTTACTAACATGGTGACCCTGGGCAAGTCATTTACCATCAGTTTTGCCCCACAAAACAAAACAAAACAAAACAAAACAAAACAAAACAAAAAATATGTCTACTCAAAGAGCATGGAAAAAAAAAAAAGAGAGTCACTTATTTATTTGGTCATGCAAAAAAAAAGTAAAGAGTATTAGAAGTACCTTTATATAACTACACAACCTTTTCCATCATAAGGAAACAGAATATCAATATATATCATTGATTTTTGTGTCCACTGCATTTACAGCATTGTGTTGGGTGATAAGGTGTTAAAAGTTTAAAGATACAGTTTGTGCCTTCATGGAACTACAATCCAGTAATATGAAAGATTACATTATCAGTGACCTAGAAAATTACAAAATAAAGAGTTGATTCTATGAATTACAGTTGGAAAAGGGATTCTCAAAACAGTGTTCAGGAAAGTCTTAGTCAGTAAGAATCAATATTTATGAAAAAAATTAGAAATCATTTAACATAAAAAGCCATTCTTTGGTTAAATTTAAAAAAAACAATAAAAACGTTACCTATGATACTGGTATAGGCTACTTTTGATTACATGAGGGCTATAGTAGCAGAAAGAAACCTATGACCGGCCTACAGGGAGAAACAATATGCATAATCATTATGATATTCTAAAGATAAGAGGCTTTGAAAAATTTAAGAATTCTGATCAATCGAGTGACCAAATGCAAATCCAACATCAATGATGAAATGTTACCTGTTTCCTGAAAGATGATGCACAAGAGGTACAGGACGAGACATACATTTTCAGATGTAATGTTTTGACTTGTTCAACTTGACTCTGCTTATTTATGTTAGATTTTTTTGGTCTCATTCCTTAACAAGTATTCTTTGATCTAGTGACATAGTCTTTCTGGCTGTTCTACAAAGAAGACCTCCATCTCTTGACTCTGGGCATTCTTTCTGGCTATCCCCTAATGCCTAGAATCCTCTTTCTTCTGTCTTAGATTATTGACCTCCCTGGCTTACTTTATTTCCCATCTAAAATTCCATCTTCTATGTGAAGCCTTGATCATTTCTACTTCTTAATTGTACTGCCTTCCCTCTATTATTTCCTATTCACCCTATTTATTGCTTGTTTGTATATATTTGTTTGTATGTTGTCTCTCCCACTGGATTATAAACTTTTTGAGGTCAGGGAATGTCTTTTGTTTCATTGTATATCTGCAGTACTTAGCACAATGTCGGGCACATAGTAGGCACTTAATAAATGTTTATTGATCATTTAATAAGAAGAATTTGGAGAGAGGAGAGAGTTAGGAAGAGGGACTCCTCCCCTGAAAAAAAAATAAAAAATAAATAATTGCAGAAGAGAGACATTTAAGCATTTAAAAATTCAAAAAAGAGACCAGAAGGAAATTGAGGAAGATACAAAGAAACAGGCCAGCTTTGAGAGTTAACACGTTACATTTATTATACCTTAATATTTATCGTTCCTTAATATTTCTTATACCTTATACCTTAAAAACAAATAAGATGGAGATTTGCAGGCTTATATACAAACCTCTTTTTCTTGATTTTTTGGGTTTGAAAATATTTAATGTTTATAGTGTCTATCAAGTTCAGAATAACAAACAAGCTATATTTATAGTACAATGAGGAAAAATGTAATTTTCCCACCAGGTGTTATCTTCCAGCCATAACCTAAGTAGTCATTTCTTTAAAGTCCCTTTGATATGAATGCACATTAGGACTAACCACATGGCTGGGCCATAGAGCTCTGGGCAATAGAGTTGAGCAGTTGAGAAAGAAAAAAAGAAGGAAATGTTTTTAAAAATTGTCTTTGTTTTGAAACTTAGCTGAGGATTAATATAAAATACTACCCAGGATGATTAAAATATGAAAAATCTATGACTCTATTCTAGGCCCTCCATTGGGCTTTTTCTTCAACGCATTCTCAAAACAAATTTTTAATAACATTCTGTTGTGACATACTTTATTTGCTGTTGTTCAGTCTTTTCTCAGTCATTTTCAACTTCATGTGGCGCCATTTGGGGTTTTCTTGGTAAAGATACTGCAGTGGTTTGCCATTTCCTTCTCTAGCTTATTTTACAGATGAGAAAACTGTGGCAAACAGGGTTAAGTGACTTGCCCAGGGTCTGAATTTGAATTTAGGAAGAGCAGTCTTCCTGACTCCAGGCCTGGTGCACCATCCTAACAGAGCCACTAAATGAGCCACTTAAATGAACCTAAATGCCCATAATTTACATAAAATAATACAACAGAAAAGGTTTCAGCACTCCTGCATGGACACTACAACTCAAGCATATGAAGACCCTCCTCTTATACCTAAAGGTCAAGGAAGTGTCTAAGAACTAGAAAAATTTAAAGAAAGGAGGAAACAGGAAAATACAGGCAGATGAAACATTGTTCTAGCCAGTGAATTTTCTTTAAAAATCAAATCAAATCAAAGAAACAAAAATCCATCTGCACTGGCAATTTTTTTAAGGCTTCTCCTCTATTTCCTGGTCCTTTCTTAGTGACTCATAGAGTATGAGCCAAAATCTCTTTTTTGGTTCCTAGTCCTGCCCATATTTGACCTTTGTCCTGCAGAGTTCTAGGGCATACTAGAAATCTCCCACAACAAGTTTTTCTTTTCAAGGGAAAATGCTTAAGGCAATGAGGTCAAGGAAAATGATATTCCTCAGTACTCTTGTCCTTTATCCTGTCATAAGCATCCCTTCTATGCATTTCCAATGTTTTCCTAGTAAGAGAAGGAAAAAAAGCATGGTGACTGTCAGAAGCTCACTCATATCCCTCTTTCAGTTTCTCAAAATTGCCTTATCTTGGTCCTTGGGGAAAATATCATGTCAACACTCATACTCTCTTCCTCAGTACCTACTGCCCCTAGCGCCCCTTCTTTTTGCTTGTTACACTTCTACAGCTTTATGATTTCCTTAATATGCATACACCCTTGAATGCTAGAGAATCAACCCATTCATACCTGTGTAATCCATATCAATGGTGTGCCAAAAATCTTTAAAACAATACCTAAGTGCTAGAGATCTGTCTGGAGATCAATTAATGCTTCAGTGATAGTAGTGTATCATCATTCAGACTTTCTGTATCATGTCTGAGCAAGCAGGTGTTATTTTCCACAAGGTAAGAATATGACTCAAGTGCTAGGTGCTTACATATATGAAGATAAATGATTGATTGTGATTTGGGCAAAAATATAAAGGTGTCAGTAAGATCAGGTTCCCTGGCAAGGCTGCCTCCCCATCTTTCCTTTTCCTCCTTTGGATGGTAAACTGACCACCCCCCTCACCCCCATCCCTGGGGAAAGGGACAAAGAATCTCAGCTCTATATTAATCCTTCCTGATAATTGTGAGCAGGTCCTTCAACACCAACTCCCTTGACATGCAAGATGGAAACTCACACTACCTGTATGAACAGAGAATTACTAACTACAATCCATTTTGAAAAATGGACAAATGTCAGGTCTTTCTATTTCTACTAAAACTGCATGCTTCAAAACACTAGGGCCTTCTATATCTCCTGAAAATGAACCCTTTTATATCAATACTCTCCCCCAGTTACAGTGTGAACTTCTTGAGAGAAGGTACTATTTTTACCTTTCTAATTGTATTTCCTGTTCTTGAAATACAGTAGATACTTAATAAATGCTTTTCCATTCACTTATTCAATCATTTTATCACCTATTTTTTTTCTTGTTTTTGGCTACATGATAAGCCCATTTCATTTTTTTCATATATTTCTTGAATGAAATATGTTATGATATACCTTTCTGGAAAATCATAATCTATATTATCCTGCAACCTACTTATACTCATGTTTTTGTCTCTTCATTATTGTTCCCCTTTCTCCCCCAGGAAGTAGCTTCTCATCACTAAAAGCAGTGTGTAATAGGGCAACTAGGTGGCACAGTGGATACAAGCACCAGCCCTGGAATCAGGAGTACCTGAGTTCAAATCCAGGCTCAGACGCTTGACACTTACCAGCTGTGTAACCCTGGGCAAGTCATTTAACCCCAATTGCCTCACCCCCCAAAAAAATAATAAATAGATAGATAGATAGATAGATAGATAGATAGATAGATAGATAGATAGATAGATAGATAGATAGATAGATAAATGCAATGTGTAATTTGGGAAAGCAATTTTGTCATTTTTGCTCCTCCTATTTAATTGTAGGCCAGTTCATTATCCCTCTAAAACTTCTTCCTAAGTATGTATGTATGTGTGTATGTGTGTATGTATGTATGCATGTATGTATGTATATACATGCATACACACCTTTATATGTACATACATGATATAGATATTCACCATCATAAATAAATATGTAAAAATGGATCACTCATGCTTTTTCTAGTACACTTCTTCCTACTATTTTACTACTACTAACTATGCCTGGTAACAAACCTCCTCTGATCTTTTATAAACTACTCACTAGTTTATGAATTTTGTATAGATTCTGGGAATAAGTTAAGCGGTTTAAAAAGTAATTAAACACTATTTTCAAAAAATGATGATTTTTAAAGTAACTCTATTATTAGAAAAGGTATAAGCTACCTTGACAAAATTATCACCAGTATCATTTAAATGTTTACTTTTTGTTTCATTTACAAAAAAATATTTTCTTGTTAAATGTAACCAGTTATCTAACAGAGATCCTCTAAATTCCCTATGTAGCAGTACAGTTTAATGCATTTTTGCAATTAGACACTGATAGTTTAAAAAATAGTATAAGTACAGGACATTTATTTTATATGTGTATATGTTTATATACACACCTATATATGTGTATGTGTATATAAACATGTTTTATTGCATACATATTTTCCCCTTTCAGAATTAAAATTTTAGTGATTAATTTTTAACATTATTCAAAATTTCAACATCATCAGATCTATATGTGTATATGTGTGTGTGTGTATGTGTGTGTCTGTGTGTGTGTATATGTATATATATATATATATATATATATGTATATATATACACATATATATATACACAGGTCTTATATATAGTCATATATCTCTATAGATAGAGATAGAGATAGGTATAGTTATAGGTGTAGATATAAGTATAGGTATAGGTAGAGATAGAGATATAGTGGTCTTGGAATCAGTATTCAAGTGCTGGCTTTGTCAGTGATTAGCTTTTTGACCATGGGCAATATATTTAACTTCTTTTGATCTCAGTTTCTAATGTGTTGAATTCAGGAGTTGAACTGGTCTTAATCATCTGTAAATTCTCTTCCAGCTCAATGATTCTGCACTTTTAAGTATATACACATCTGTGTTGAAAGATGGAGCCCATAAATGGAGCATTCTTTCCATGAATGTGTTAGTAAATGTGGATATGTTCTCCTTAAGGCACAGACAATTTTTTGGCAAATGGCTCCATCAGGCAGGACCAGCACAATCACAAAACTTGCAGCAAGGGGATATGAGAAGCAGTTGTCCTTTTGGATGTTTCCTTTTAGGCCTATCCAAACTGTAAAAATGAGTGCTTTGTTGCCACTTCTTACAATAATTGAAACCAGCATATCTGTATTGATATGGCTCCTAGTCAAACATCTGTTTGGAATTTAAATCTCTGCTTGGTCTATTAGGATCCAATAAGATGAAATGAATGTTTCCCCAAACATCTGTTTTATTTTGGCAGTGTGGACAGGGCCTTACTGTCATATATATTGACTACTCACTGGGCTGATTTCCTACAACAACAGAAACTGTTGGATATTATGGATCAGTACACCCCAGAAAGTTTAAATATTTGTTATTTCATTTCTAAGAATGTATTTAACATATTAGTGTTTTGTTGAAGTTCATGGAAAATCTTTCTTGAGTATTTTTATCTTATATTCATCAGTCTGAAAGCTGAATAAATATGGTCATATCTGAAACCTTATTATACATGCAAAGGATAAAGTCATATACTGGTTTTGTGGTCAAACAATTATAATCAAACATTTCAAATTTTTTAAAATGGCTCACTTTTCTCCTAAGTTTTCTGAATTGCTATGAAGTTAGTGTGTAATTCATCACATACTTACTTATGTGACTGTACATTTCATTTATCATACACAGAAAAATTTATATTAAAAAATGTCAAATTATATCATGGGAAATATTTTTAAACAGATGTGAATAGCAATATAACAAACACTTATTTGTCAACCTTTTATATAGTTAAAACATCTTAAAAAGAATAGCAAGGAGGCAGCTAGGTGGTGCAGTGGATAAAGCACCAGCCCTGGATTCAGGAGGACCTGAGTTCAAATCTGGCCTCAGACATTTGAGACTTACTAGCTGTGTGACCTTGGGCAAGTCACTTAACCCTCATTGCCCTGCAAAAAAAAAAAAAAAGAATAGAAAAATGAACTTGAAAATAAAATTTATACAGAGGTCCAAGATATGACTTCTTAATTACCAGGTTTATATGTGGCAGTAAGAAAAAGCTAAAAATATATTTTAAAAAGCAATTGTTCATGGGTTTCATGCTGCCTACTAAAGAATTAACATTACTAAATCTGTCAGTAAAAGTCCTTCTTGTCTTGGGCCTTACCTTTCTTTCTAATAGTGCCAATGTGAAACCCATACATAAGGAATTCTGGAAAATTCATCTTTCCAGATGATTCATTACAGAGTTTCACTGCCTATATGCCTTGGAGCCTTTTATTTAGTCTTCCAGGAATGAAAATATATACCAAATAATTGTAAAGTATTTCTCTGTGGAAATTCAGTACTAGACAAAGGAATATGAGGAAGTAAAGAGTGTTTAGTAAGAAAAAAAAATTAATTCAGGGGGTAGCTGGGTGGCACAGTGGATAAAGCACTGACCCTGGATTCAGGAAGACCTGATTTCAAATCTGGCCTTGGACATTTGACACTTACTAACTTTGTGATCCTGGGCAAGTCACTTAACCCTCATTGCCTCTCAAATAAGAAGAAAAAAATGAGTTCTGTTTTATATTTGTTGAGTTTTAGATATCTGAATGGACCCATAGCTCATAATGGCTAATTGGCAGATATTTTGCAGTGACACAACTGGAGCTAAGGGAATGGATTTGGATACATAGCTTTATTTTATTTATTTATTTTATTTTATGTGTGGAACATAAGTAAAGTTTATACAGATATCAAATAAATGTATAATATACACATACACACATATATGACATATATAATGAATGTTTTCTATGTTATTACATTTAGATATACATAAATAAATTCTAGTACATATAACTTAGTATTTTAAATCCTTCCTCTTCCTTCTTTGTAAATAAAAATGCAGATTTGTTTTATACAGCTAAAGAACTATTTTATAAATAATGTATCCATATAAATTTATATAAATAATATATGTGACAAATTTGTTTAAATATAATTCCTATGTAAATAATACTAAGCAACTCATATATGTGCAACATATATATTTATGTGTATATATAGATACATATATCTATCTATCTATCTATCTATCTATCTATCTATCTATCTATCTATCTATCTATCTATCCTGTACCCTTCTCAGCATACCTCTCCCCCAATTCTTTTTTTTTCCAGGTTAAACATTTTTATTTATATTTTTTTTTTGATGAGGCAATTGGGGTTAAGTGACTTGCCTAGGGTCACACAGCTAGTAATCGTTAAGTGTCTGAATCTGGATTTGAACTCAGGTCCTCCTGACTCCAGGGCCGGTTCTCTATCCATTGGGCCACCTAGCTGCCCCTTTATTTATATTTTTATGTTCCAATCTCTGTCCATCCTTCCCTCACTCCCTCCCCACTTCCTGAGGAGACAATCTAATAAGTGTTATACATACATGATCATGCAAAACATCACCATATTCGTCACAATGAAAGAATGTGAAAAATAGCAAGCTTCAGTCTGTTCCACTAGTATCAGTTCTTTCTTTTGAAGTAGATAAAATGTTTCATCAATATACTTTTGGACTTGTCTTGGATTAGTGTATTGTTGAGAAGAGTCAAGTCATTTACAGTTCTTCATCAAATAATATTGCTGTTTCTGTGCACAATGTTCTCTTGGTTCTGTTCACTTCCTAGTACATCATTTCATTTATGTCTTTCTGAGCTTTTTTGAAGTCATCATGTTTGTCATTTCTTACTACACAGCAATATTCCATTACCATCATATACCACAGTTTGTTTAGCTATTCCCCAATTGATGGGCATTCCTTTGATTTCCAATTTTTAGCCACCACAAAAAGAGCTGCTATAAATATTTTTGGACAAAGAGGTCTTTCTTCTCTCTGGGAGGATTTCTTTGGAATATAAACCAAGTAGTGGTATTGCTTGATCAAAGAGTATGTACAATTCTATAGCACTTTGGGCACAGTTCCAAATTGCTCTCCAGAATGGTTGAAACTTTTCACAACTCCACCAAGAGTAGCTTAGCATTCCAGTTTTCCCACAATCCCTCCAACAACCAATATTTTCCATTCTTGTTATATTTGCCATTCCAATAGGTGTAAGGTTATATGCAGTTGTTTTAATTTGCATTGCTCTGATCAATAATGATCTAGAGCATTTTTTCATATGATTATAGATAGCTTTGATTTCTTTGTCTGAAAACTGCTTGTTCAAATCCTTTGACCATTTGTCAATTGGAGAATGACTTGTATTTTTAAAAATTTTATCCATTTTGTTATATATTTGAGAAATGAGGCCTTTATCAGAGATATAGTTTTCAAAAATTCTTTCCCAGTTTTCTACTTGCCTTGTAATCACGGTTACGTTAGTTTTGTTTTTGCAAAAGCTTTTTAATTTTATATAATCAAAATGATCTATTTTACATTTAATTTTATTCTCTATATCTTCTTCAGTCCTAAATTCTTCCCCTGCCCATAAATCTGACATATAGACAATTATATACTCCTTTAATTTTCTGATGGTATCATCCCTTATTTGTAAAACAGATACTGGTTTTGACCTTATTTTAGTATGTAGTGTGAGATGTTGGTCTATAACTAATTTCTGCCATTCTGGTTTCCAGTTTTCCCAGCAGTTTTTGTTAAATAATGTGTTTTTGTTCCAAAAGCTTGGATCTATGGGTTTGGCATATACTAGATTACTATAGCCTTTTACTTTAGTGTTGTTTCGATCTATTCTATTCCACTTGTCTACCTCTCTATTTCTTAGCTTTGATAGATTTTTGATAGATTTTGATAGATTAGATTGCTTTGATAATTACTGCTTTATAGTACAGTTTGAGAGTTGTTACTGCTAGACCACTTGCTTTTGTATTTTTTCCATTGATTTCCATGATATCCTTGAACTTTTGTATTACAGATGAATTTTGTTATTATTTTTTCTAGTGCTATAAAATATTTTTGATAGTTTGGTATATCAGTAAATTAATAAATTAACTTAGGTAGGATTTTCATTTTTATTATATTGAATCTGCCTACCCATAAGCAATTAATATTTTCCCAATTATTTGGATCTGACATTATTTTTTGTGAAAAGTGTTTTGTAGTTTTGGTCATATAGTTGCTGTGTTTGTCTTGGGAAATAGACTCCCAAGTATTTTATATTGACCATACTTACTTTAAATGGAATTTCTCTATCTGCTGTTGCTGGACTTTATTAGTAATATATAGAAATGCTGATGATTTATGTGGATTTATTTTGTATACTGAAACTCTGCTAAAGTTGTTAATTTCAAGTAGCTTTAAAAATAAACTGTATAAAGATAATATTTGAACTTATGGACACATGTAATAAATAAGAAAGAATGTAGAGTGGAAAGAGAACAGGGATAAGAATAGTGCCTTTACAGGATGTAGATACTAATCCAAGGAAGGTGATGAAGAAGAAATGTCCAAACAGTTAAGAGGGGAACCAAGAGAGAAGAGTATCTCATAAACCAAGGGAGAAGAGAGTATCTGGTCCAAAGTGATCTCCTCTGCATTTTTCATATCACTTTTGTCATTAATAAACATAAATAAACAGAACAAGTAGAAGGTAGGATTGTGGAAGACATTTTAGTTCACTGACTCACAACTTCTACTTCATTTTATAGATGAGGGAAACTGAAACCTTGAGAGATAAAGTGACTCACCAAACAAAAAATAGAAAGAAAGAAAGGAAGGAAGGAAGGAAGGAAGGAAGGAAGGAAGGAAGGAAGGAAGGAAGGAAGGAAGGAAGGAAGGAAGGAAGGAAGGAGAGAGAAAGAAACAAAGAAACAAAGAAAAATAATACATTATACCAGAGCTTGGACCTTAGAACCCAAGTTTCCTGAATTCTATAAAGTTTATTGCTTAGCCTACAATAGGCTTTAATCTCCCTTACTATATGGTAAGCTTCTACATGGAAGGCACTAAGTTGTGCATACTTGTATATCCTGCATAGTGCTTGGAATACAGTAGGTGCTCAATAATGCTGAATGAATGGCCTTTCTCTTCATAAAATTAAGGAACAAGGGACATATAAATATCCAGCCCTTGAAGGCAAGATCTTATATGATTTGCACTAACTTTATGTGTGAATGCTT
The DNA here is from genome assembly GCF_019393635.1 of Dromiciops gliroides. NCBI lineage: Eukaryota > Metazoa > Chordata > Mammalia > Microbiotheria > Microbiotheriidae > Dromiciops > Dromiciops gliroides. The sequence continues at coordinate 91,672,588 of NC_057864.1, forward strand.
AGGTGTTCTTGAATTAATACATGAATCATAAAATAAATTCCTCTGACTTCAACTTTTATTCAGTGAATTTTATTCCACATTTGTTCAGTCTAATAAAGAATCTGTGGCTTTTTTTTCCTTGTGAAATTGAACTATGAATCATCTTGACTCTAGAGGATAAATCAACTGAATATAAAATTCCTCAAGCCTACAGTTATATCTTAAGAGCATTTACTAATAAGCTGTCAGCATTTCAGTTTCAATAACAACTCTGGAGACCTCTTCTCATAGAATTAACAAATGTAATAATTTATAGGAATCTGCTCTCTGTTCTTTTGTTTTATAAATCCCTAAAAGAAATACCTTTCCCATCTGACAAGCATTAACCAAATAGAATTTATATTTAGTGTTATCTAAGTTTATTTGTGCTTAGGAGATCTTGTTTCATCAAACTAATTTTCAAAATGTAATTCACTTTTGTTTAGTGTCTGGATTATTATTGTGGACTCTCCAATGGTTTGATGATTATACAAATATGTACTCTTATTACCAATGCATTTGTCTGTCAGAACCAAATTATCATTTGTTTCTGGGGGGAAAAAAAACTACAAAACACCTGCAACTCTCTATTTTTGCAACAACATAGCACATTTTTAAAAAAAAGTTCTTCAATTGAAAATATGGACATTGTCAAGTTATAAAAGAAAGATTTGAATTAATGATCATTTAAAGTTAAATAACTGCTTAAATTAAAGAGAAACAAAGGACAATGGTATTCAATTTCTTTTCTTATTATCTTTTGTCAGTCTCCCCTACTTCAGTGAGTACCTCACTCATTCTTCTGAATAATAACAACATCAATAATATTTATATAGCACTTTAAAGTTTGCAGCACCCATTAAATGTGTTCCTTCATTTGTTCAAAAAATTTTATTGTTGCCCTATGGTTTAAAATAAATATTTCTCAGGCTCCTTTTACAAACCCCATATGGTTGTTTTGTTTGTTTGTTTTGCAATTTACCCTTTCAACTTTATCCAACACTACTCCCCTTAATCCACATTATATTCTAGCCAAATCGGATTACTATTCCCCAATCTTAACAGATGCTAAAAGTGATTTTCCCCTGTTTTCCTAGAATAGCTACTTAAATACTTTTATTAATTGAGTTAAAGAGCAGTAAAAGCTGGGGAGGGGTTTTCTACACTAGATTTTCCTTTCATATATCAAGCTCTAATTGACATATTTTTAAACATTCTAAACTGAGATTTGCTAATAAATATACACTATTAAAAATATTCCCTGATTTTTAGATAGTTAGTTGGCACAGTGGATAACATGCTGGATCTGGAGTCAGGAATACTTGAGTTCAAATATTGCCTCTGACATTGACTGTGTGACCATCAGTAGATTGCCTCACCCCTATCTACTTCAATTTCTTCTTCTGTAAAATGGAGATAATAATAACACTCGCCTCTCTGGTTTGTTATAAGTATAAACTAAAATATTATTTGTAAGTTTTCCCCACAAACACTAAAGTACTGTATAAGAACTAGCTATTATTATTTAAAAGCCATACAACTGATTTACTGAACTGAAATTTTTTAAAAAAGGAAAATCTCACATTTTTAAGGTGTCACCTTATGGTATTAAAAGTCCCATATTAATGAGATATTATGATTTTACATAGTAAAATGAAAAGATACCTCTTTTTGAAATCAGAATAATTAGGCTCAAATCTAAGGTATGCTACTTATCCCTATGTGCCCTTGAAAAAGACACTATAATTTGCTAAAACTGAGTTTCTTAGTCTCTAAAATGGAGTTGCATGTGTGTATGCATGTGCATATCTATAAACATATATGCACACTTGCATATACATATACTATGTTTACAGTGTATACATGCATAGTATATATAGTATACTATATAAAATATACCATATAGTATATACATATAGTATGTATACATATGTTTATAATATATAGTAAAGCATATAAAATATAGTGTATATGTAGTGTATATATATATTTATAATGTTGTGTGTGTGTGTATAGAGAAAGAGAGAGTCAGAGAGTGTGTATACAAACAGAAACACACATACTACACCACAAGGCTATTATGGGGAGAGAATGAGTTAATGTATACAAATTTACATTTGTAAATGACAAAACTGCAAGCTGCTATTTTTGCTGTCTTATTATCCTCCTGTTGCTCTGTGTGTTCTAGTCAAAATATTTTGTTTTTAATTGTTTCTATTTGTCTTCAGACTATTTCAGAGGTGAATAAAATGATGCTTTTGTAACTGAACAAAATATATGTAAGTAAGACCATCTTCTGTTGGCTCACTAAAAGGATGAATGGGAAACTTTGGGATAATAATATTATCTGTTCTTCTCATAATTTTTATAGGATTGGATAGAAATGGTATGGTATTGTCACAGCCATGATATTATTCTTTTGTAGTTAACATATTGGTGTATTATGTTATAATATGGGGATGCAAGTTCTTTTGTAGACTAAAAGAAAATGCCTTTAGAACAAGTCCAGGGGGCAGCTAGGTGGCGCAGTGGATAGAGCACCGGCCCTGGAGTCAGGAGTACCTGAGTTCAAATTCAGCCTCAGACACGTAACACTTACTAGCTGTGTGACCCTGGGCAAGTCACTTAATCCCGATTGCCTCACTAAAAAAAAAAAAAGAAAAAAAAAGAACAACTCCAATAACAAACAGGATTAAGAGAAAGATTTTTATATCACTCTGTTCATATATGGCTTTAATTTCTTCCACTAGGACTCTATATTTTGAAAACATTTTATTCCTTTGAGTTTGGAATCAGTGTGTTTCCATCTATTAATTTTTTATGGAACAATGATGTTTTCAAGCAATTACAGAAAAGTTATATCCATAACGGTGTACTAATTTAGAGCAATTTATTTTCTCAAGCATATTTGGAGGGTTTTATTTGTGTGGGGATTTGTCACCTGCTACTTTATAAAGAGTAGTGAATTTCTCTTATGAAATTCTAATCACCTTATCTATCTAGCAATAAATTTGGCTTCCTTTAGGATTAACTTCCTTTAATCCATTGGCAATGAACTGGAATCCCTATAACAAATTCCTTGATTTCTATAAACACATTTTTGTGATTCACTCTTTTTAAATTTTTTTTCATTGACATATTCTGGTTGTGGTCAAGTAAATGTCACCATGGTGAACCTTTTGAGTCTACTCTTAGATCTTGGTTGTTTCATAGACTCCCTTCAATGGTCAATTCTTTTGATTAAATTTGATGTTTCCAATGGCTTACATTCATTGTTTCCTTTACTATTACTTTGAAAAACAAATATTTTTATTACAAAGTATTTCTGCAATATTTGGAAAGTGGATCAGAGTTTAAAATAGTGAATTTAGGAAGAAACATGGGTTGGGGTTTGAGAGAAAAAATGAGTACCCTTTTTGGGATGTGAAGTATTAGAAACTTCTGTGGTATATCCAAGTGGATATGTCGAGCAAGCAATTGGTGATGAATGTTTGGTGTTCAAGAAAGAGATGAGACCTAACAACAGATTTTGTAGTAATCTTCAGAGAGATGCTAATTGAATCTATGGGAACTGAGTTCATTGAAAATGATGAAGAGGTAGAAAATGGCCTCAGCTTTACTAAAATTTAGCTCCTACTGCAATGGTTGTATACTATATTAATCATCCATCCAATAATGCATATCGCTACTCTTCCATTATTACCTGTATTCTCAACTCTTTTCTATGCCATTCTGTATGTCTCCCACAATTATATTCCCCAAGGTACTTTGGTCCACTTTCAGATTATGCAAAAAAACCTTAATATAAATAAAAAATCTACAAAAATAAATGATTAATAGAAAGAAAATGACCAATGATGATATAGCTCTTTTATCTGAAAATGTGACTTATATGTGATAATACTACTTGGTTCATTTAATGAAGAAGTCAGGCAGAAAAATTCCAATGAAAACTATTTTATAGCAAGAATTTTCATGGTAGCAAATATTTGGTCATTAAGTTGGGGGTCCTTCAATTGGGAAATGAGTCAGCAAATCATATCACATGAATACAATGGAATATTATTATTAAGAATTATATATGTGTGTAAAGAATCAAAATAATGGGGGATGATTTTTAAGAATTGCTGGCTCTAATTTTCCACCTATCAGTAAAAGTTCTTAATTTGCTGCCTTTTTTAGGTACTTTCTTTTTTTCAATTTTCAAAATTTAATCCACAAGATGCACAAATTAAAAATTTACTGCTTATAAAGCACTATTCTAGGTGCTGAAGAATAATACAAATGTCTGATTATATAGAATCCTTGATAGTCTGGACCATACAGATTAGAAACGAGCACAGAACACTCTAATAGAGGACACTCCAGCACACACTGTGGCCTGTGGCTCCTCAAGGCACTGATCCATTGTCATCCACAACTGATGGAAGTGTACTAATGTAAGTGCATTAAAGAAAAAAAATCAAGGGGAGTTCTTTCTGATATTCAAAAAAAGAAAATTGGCTTACCAACAAAAGGAATCATATATGAATTCAAGATAGAGGGGCAATTTATATTGATGAATATGAATTTGGGGCAGCTAGATGGCACAGTGGATAGAGCACCGGCCCTGGATTCAGGAATCCTCCTGGATCTGAGTTCAAATCCGGCCTCAGACACTTAACACTTACTAGCTGTGTGACCCTGGGCAAGTCACTTAACCCCAATTGCCTCACTAAAAAAAAAAAAAATGAATTCAACAGGGAAACAGTAGAAGAGTATTCTAGGTTTGTTCAAATTAATGAAAACAGGGAAACTCAGGGCATGTTCATAGTATAGTCATATAGACTGTGTACAAAGATGTAATACAACACATTTCTTTAATATCCATCCAGAAATGTTGGAACTAACTTTCAAATGCTACAATTCATAAGCTCACATGCATATGTTTCTTCCCAAGTTATCAGTTGTCAAGTAATCAGGAAACTTCTTGTTAGCTTTTAGAAAGGACTTTTTATTAAGGCGATATAATGAGAACAATTGCTGCAAAACTTCCCCTCAAGAGTCTATGACAGAGGCAGCTAGGTGGTGCAGTGGATAGAGCACCGGCCCTGGAGTCAGGAGTACCTGAGTTCAAATCCGGCCTCAGACACTTAACACACACTTACTAGCTGTGTGACCCTGGGCAAGTCACTTAACCCCAATTGCCTCACTAAAAAAAAAAAAGAGTCTATGACAGATTTTCTTCCAACAATACACATAGAATCCAGGGGAAGATGTGTCATTACTTAGCACATGTGTCAAAGTACACTGATTGCTGGAAGTCTATTTCTCTTCATGGCATACTCATGGTGGCATAATATAGTTTCTCCACTGAGATTCTTGTAGTTACCTGAAGCTGTCCTTCCACATTATGTCTCATTTGTCTTTCACTCCCAATATAGACAACGAGCTACTCTGGGAATGCTGTTAGGATAAGGGTACTAATTGGAGGACCAAAAATCCTCTGACCCTCCAATGGTCACCAGGCACTTTAAAGTGGGAGGAGAAGGCCAAACTATGCTTACCTCTCCCCTTAAGGAATTCTTTCGCTGGAAGGCTTTAACTCTGAAGTTTCCGGGATCTTGAGTCTGATTTCAAACTAGAGGGCATGACCAATTCCTTGAAACAATTCAAACAGACTTCATGATCAACATCACATAAATTAATCAAGGAATTTTCAAAGTTATTCTGGAGCCACTGACTAATTGATTTTTATCAGTCGATTATTCTGTCCTCATTATGGCAACAAGGCATATCATCATGCCAGTTACTTAAGTGGAGATAGGCAATTCAATTAATTCTATCAATTTTAGAAATGTTAAGTTTGGGTATCAGTGGAAACCAGAGATGAAACATATCATGAGGGTGGTTAGAAATTCAGGTCTAGAATTCACAATAGAGTTCAAGGCTATGGATACAAATCATTTATTCATCTGCATATGGGTAATAGTTGAAACTGTGGGAGTGAGTGACATTGAAAAAAGAGCATACAGAAAGAAGAGAATAAACATAGGAAAGAATCTCTGAAAAGCATCCATATTAAAGTTATGAAAAGAGGAGAGTAAAAGTTATATTCATAGGAAAAGAACAAGAAGAGTTTAGTACCTCTGAAGTCAAGGGAGAAGACCTTATATGAGAAAAGTGGTATAACAGTATGAAATGAGAGAGAGAGAGAGAGAGAGAGAGAGAGAGAGAGAGATTGCAAGGACATTAAAATAGGAGATAGCAAGAAGACTTATTTTGGACAGAGAGCAGCATCATTTGGCTGGATAATTGAGGGTATAGTGAGAAATGATATGAAAAATTACTGGAAATATAGAGTGAGGTCCAATTGTGATCATCACAGAATAGCTGTAAAATAATTCAAATGTTACATAGTAACACAGGGAGGCCTTGAGAAATTTTAACACAAGAATAATGATTATTTATTTTAAAAAATTAATTTCATTAATAGTCACATTTAATACAACTGACCTGAAAATATTATATTTGGAAGTCTATTCCATTTGTTATTGGCCAGGTTGATATATGCCAAAGCCATTATATTATTAATAATTAATAAATAATTTGACCTTAAAAAGTCTTTTATTTTTCCATAAGATGCCACATGTTCCTCTCTTATTAGGAGATTGTTATAATTCTAGAAAAAGCACTTACAAGAAATAATGGGATATTTATTGAACATTTTCTTTATGCTACACTAAACTCATTTAACAAGGCTATACAGATTGTTTCTTAATTTTCCAACATTTTAAAATTATGATTAAGTAGTTCATAAACCTCTGATGCTTTTCTCAGGCACATAAAATCTCAGGCCTGGTATAGATTACATTAAGATTTTTTTTTAATTAAAAGGAAAGATAAAAAGCACATCTGGTGGAAAACAGTGGCCAAAGGCAAGAAACAAAAGCATAATGATGTAAACAGTTAAAAAAACAAACAAACAAAAAACTACCACCTGGTTATGCTTTCTGCATTTTCTAGTAGAATTTCCACAATACATTAAAAATAATCCATTATACCAATCTGTTTGATATACATAGAAAGTTCTACTTGGTATATTAGAATCTTAGTTAAATATAGTCATTAAAATCTCAATTTATGAACCCCCTTGCTATATAAAATTCATTTGCTTTATAATGAGTGGTATTATCTTCAAACCTTAAATCATAGCTAAAAATGCTCGGCTATCAAGAAACACATGACACTTTGTAGAGACATCAGATTGTAATAATATCTAATATTTTTGTGCTTATGTGGGGAATTAGTAAGATTTTTCTTTTTAAATGATTATAGGCATGTAGTGAGGTTAGAGTTCAGAGTATGTTTTTTTAATGCATAAAAACTGCTAACCTCTTTAAGAGTAATTAACATGTTTCTTGCTATGAATAAATAGCTCATTTATATGGAGCTGATGTCTTCAGTACATTTCCCTGGACCTACAATACATAAAAAAAGAGAAAGAAAGGAGGACATATGGTAGCTATTACATGGTTCCTCCAGAGAGTTAGTCCTAAACTTATTTTTTTTAAGAGTTTAGCTCAGATTTGACATTATTCACTTATCTTTCTTTCCAAGGGTACAATAATGACAAAGTCTCTATGCAACATGTCGTGGGGGAAATGGTTGGTGTGGGAGTCCTTAGATATTCCTCTTTAAAGAATTAGACCCTCTCACACACAAATCCATTTAGGATAAAATAATCTTTTATTTAGGCACTAGAGAAAGGAAATCAAGAGAAAAATCCCTGAAGTTTACTTATGGGGAGATGGCATGGCACAGAGATGTGCTTCTCTGAGATACCAATCTTCTTGAACTGAGAAAGGCATATACTTTTAATAGAGGACCAATGGTTGAAGGAACAATGGGATGATCAATTGACTGTGGAAAGTTCCCTTTGGGGGTGGTTGAAGCTGGAATGAGGGCAGGTGGTCCTGGAGTTAACTCAGTCCAGATCAGGTCCCGCTTATCTCTTTAGGTGTTTCTGTCCTTTGGTTTAGCTTCTTAAGGAGAATGTTCCCTGAGTTCCTGCAGAAAACTTTGAGGTACCCCAGGCCCATAAGAAAAAGCAAAAAGAAACATTCATTTTGGTGAGACTAATTCATGAAAGCATGATTTACTGTAAAAAAAAAAAAAAACAACCTATATTCAGATTAAAGAGGCCTAGATTCATATGCTGATTCCAATGATTAAGAATTTGTCACCAGGGGGATGGCTAGGTGGAGCAGTGGATAAAGCATCGGCCCTGGATTCAGGAGTACCTGAGTTCAAATCCTGCCTCAGACACTTGACACTTACTAGCTGTGTCACCCTTGGCAAGTCACTTAAGCCCCATTGCCCTGCAAAAAAAAAAAAAAAGAATTTGTCACTTTGTAACTTTTACCATTCTGTGCTTAATTTTTCTCATCTGCAAAATGAATATATTAAAATATTTATTAATTAAATAACAGGGTTGTTTTGAAGTAAGAAGTTTATTATTCTTTTGAAGATTGATGTTATTACTCTTATGCAGTAATGACTGACTACCACCTTTAAATACACACTCATGTGCACACCATTCATTTTTCTATGTCCTCAACTTTCCATTATTTGAAACAAAGAATAAAAGAACATTTAGAAAGTTCAACCAACAATTAATACCATATCTGAGAGCTTATGCCATTGTGCAACCTTATGCCTGCAATTTTCCATTGAGTTGAGTAAAGTGCTTCCTGATTAACATTTTTTCCCCTCTGGGGATCTAGGTATATCGGTCATTACAATTAATTTGACTTTTGTTGCCTTTTAATATTGCTTAAATGTATACCCTTTTTTTCATTCAGTATATTATTCCCCTGGCTCTGCTTTCTTTTGTCCTTTCATAATATTTTCCCAATGTTCATCTGAAATTATTATAGTCACCATTTCTTGTATTTATGTTTTATTGATGACATTCCCTTTTATATGATCATCATTCCTAAACATTCCTAAACCCCCTTCTCTCACCCCCTCCCTTTGAAATAACCTTTGCAAGGAACAAAACTATTAAACAAAATCATGCAACACAATAAACAAGTCTGATTGTTGGAGAGACTTATGACCTGGTTTGTGAGAGAGGGGGTTAGCTCACCCAAAGAATTGGAGGCTCATCACAAATCTTGTCAAATAAAAAGAGAATTATTAGGAGAGAGGAATATGGGGGGAGAAGCAGATCATCAATGGTGACTTTCCTACCATAGTAAGAAAAGACCTGGTCTTTTTTATCTTTACAAAACAAAGGAGTGGGAAGGGTATTATAAAGCACTGGGAGAGAAATGCAAACAACAAGGAGGGGATTTTGGAATAATGGGGCATCAGTAGTATGTAGCACCCATCCATATCTTGCCTACCATCTTGCAAACATTGGTATAGCTGATCATCTTACCAGGGTCATGCTGGGCAACATCCTTTCCTGAGGTGGGAGAAAGAGCAGCTCCTCCCCTGGGAGAGAGTTCAAGATTACCTTGGGGGTTTGGGATCTTTAGTTTTCTTGGTGTCCCACTGCATTCCCACAACATAATGACCTATGTAATATCTCATATCCGAAGAGAATTTCCACTCAAAAAAGGAGAACTGTGTATTTCCTCATCTCCTCTCCAGACATATGATTGGTCACTATAATTCCAAAATGCTATTTCATTAAAAACAAACAAACAAACAAACAAAAAACTACACATTATAGTAGTCATAATTATTCTGGTTCTATGTATTTCATTCTGTTAAAAAAATTAAGGGAGCTGAATATTTATCCAAGAATGAATTTTGTATATGGGTAGGGATAATCTCATTAGATTTAGAATAAGGATATCTGAGTTTAGATTCAGTATCTGCTACCACATAATTATATGGAGTACTGGACTATTTTCATCCTTAGTTTTCTTATGTATAGCATGCAGTGATTGATAAATACAAATTTATTGAGAACTGATTTCCCACCCAGTTCCCTCTACCCAGTATAAAAAAAATAACTTAATCTAATCTGAAAAAATATATAACTGTACTTATATGAAAAATTATGATTATATGAAAAATTATAACTTAAAAAAATTATAATTTGTGCCTTAAGTCCTGCCACAGTCACCAATCAAATGTAAACATATTTTACTGACTGGACACTAATCTGACTGGAGGACCAATCTGGGGACTTTTGACTGTCTGGCTATCTGACTGCCATTAATTTAATATTGGCCATTTTAAAGTTCCACCACACTTGCTCCTCCCAAAATGATAAGCAAAAGATTAAGAAGACTCTTAATTAAATATTCAAAGCAGAGTTTATTTATAAAAATCAATGTAAGAGATAAGGGTTAAGAAATGCAAATTATACAACCTGTCTGCTTTTAATATAATAAAGGCAGTTGCAGCCTCTTGCCTTAGGGTATGCTCCAGCTTTCTCCAACTTTCACTCTTTTTCTCCATCACTCCAGCCTCCCGGCTTCACTTTTACTGCTCCACTCCTTTCTTTGAACTCCAAGCCCTTTTCATTTTGTTGACCCTCCTGAAAAGCCCCTTAGCATCCTCATCTCTGTTGCCAACCCCCTGGCATCTCTAGCATCCTTGTGTCATAGCCCTTCCTCGCTTTCTCCAACCTTGCTCTCTCCAACTTCCAGTGTCCCTTCTATTCTCTCAATCTTCCAGCCTTCTCTTCACTGTATTCTTCCCTGTATATATGTTCCTTCTCTCCCTTAAAACCTTGGGATCCCTGTGCCCATGCATACACCAAGCTGATCCACTGGCCGTGCTATGGCTGCTGCTGATGCTCAAGTGTCCTGCACGTACCACAACCAGGGCACTAGGGGCCTGTGCTCCCTGCTGTGTGCCTGCGACTTCCACACATACTATGCCAGAGGCCAGCCTGGACGAGCCCAGGATCTCTGGGATAGATCCTCTCAGGGCAGAGGGAGCTGGGGCTTTTCCCCCTAATTGTCTGACTTGGCTTCCCATAAAATCCACAGGGCTTTTTGACTCAGCTGAAATGGAGGGGGAGGGGCACCAGCCCCTCTTACACAGAAAAAAACCCTATGACCTAAGGCTTTTTAATCTCAGCCCAAAGGCAGGGTGCCCAAATCAAAATAAATTTCCACACCAGGCAGGTGAATTACCTGGGGATAACCAATCTTTTGTCAATGCCGGATTCTTGATTGACTTATGGGCCTTCCCCCAAGCAAAATGAACCCTGCCTTACTCCCTGGACTTTATGTTATTATGTAAATAGGGTCCACCTACATTAAGTTGTTTCTATTTAGAGTTAGTGGCATCCATACTTAACTCAGGAGCAGTTCTATTGTTTCTTTTGTTAAAGGTTCATTTACATTAAGTAGTTGTATGTGACTCTGGAGCAATCTTTTGGTTCCCTTCTATTCTGTTACCCCATAAAAACCCTGTCCTCAATTCCCATTTTTGGATATTCCTAGCTTCTGAGCTTTGTGATACCAAGAGCTATAGTTCCTCTGCCCAGATTAAAGACTTTATTTCTCCTATATTGATTGTTTTCTTAATTTACACGTTAACATGATAGATGTAGTTAAACATTAAAATCTAAAACTGGGATTTTTCTATATGGTTAGCATATAAATACTTGTTGATTGGTTGATTGTTCTGTTAGAAACCTGAAGACAGAGACTCTTATTCCCTCTTCATCTTTGTCTTAAACTGTATTATACTATGCTTTTATCTGACCACCTAAATGATAACTACTTTTCATATATAACTCAAATAATAGCTCCTCAATGAAAAATAGTATTTAGTCTAACTCATTGTATTATTGCTTTTCTATCTACTTTTTAAAAGTAATAGTCACTCCACTGGGGACGCTTGGGCAAGTCAGCTCCTTCCTTTCTTTTTTTTTTTCCTTACTTCCCCTTTTTCTTCCGTTCCTTTCCTTCCCTCCTCTCCTCTCCAAACAGAGAATCTTACACTTCCTTACATGCCTGTGCTCTGCCCAAAGGAGTATAAATTTGTTTGTTGAAACTCCACAAATGTCTTGGAGTTTATATGCTAGATTTCTTCTAAGGACCACTCCTTAAACCCAAATAATTCTGGCTCTCATTAATTGGCCAACAATAGGTTCCAGGCAAAGCCTCATTTGGCCATTATTTGGCCCTATTGATGGTTCACAGTGGACATAAATAGCAATTATTTCTATTTTGGCCAGAAGTCCTGAGTGTCTTCCCCACCCCCACCCCCACCCCCATCTATTTATTTATTATGTTGTGAGTAGGTGAAAAAGTCCTTTCTTTGACTCATTTCTTACCTGGCTTAATCACTGTATGGGCATTGCCTCAAGCAAATTGTGACCTGTGAAAACCCTTAGCTTAAAAGGCCAAGGTTTTCCACTGAATTGGGGACATTTCCAGTTGTCCTGATATTTATCTTGCTGCTGGACCCATATGGCTCTGAAAGAGAGAGTGAGGCTGCAGACTTTTCACAGCCCTGCCTCATTTAAACCCAATCGACTGCAAGTCATGGCATTGCCTCCTCTGATGTCATAGTTCTCTTAAAGAACAAAGGACAAACAACAACTTTTAGACAACACATAGAGACTAGACTCTATAATTTTAGCAAAGTCATGCAATATTTTGTATTTTCATGAGTTAATTCAAATGGGCTAGTTTTTTTTCTCTCCATCTATACTATATATTCCCATTTCAAGAATCATGTTTTATGCTTCTTACATATTTCTTAAATCATATACTTCATGGGTGGGCCCATAGTAATTGCTTTACAGTTGTTGTTTTTTGACTCATGACTTTTTTGCATGATGCCATTTTCAAAGACACAATATGAGAAATTACTTGAAAATTACAACTTTATTGCTACCTTATCTATTGTTTTGTCCAACATATACATTATTTTCTCAAGCTTTTATAATATCACAACACTTTTAAACTATTTCAACAAAGTGATGAAAAAAATTAAGTGAATCTAGCATTTCAGTTATGGTTTTATAGGAGGGACTCCCAAATAACCATTGATGGACACTTGAAATGCAAGATTCCAAACTAACCATATTTTTACATAAATTATGCTTTCCATAAAAATTTTCAAGTGCTATATATATCTAATTCAGTGTCTCCTTTTGATTTCCATTAATTATTTGCTACTACTGAGTAGTCACTGATGATTGACTTTCTAGTAGTCCTCAGTCAGCAAGAAGAGTCCATACATTTTTCTCCTATCCTCATTTTACATTTCTAACATCCCTGGATTCCTATAAGTCTCTCAAATGTTCAAGATCCACCTCTTGACACCTCATTTCAGGTAAATAATAGAATCTTTGGGAAGCAAAGACTCTCATATTACATCTTCCAGACTACTAGGAACTGCCATGGTAGCTTATATTATCAGAAAGAAAACTGACTTTCACATAGTTTGCTTTCACATTAAAACCACATTTTATCACTCTTATAACATTTTAATAATAACAAAATAGCATATAACAGTTTAGATATAAATTTCTCCAATTATACCTCTCTAATTTTGCCATTTACAGTTCAACCCCATTTCTAACAAATAAAATGCACTAAATTGAATGTAAAATATCATATTGGGAACAATTTCAGAATGAGAGAAATGACCCTTGTAAGTAATCTGAATCTTACACAGTTTATGCCAAAACATGGGAAGGTAGAATGTGAATTGTCATGTCAGTATTATAGTTGTTCATCCATAAAAATCCTTACCTAATTTGGCAAATAAAGTACAAAGGTTGTTCTCTAACAGCATTTATAGCTAACTATAGTTGATGATGGTGCAGTAGCAGAGAGTGATTTGCTTTTCATGGACCAGCCATTGTTATGAGTAATAAAGAATTATGCTAATAGCAAAGTCAGCAGATCTGACATCATAGTCAAAGAGTCAAGGTATTTATGGACCATCAAGCTGTCATGTTGATAAAGTGAATTTTCGTACCAGAGACACTTAAATGTCATGGTAAAAGAATACATAGAAACAGCCGTAATGTACTTTAGCTTACTCTGCATGATGGCATTTTCAAATGGAGATACCTGATCAGGCCAAAAGAATTTATAAGGCATTGTATTTTCTGTAAAGGATGTCGGGGGGAAAATAATAACACATATTGAATTCATTTGAGTTCGAGAATTGTGTAGAGTTTGCAGATATTCCAAAGTCTTGTAGAAACTTTATCTAAGACTTGAAGCTGATTCAGATTTTATGTTGCAGACATAATTCCTTTATTATTTATAAAAATTTATTGAGAACATCCTAATTATAATCAATAATCAGTTATCTATAAGCTTGGACATCATTTTAACTATATGTAAAATGATGGTGTTATATTATTTTGAAAGATCCTATCTATTCTAAAATTCTATTGTTAGGCTAAATGATTTTGTGCAAGAGGTTCATACAATTTAGAGATGCGGAAATTACTCAGTTTCATAGTTTAGGTTAGCACTTAATATAAGAGGTGATATCTAATCTCAGGCTTGAAGAAAATTAAGGATTTCAATAAAAATTCATGTAGGAGTAGGAGGGAAGTTTAAGAAAAGGCATGTAGCTAAGAGGGATAAAGGGATGTGTAATGATTGGAATGATGCCACCTGCTGGAAAGCTACTGTAGGAAAGCTCCGCCATGAGGAGAAGGCATCTGAGGGCAAGCCATGCTGTCAGGAAGTTACGTTTGCTCATGGGTACTGTTGATCAAAACTATCAGCCAATTAGCTTCTAGATGTGTATGGGGGGACAGGACATTTCCAGTTTTCACAGGAGGCTTGTGGGATTGAGGAAGGTGTGGTTGGCACTCTTCCATGAGGACTTTCATAGAGAGTGGAGCTAAAATGAACTCTCCCATTGATAGATAGATGAATCTAGGCCTTTTTCTCTGTCTTCACCAAATTCTTATTCTCCTTAATAAATGCTTAAAAGTCTAAACTCTTGCTAAAGCTTATAATTTATTGGCAACCACTTATTAGATATTTTAGACAGACTAACTAGAATTTTAACCCCTTACAGATGGTAGAGAATACTGAGTTGTTCAGTTTGTCTGAATAATAAATAAAATGTATAAAAGGAAGCGTCATGGGATAACACAAGAAATGAAATGGAATCTAGGGGTCATTGATAAATGTTTGAGTTTCATTTTATGAGGCAATAGGAATCCACTGAAAGTTTTTGAGCAGGGAAATTATTTGCTTAAAAGATTGTAATAGGGATGAAAAATGTAATAGGGATGAAATAGGGATGAAAAGGATGTAATAGGGATGAAGAGGATGTAATAGGGATAAAAAGAATAGTTGAGAATAAAGGCAAACTATAGATGAGCATACCAACTTGGAGAATATTTTAATAGTTACATAAAATAATGACTATGAACTAGAGTGGTGATAGAGGGAAATGGAAATAGAGAGATGGATTCAAAGGCTTTTCCACAGAAATTAGACATTTTTTTTTCCCTTTTGGTGAGGCAATTGGGGTTAAGTGACTTGTTCAGGGTCACACAGCTAGTGCATGTTATGTGTCTGAGGTCGGATTTGAACTCAGGTCCTCCTGACTCCAGGGCCGGTGCTCTATCTACTGTGCCACCTAGATGTCCCCAAAATTAGACAATTTTTTTAAAAAATCTGATATTTAGAAAATGATTGCTATAAGAAAAGGTGATGAAAAGATTATTAGAAAAAAGTTTTGAGCCTACCTACCTGGAAGAAATATGGATGCCATTAATAGAACTAAGAAAGTTATAAATAATAATACAAAAATATTGCTCTCTCTGTGCACAATGTTCTCTTGGTTCTACTCACTTCACTACACATTATTTCATCCATGTCTTTCCAGGCCTTTCTGAAGTCATCCTGCTTCTCATTTCTTATAGTGCAATAACATTCCATTACCATCCTATATCAGAGTTTGTTTAGCCATTCCCCAATTGATGGGCATTCCTGTGATTTCCAATTCTTAGCCACCAAAAAAAAAGAGCTGCTATAAATATTTTTGTACAAATAGGTCTTTTTCTCTTTTTGGAGATGTCTTTGGGATATAAACCTAGCAGTGGTATTGCTGTATCAAAGGGTATGAACAGTTCTATAGCCCTTTGGACATAGTTCCAAATTGCTCTCCAGAATAGTTGGATCTTTACACAGATTGGATTGGCATCTCAGCTTTCCTACATCCCCTCCAACATCCAATATTTCCCTGTTTTTTTATATTTGCCACTCTGATAGGTGTGAGGTGATACATCAGAGTTGTTTTAATGTGCATTTCTCTGATCAATAGTGATCTAGAGGGGCAGCTAGGTGGCACAGTGGATAGAGCACTGGCCCTGAATTCAGGAGGACCTGAATTCAAATCCAGACACAGACACTTAACAATTACTAGCTGTGTGACACTGGGCAAGTCACTTAACCCCAATTGCCTCACCAAAAACAAAATTAGTACTCTAGAGCATTTTTTCATATGATTATAGATAGCTTTGATTTCTTTATTTAAAAACTGCCTGTTCATATCCTTTGACCATTTATCAATTGGGGAATGACTTGTAATGTCATAAATTTGACTCAGTTTTCTATATATTTGAGAAATGAGGCCTGTATCAGAGATATTTTTTTGGGGGGGCAATGAGGGTTAAGTGACTTGCCCAGTGTCACACAACTAGTAAGTGTCAAGTGTCTGAGGTCAGATTTGAATTCAAGTCCTGAAACCAAGGCCAGTATTTTATCCACTGCACTACCTAGCTCCTCCAGAGATATTTTTTTTTCAAAAATTCTTTCCCAGTTTTCTACTTTCCTTGTAATCTTGATTACAATAGTTTTTTTGTGCAAATGCTTTTTAATTTTATAAAAGCAAAACATTTCGTTTTACTCTCTATATCTTCTTTGGTCCTAAAGTCTTCCTCTGCCCATAAATGTGACAGATAAATGATTCCATACTCTCTTAATTTGCTTATGGTATCATCCTTTATGTGTAAATCATGTACCCATTTTGACCTTATTTTAGAATACGGTGTGAAATGTTGATCTATACATATTTTCTGCCATAGTGTTTTCTAGCTTTCCCAGCAGTTTTTTCAAATAATGAGTTTTTGTTCCAAAAGCTTGGATGTTTGGGTATATCATATACTAGTTTACTGTAGTCGTTTACTATAGTGCAATTTCTATTTATTCTATTCCATTGGTCTGCCTCTCTATTTCTTAGCCAATTCAAAAGGAAATCTGTTCTGATTGGAGGCCTTGGTCTTACCTTCTGGGGACTGCATAAAGTTAATGAAATAGGTAGAATCAGGAATGAAACTGTATGACATTATAAAGGACAGACTAGGGATCTCAAAATCCAAGACAAAAAAAAAAAATTGCCAGCCTAGGGGCAATAGAAAAATGAAAAAATGGAGCTATGGTAGACAAAGGAGAAATAAAGAAGGGCCATTAGCCATTGTGGCTGAGGAAGAAGCCTAGGATTAAAGTGACCAATTTTATCTACCCTTTTTAGGAACTAATGGAAGTTCTAAGAAGTGCTTTGCTTTTCCTGAACTTCACATGCTAGTGCTTGTCTATTAACAGACTCCATAATATTCTCTGCATATAAATTTAAATAAAAGCAAAGTGCTAAATCTCTGCTTAAATTGTAATAATTTTCCCAACTGGGGACTCTGAGAATTTGTGATTGTACTGCTCACTTTTCATGTAACATAAACTTCTTAAAGCAATAGATGAGGTATCCATATGGACCTGAGAACCATAATATTGCCCTTATGTTGAAAAAGAGCTAATTGCTGTAGCAGAATGTGGTTTATTACCTCTCTGGAGGCAAAGGGGCTGGAGAGGAAAGGGCAGTGAGAAAGGTGTGTCATTGGTCATTTGAACCTACAGAGCTATTTCTAAATACACTGGTGTGACAGCTATAAATTATGATACAAAACTGCTTATGTCTCAAAAAATCCTTTCTCCATGACACCAGCATTCTCTGAGTGATGCTATGTATGTATGACTCATGAAATATAATGATCTCTGAATAAGTGAAATTATAAGTAAGAGAAAGTTAAATGGAAAGACTAACAAAGGGTAAAGGTGCACATCCAAATCATATATGAGAAAGATAGCATAGAAGTTCTGCTAATTTTGCAAAAGATGGATGTAATGGTGAATTACTCAGGTGTTGTTAATACCTCCAGGATATTAAAAGAAAGAAAAGAAAATATTCAATATTTTAGATGCATAGTCTATGGAAGATTTATAGAAAGATAATGCTTAGTCTCTCTCCCCCTGGCTCCTCCTCTCAAATCCATATTTTTCACATCTGCCAAATTGAGATTCCTAAAGCATGGGTCTATCCATGTCATTTTTCTGCTCTAGAAGCTGCAGTGGCTCCCAATTGCTTCTGGAATAAAATACGAATTCACTTCCTTTGCATTTAAAGTTTTTCACAGTCTGTCTCTAGTCTACCTTTCCAGGTCCATGACATAATACTTTGATTCGTGTTTTGTTTTGTTTTCCCAACTAAACTGGCCTTCTACTTCCATGCCTTTTGGGGGGGAGGGCAATGAGGGTTAAATGACTTGCCCAGGGTCACATAGCTAGTTAAGCATCAAGTGTCTGAGGCCAAATTTGAACTCCAGTCCTCCTGAACACAGGGCCGCTGCTTTATCTACTGTACCACCTAGCTGCCCCCTACCTCCATGCCTTTTCACAGGCTTTGCTCATGCATACTCACCTCTCTCTTATAAGAATCTCTACCTTCCTTTGAAGTTCAGGTTTTGGGCCAACTTTCCCAAAAGGCCGATCGTCGATGGTCTTAGTTGTTAGTGTGCTCCTCTTTCTTATTATTTATTCCCTTTGTATATATTTTGTGTCTAGTTTTCAATGTGCAGGTTATCTCCCCCTCTCAATACAAGGTAAGTTCATTTAAGGAAGAAACTGTTTATTTTTATTTTGTTTTTATTTAGTGTGTATGTCTAGTACCAAGTGACTGGCACAAGAAAGGCATACTAAAGCCACGCTGAATAATGAAAGGAATGAATTAATCACAGAAGATGAGAGGATATGAAGGATAATCTTTCTATATTGGTGGAGGATATCATCCTCACACTGAAAACATCATGAATCTACCAAAGGAAAATATACTAGATTGCCGCTTAAGACAGTAGATTCTAATTGGAAGTGTTCTAGTACATATGCAAATTCTCCTCATTAGTCATTAGCCTTTAATTCTGTTTATAAAATATTCACATTAAAATTGTTCTTTGAAAAGATTATTGGTAATAGACATACTACTAGTTATTAACAAATATATGCATGTATATATATATATATATATATATATACACATATATATATATATGTATGTATGTATGTATGTATATACTACAAATGAACTTCAGGAAACCAATAAACTTACTAAATAGAAGCTTGTTTCAAGGACATTCACATAAAACTTTATGGAATAGTCTAAACATTTTGTACTGAAAAGGATTGAAAGATATATATGTAGAATTTGCTTTATTCATATTTCACCCACACTATACATAGGTACCTTTCTGACACTCAGTAAAGGTCATTTGTACTGCTGATTCTTCTGACACATAGCATTCAGCTCAAGCAAGAAATAGGAAATATTAGTGTTCCCTTCTAATTATAGTTTGTAAGCATGAATGTGATCAGGGCTTGTTCACTACACTGACAATAACTTAAATTTTCTTCATCCTTACACATTTAAATCAAACTAAATTCAATTATTCTTATCATGGTACCCACTCTTTGAATAGGGTGCAGGTAATAGAAAAGAGACCAGTAGGACTTTAGCATAAGTAAATTTTATTGCTGCATAACTACTAGATAAATCTCTCCACTCTCCACTACATAGATTCAAAAGGCATAACTTATTGAGGCTTACAATCCCTTCACAATGGGAGCAATATTATATTGCAGCGGAGTGCCACATATACATAGCATCCTCTATCTTACCTAATATCTTTTTAATCAATAAGGGAATACACTTTAGCAAGATCATCTGACTTAGGATGTCCGGTGTTGGGATAACAGATGTTTCTATTTCAGCAACTGCAATATGAGTAGATTCAGGGTTCTGTTGTTGTTGTTGTTGTTGTTGTTATTGGTGGTGGTGCTGGTGGTGGTTTTTGCTTCTGTCAGGAAGGTAATGGCTTCTGGGCTCACAAAGTGTTTCTAATGATAAGTGAACCAGAGGGAATAGATAAGCAGAATACCCTAATTGACTGTGAAACCTGTGATTTCAAGAAAGATTAATTCTGAGGACATATAAAGAGTTATTTCTCCTATAGATAAGGAAGATGCAATAAATGGCTGAAAACTCTAATTTTATAAAAGGATTTGCTGCCCAGGTTGCTATAAACTAGAAAGAGATTAAGGACAAACTGGGACAAAGATCACAGGGCAGAATATAGAATGAGAAGGAGCTTCATGTTCTCATAGGTGATGTTTAACACTATATAGATCCCTGTCATTTTCAATAAAGCTCACTTATGTTTGGAGTATACTCTTGGTGAGCCCAATTGGCATTCAATACTTTCATCATTGAGTTAAAATATTTCATTGTCCCAGAGGCTATAATCACAAAATAATATTAATACTCAAATCCCCCTCCACCCCAACTGTGATGAGTCTTAAGGAAAGATAACTTAAGGATTAAAGAACAGATATCTTTAGAGTGGATGCTTCTATCAAATTTATTAAGTTTTTTTTAACCTGTGATTCTATTGGAATTGGAAAATACCCATAGGGGAACCCCCTCTACCTATGCAGATTGACTGTACTTGATCCAGAACTCAGAGTCTTAGAGAACTGCCTGCTTTCTGTGACTTGCCCACAGTCATGCAGGTGGTATGATACAGAGGAGGGATTTTAATCTTGCTGTTCCCTGACTTGAAGTCAGCTGTATATCTATTATGTTATGCTATATCTTTGTTGTTGTTGTTGTTTTTATCATGTTTAAATTGATATGGGGTTGGGACATATCAAGGAATTTAGGAATATTCAAGTTTAAACTGGCCTACTAGCTAAAGGACAAACACACCTTGAGAAGTAAGAGAGAGAGGCCCATTTTTCATGGCTGCTACTTGATCAGTGACAAGGGACACAGATAACTCCAGAAGTCAGGACCACCACCTCACTCAAACTTCTCCCACTCACAAAGGGAAATTTCCATTGTTACATGGTGATTACTCCATCTACCATCTATAAAAACATTTTCCTTTCTCCCATTTAAGGAGATAGGTATCTCAGAGAATCATGTCTCAGAACCATATCCCCTTTTTCTAGTTCCTAAATAAAAGATTATTTTATTCTAATTGGATTTGTGTGCAAGAGGGTGTCATTCTTTAAAGAGGAATACCTAAGAAGCCCTATTACCTTTATTCCAGCCCCATGATATTGGAATGAATGTTTTCTTTGCTTATAAACATAGGGATGTGAGAAAAAGTCCACATTCTCTTTGAACTTAAAACTATAATATTTTGATATTAACTTTCCAAAGATTATATGAGAAAGGGGGAAATGGACCTATTAAGCATTATCTAGGACTGAACAAAACATGCTGCAGAGGGCCAAGTAGAATGTATATGAAATTATTTTCAAGTCAAGGAAATTGACCCCCTCCTCCACCTCCAGATCCTTGTGACCATAATGGATTGCTTTGTCAGAGAATGCTTCCAAATCTCATGAATACTTATGTTGTACTCCATTGCTTCATTCTGCTTCCATGAAATAGCATAATCTAATTATCTAACACCATAAATTTCTATTTTTTACATTTCATACTCAACATGGTCAAAACTGAATGCATTATCTTCCCTGAAACAAAACAAACTAACAAAAACAAAGACCTATCTTTCCAACTTTCCTATTACTGTCAAGGATACCCAGGATTGAAAATTTGGTGTCATGCTCAATTCCTTACTCTCTTTCCCCATAGAATTAATCCATTGCCAAATCATAGTTTCTACCTTCCTCAAATCTCTCATATATGTCTACTTCCTTCCACTCACACAACCATTTCTCAAGCCCTGGTCACTGTGCCTGCAATTTCTCCTCACCCCTTGCCAAGGTGATTTTTTAAAATGTGTGTGTGATCATTCCATCCTTCTGCTTAATGAGTTCTATTCCATTCTTATTAGTCCATGGATTACATATAAACTTTTTTGTGTGTTTATAACTTTTCATAAATAAACTGACTCTGACATAACTTTCACTACTGACTATACTTTACTCTTTCCTAAACTCATCTACTTGCATTTCCTTCAACCCAACACACTTCCCCTTCTCCAAGCCTTTGCCCTACCTGTACCCTGTGCTTGGATTGCACCGCCCTTCAATTTTGCTTCTTATTTCCCTTATTTCCTTCAAGATAGCTCAGATTCTACCTTCTAGGGGACTCCCCCCATGCTCCATCCCACACCTCCACTATTAATAGCTTCCTTCTTAGATTGTCTTCCATCTATTTTGTTTATCATGTATGTGACTAGTGGTTTAAATGATATATCCCCATTAGAATATATATTCATCAAGGGCAGCAGCTTTTTTTTCTTTCTTTCCTATGCATCCCCAGTGCTTAGTTCAATGTCTTTTACACTGTAAGCACATAATGCTAGTTAACTGAATGAATGAATGAAGTAATGAATGTGTAAACTGAGGCAAACCTTTCTTAATGGAATTTAGATCTCTTTTCCCCCTGAGAGTGTAAATGCCATTTCTCGAGATTTAAATTCACCTTCTTCTTAAAAAGGAAAGAAACCAGAGAAAGACAATTCCTGTTTAAAAAAATTTTAAAAAGAAAGATTTTATTAAGCATGGAATAAAATTTGACATGATCATGGGTACTATCCAGCCTATTGCTTTATGGGAAGTCATGCAATAGATTGCAAGGGTTTATATTGGTTTTGTTGCTGTTGCTTGGCCTTTGTTCTCAAAGAGAATCCTGACATCATGAGGTGATGTCATGACTTGCAGTGAATTGGAATTAAGTGAGGCAGGGTTGTGCAAAGTCACCAGCTTCACACTCTCCTCCAGAGCCATCTGGGTCCAGTGGCAAGATATACATCAGGACTACTAGAAATAGCTCTGGATATTTGAGGCAATCAGGGTTAAGTAACTTCCCCAGGGTCACACAGCTAGTAAGTGTCTCAGGTCCTTCCAGCTTCAGGGCCAGTGCTCTATCCACTGTGCCAATTATTTGCAAGGATTTAGATGCAGTTTAATCAAAGGCAGCTAAGGAATTTGGAGGAAAGGTGGGCTTTGAAATTCACACTCCCAAGGGGAGGGGTGTGTCTGTAAAGGAATTCCAGGGGTGACGTTTGATCCACAAATCAGAAGGCATTCTTGGTGATAGTTCAGTTCAAGGATTGATTAGGGGATGTCTTGCTAAGGAAATCTCTTCAAAAAGAAAAAACAAAGAAAGATTATTCCAAAGTTAGGGACTCACTGAAGATAGGTCCATAACCACAGTCAGATATCCTATAGTCAGACAAGTTTTTCACTGGCTCCAGTTACTGATTCCCTGTACTTCTATCTAGGTTTATTCTCAGTCATGCAAAGTATTGGTGTGTTAACCAATGAAGCCAGATCTCATACAGTTGTTTTTCTTACCCAGATAATTTGGGGCTCAGGCAAATCAAGGGACTTATTTTCACAATATATAGATATCATTAAACCTAAGTTTCATAAAAATAACTATTGGGAGGACTTGTAACCTGGATAGGGAAGCTTAGCTCATCCAAAGAATTGGAGAGAGGAATATATGGCCAGGAGACAGAATCACTATGGGGAGCTGGTCTTTTTGTATGTTTACAAAATAACTGGGGAGGGAATTACATAGCAACTGCAAGGGAAATACAAAACAACTAGGAGGGAATTTTTGAATAATAGGGCATCCATAAGATATGCAGCACCCAGACACATCTCAAACACATGGAACTTGCATATCGTCTTTGTTCCTTGCAAACCTTGGCATGTTTATCAGTATACCAGGGTCTTCACATTCTGTCATACCACATTCCTGAGGTAGGAGGCAGAGTTATTTTTCACTTGGGTTTTAATATCTAAAGTTTAAGAATTCCTTGAGGATTGTGGTCTCTTACGTTTCTTGGAGTCCCACTACACCTGTTACACTAGGAGTACCCCAAAGATGGGATTTAGATTGGGTACCAGAACAGAGAGCAATGAGGTGGCCTTTGGGAATAGTAAATTTCTCACAATTCCACTGGACAGGTTCATTTGCATAATAAGCTAATGATCAGGAACAAACCTTGGAAATCTCAGGAATAGGAGAGTACTGGGGGTTATTCAAAATAATAAGAAGCTGGAATATAATGTTGGGTCAGCCCTAGGCAATTCACTGGCCTGGGAATGAAACTGGATGGAGTTCAGTCACTTATCAGTCAATTGCCTTTGTCAGTATATGACTTGACATGTAGTTTGATGGCATCTATGTATATATTGGGATGAAATAGGTGTTTTGGTTCAATTCTTTCCCTAATTTGGAAGTCATACTTAATTCTATTTGGGAATAGTGGATTTAAGGCTA
This sequence comes from Dromiciops gliroides, assembly GCF_019393635.1. Taxonomy (NCBI): domain Eukaryota; kingdom Metazoa; phylum Chordata; class Mammalia; order Microbiotheria; family Microbiotheriidae; genus Dromiciops; species Dromiciops gliroides. The sequence goes on from NC_057864.1 coordinate 91,697,149, forward strand.
GTCAGAACTATAATATACACACTATCTACCTGCAAAATTCCATGTTTTATATCAGTTGTTCTTTTTTTTTTTTTTAGTTAGAATAAGGTGGTAGTTTATTTAGGAGCAAGGGAAGGGAAGGGTGGGGGGAGAGAAACCATGAAAGAAATCCTTGGACTTTTTCATGGGGAGATTGGCATAAAGCACATGGCTCAGAGGTGCCAAATCTCCTCAAACAGGAGACTGGAAGGTACTTTTATAGAGGACTGATGGGGGTGGACCATCTGCTGAAAAGTTCCTCTAGTGAGAGAGAACCATCCCCCACTGGTGGTAGCTGGGGGAATTGGGTGAGGAGTGGAGGACCATCCCCCACTGGTAGTGACTAGAGGAATTGGGTGAGGGGTGGCTTAGGATCCCTCTTCAGAACACAAAGGCTGAAGCCACACCCAAATTTATCTCCCCAGGGTAAGGGAGACCAGAATGAAGGGTAGGAATCCCAAACTAGCTCAGTCCTATTTGGTTCAGTTTATCTCTCTAGGCGTTATCTGTCCTCTGGTTTAGTTTCTCAAGGAGAAGATTCCTTGGTATGCCCCAGAGAACTTCTGTGGTGCCCTGCATCCCATGACATTCCCCACTTCTCTGTATATAAGGAAAGGGGACGAAGATTCTTCTGAAACTGCTTCATGCTGACCGGGGGTCGAAGAAATCACGGTGCAAGGGAGGGGGAGGGGAGAGAAGTGGAGAAGGCCTGGAGTGCTCGGAGCTGTGAGGGGCCCAGAGAGTCCAGAGTCGACACATAGGCACAATGGGTATCTGTCATGAATCTTTGAGCCTAGATGGAACAGACTTAAACAAAAAAAGTTGAAACTGACCAGAGCAAAAAAACGAAAAGGGACTTTATCAGATCAGGAGTCAAGTGGGACCTTTTTGCAGGACAGGGTGTGGCCTGCTTTATAGGAGGGAGTTCAAGCCTAATTCTGTGATAGGCAATGTTTGTCTACATTAAGGGTCCCTTTTATCCCATCCCTATTTTGTGCCTTGATTGCATGCTAGGACCTGAACCAGAGAGTAAGACAGAGGTCGCCCCCAAACCATTCCTAGACTTGCCTCCTATGTCCAGCTTGGCCATGGGCCTGACAAGGTGCTGACCAGGAGAGCAAGCTGCCGGGCCCTGGATTTTTGCTAAGCCGATCTCTTGGGTGCTGCCCCAGAAACGTGTAGTCTGAGAGTCTGAGCGTGGTTCAGACATCTAGGAGTCCCAGGCTGCTCTCTGCTGTCGTGCAGACGCCCACCCTCTCTACCTCTCTGTGACTCAAACGGAAGGTTGAGTCAGGTGGGAGAGGGAGAAGAGAAACCCAGAAGGTAGGGCCTTACCTCCAGGTTCTGTGCCAAGTGTGGTCCAGACGTCTGTTTGAGCTTTCGGCAAGGGAGGGAGACTCAGGCTGCCCTCCACTGTCGCGTGCGAAAGCTGACCCTCTCTCTACCTCTCTGTGACTCAAACTGGAGGTTGAGTCAGGCGGGAGAGGGAGAAAGGAAACCCAGAAGGGAGGTTCCCACCCCCCAGTTTTGTGTCCTAAGAGGAAAGAGGAAAATCCCGCGTCCCTACGATGTTCAGGTGCCAGATGTAATGGTGGGAAAATGGGGTACGGGTTGGGGTTCTTAGGAATTCCTCTTTAAAGAATTATACCCTCTTGCACACAAAACGTAGTTAGAATAAGGTGGTAGTTTCTTTAGGAGCAAGGGAAGGGAAGGGTGGGGGGAGGGAAACCATGAAAGAAATCCTTGGACTTTTTCATGGGGAGATTGGCATAAAGCACATGGCTCAGAGGTACCAAATCTTCTATATCAGTTGTTCTTGATATTATTGTATTGATGGTGAGAAAGTACATGGGTCGTTAGGATTCCTCTGTAAAGAATTACACTCTTGCACACGTCCTATTTAGGAATAAAAGAACAGATTTATTGGGGTACAAGAGAAACTGGCCTGGAGGAAGGTTTAAAAAAGACTTTCCTCCCTGACTAGCCTGGGGAGTACCCTTTTATAGAGCTAACATGTTGTGGCTAAAATGTCCCTTATTGGGTGATGGGTTGGAAGTAGTCTGGAAGTGGGTTGGGGTAGTTTGATGATGGGTCGTGAGCAATCTGGTGATGGTTGATAACTTTCCTGGTAGGTTGATAGCAGTCTGTGGGGGGCAGTTTCTTTGTCCTCACCTGGTGCAGCCCTGCCTGAGAGGATTACCTCATCAAGGGAGTGAGGAAGACTGGAATGCAGGGTGGTGGTCTTCAAGCTTGCTCAATTTGATCCAGTGCTGCTTATCTCTTTGGGTGTGCCTGTCCTTTGGTTAAGCTCAAAGAGAATTTTCCTTGATCTCAAGGGAAAACTCCTGGGGTTTCAGGGAAAAATTTCCTTGACCTCCCCAGACAACTTCTGGGATAACTGGGGCCCATAATACTCCCATAACAATGGCATGTTTAAAATAGACAGTTTTCCATTATAGGCAACTTTTTTTTAAACTTTCTCACTATCATTGGATTTGTTGTCCATATCTGTTGCACATGAATAAGCCAAAAATTAGGGATGAGTCAAAGGTGTAAAGAATTAATTGTGATTTGAGTTTTTTATGACCCCACCTTTTGGCTAAGATTGGAACCCCCGCGTGTGCACTGCCCGGGGCTCAGGCTGGCTGTATATGGCACCATGGCGATGGCAGCTCATGTCATCACCATGCACCAATCCTACATGGACCTGGCAAAATTATAATGATGGGAAGCCGGATGAGGGCAGTCAGGTGACTTTTAGTGTGTGGAAGCTGGGCGGCTGGCCGATCTACAATCTTCTGTTAATTCTGTCAATCAGGGCTGCCAGTCAATTAGCTTCAGGCTGTGTGTGTGTCCACCCTGTTTCCTGTGAGAGAGGGGGTTGCTGGTAAGGAGAAGGGAGAAGATTCACCATTCTGGCTTTTGAGCTAGAGAGAGACAGGACACAGCTGTATGTTCTGCTGAGCCCCATTCCTTTTTATCCCTTGTCCTTAATTCTACTAATGTTACTTGTGTTTTAAGTTCATTCTTCTTAATAAACCCTATTCTGTTTTTGAAAGAGGCTGTTAATTTCCTTTCTTGCTCCAATATTGCAGTGAGGTGTCTAATTAATACTCACCAATTAAAATTTGGACCCTACAAAGGTTTAGCATTAATCAATAAAGGGAGTAGAAATGTTAAGGCCCTTTGATATAGCTTGTATATTGTTTTATTGGAAGTATGTCTCTGTGTATATGTAGTATGCATGTTTTTTGTGTGATACAAGGTATGAATATTTTGTATTATATACATTCTGTTAACATGAAATTGGCATAGTTTTGTCAGGATTATTAGTGTTCTCATCTTTTGATAATGGATGTTCCTTTAAGATCTATGACGTAGGCTTTTCATCTCCAAGAAAGTTGATAAAGTTCTTTGGTAGAAATTCATTCAACATTGTGAGGCACTTGAGTTAATAATTATAAATGCTGGCAAGTCTCACCATTTTTCAGTTTTATAGAGCAACTAGTGTCTTTGTCATCTCTTGTGATATAAACATTCTATTATATTAAACAGAAAACTGTCCCCCACAAAAACATAAGCAGAGTGAATTACAGTTATAAAGATAATCACCCATTTTTATTCTTCTCAGCACCTGGATTACATGCAATTGCATGGGGAATCTTAAGACATTCCAATGATATGTTGAAGAGAAGACTATTCAAGCAGTTAAAAGGGGAGGTTGTGCAGTCCCCGGATCATTCAGGTTATGATTAACTCCCTGTTTCCTGGGTTTATAAAAGAATGCCCTTAATTCCAATTGCACAATACATATCAATCTTATAGTTTATTGCTTGAAAGCAAACAATGTGGATGTGGAGCAGGAAGCCTCTGGTGATACGAGAAATCCATGTAACCCCCTAATTTGCTCAGGGATGTGGGGAGCCTAGACAGCAAACAATAATGTCTCCAGAAGATTCAAGAGAAACCTACTTGTTTTGTCCTTTGAATGTCTGATTATTTGCATATCAGCCAGTTTCAATCTGTATTCCTTCCTCTCCTAATTTACCTATGGTATCACCTTTTATGTCTAAATCATGTACCCATCTTGACCTTATTTTAGTATAAGGTGTAAGACATTGAACGTCTATGCCTAATTTCTGCCATACTATCTTCCAGTTTTCCCAGCAGTTTTTGTCAAATACTGTATTCCTATCCCAGAAGCTAGAGTCTTTGGGTTTATCAAACAATACATTACTAAAGTCATTTACTATTGGCTCCTGTGCCTAGCCTATTCCATTGATCCTCCAGTCTATTTCTTAGCCAGTACCAAATAGTTTTGATGACTGCTGATTTATAATAGAGCTTCAGATTTGGTACAGCTGCCTTTACCTTTGAATTGTTAAATTAAGGACTTTATAATTTCTGATGTATCATTGACTCTAGACATACTCCCCAACTGTCATGCACATTAGTAGGATGGACTCAGATTGGTTAACTTTCATCTCATCTCTCTATTTTTCAACTCTTGCTCAGAGAATAACATTCAAATAAACACTAACTTTTGATATCTTTTCTGGCTACCACTCCCCTATTTGTAGCAAATTCCTCTATTAGAATATAAGTTCTTTGAAGCCAGTAGCTATCTTACTTTCTTGTATTTGCATTTTCAGCACTTAAAGTACTTGGTAGAGAGTAAGTGCTTAATAAATGCTTTATCATTTATTCATTCGCTCATTCACCCATTTATTTATCCATTCATTTAGTCATGGTATCTAATAAAAGTATTGATGTTTATTCAATTTCCTGAACATTTGTAGTGTACCTAATTTAGTGTGGTGTCACAAATATTTCCAGCAGTTGGTTTATTGCTAGTTCTGATTTCTTCAGGGGCATCTTGCCTTCTTGTAGTTCCAGAACAGGAAGGAATACAATTGTAACCCTCCAAATAAAAGTGATCATCACTATAGTTTAAAGTAGCTCCAGCCTTAATGCAATGACATCTTTGACTATTTGAGTTTGAAGAGCAGTCACACCATACTAGGTTAGTGGAATTACTAGAGTCCAATTCACCAGAATTTCAGAATCTCTGCTGGACTTTTGCAACTACAAATAGTTTCAGTTCCTGCTGGCTGACATTCAGCTACTTTACTTACTTCACACCCATAAAGTCATTTAAAATTTAAAATACATTTAAGCATTGATAGAATTGAGTGCCAGGGCTGGAGTCAGGAAGACTGATCTTTGTGAGTTCAAATCCAGACACAGACACTTATTAGCTGTGTGACCCTGGGCAAGTCACTTAACCCTGTTTACCTTAGTTCTTCAATCTCTAAAATTAGGTAAAGAAGAAAATGGCAAACTACTATAGTATTTTTGCCAAGAAAAGTCCGAATGGGATAGGAAGAGTTGGACACAATTGAAAAATGACTAAATAATAACAATTAACAATAAGTAGATTTTTAAAAAATCCTTAGTTGAATAAACTGAGGAAAGAAATTATTCCTTAACTCAGCATGATTATTGACCATTGATTGGGAAAAAAATAAACATTTAACTGGTTTCTAATCCAGAAGACCATCTATTAATCAAGCTAAATATTAAAAAATAAAAGGTTCATGAAGATCAGTCAAGCAATTTATTAGCCCTTCATCTTTGGCATTAGACTGTTAAAAGGCTAATTGGCACAATCTGTGAATGAATCAATCCCATAATTACCCAAACTAATTATATTAATCATCTCAAAGACATTCATAAGAAATTGTTAATGCATAACCTTGTAATATTGCTATGACCTTTGTTCAATTAAGGACATGCTGAATAGGTGTGATTTACTAAGTATCACTGAGAAGCTCTAATAAGACTTTTATTTTTTTTTTTTGAACAGCAAGTTAGATGGCCATGGACAAAATCAGGTTAGGAAGAAAATGATACTTTCAAAGAATTTCACATAAGAGCCAGTGAACAGGAAAATGTCATCGAATGGCATCTTAATCAATGAATTCTCCCTATATGGTAAATTCATTCATTAATCCATCTCAGCAATTTATTGAGTAGCTACTATCTAGATTTACAGCTGAATCAAATTTAGCTGAGTGAACTCTGTGTGGTGGTGGGAGTGGGGAGTCTAGGGGGTATCAGGGATATTAGTAGCAGGGGGAGAATGGCTCAGAAGCTGGTGTAATAAGATGATTGGTTAATTCTGAAACAGAATCAAATTATCCTTATTCAAGGCTCAGAACACCTCATTTGTGTTTTCCTAAGAATCTGTTCTACATGAGACCTCCTTAGTTTTTGATCTACTTTTCAATGATTCAAACTCCTATTTCCTGGCCAGATTCTCAGATCTGGGATCTCATGGATTGTTAGCTTCTTTTGAACTGTGTGAAGGACTGACTACTGTGCTTGACTCATGCCTGTTACAATTATTTGAAGCTCCCTAACACCCTCTCTGCCTCTGTCTCTCTATCAGTCTCTCTGTTAAGTGACTTGTCCAAGATCACACAGCTAATAAATGTCTGAGGCTGAATTTGAACTGAGGTCTTTGTGACTGCAGGTTCAGCACTCTTTCAGTTGTTGTTTGTACTTCATTCTCTGAGAGGACCATGACATTGTGAGTTGATGTCAGGACTTGCAGTGAATTGGATTTAAGTGAAGGAGGTCTGGGCAATGTCACCATCCTCTCTCCTCCAGAGCTGTCTGGGTCCAGTAGTAAGATATACATCAGCACAACTGGAGATAGCCCTGGATGTTTGAGGCAATTGAGGTTAAGTGACTTTTCCAGGGTCACAAAGTTAATAAGTGTCAAGGGTTTGAGGCAAGATTTCAACTTAGGTCCTCCTGACTCCAAAGCCAGTGCTCTATCCACTGTGCCACCTAGCTGGCCCTTATGCTTCTTCTTCCTCCTCTCTTTTTCCTTCTTTCTTCTTCTTTCAGCTATAACACATAGTTAAATAGAAAAAAATATTCATAGAAATAAAACAACACAAATGTAATAAGTGGACTAGCTGTTATTGGCTTCTATTTTGTTAATTAAACTTAAACACATCCCAAGCTCTTATTTGTACAGAACACTATACTAATAGGAAGAAATATGGAATTGAGAGCTAAGACAAAGTTAGTATTAAATGGAACTTAAAGGATTGTAGAGATAAGACACTTTCGGGAATAACTATTGTTTCATACTTTGATGAAATCTGTGATATCATTAGCAAGGGTGCACATCAGGACAGCTTTTATGTATTTCCTTTATTTTTTCTTCCAGCTTAAACATTTCCATCTAGGCATCATATGACACAATCAGTCAGTTACTCAACAAGAATTCATTAACCTCTTACTATATGGCAGGTGCTGGAAGAGTACCTGGTATTCAAAACAAACAAACAAACAAAAAAGACAAAGGTCCCTGCTTTCAAAGAGCTCATAACTAAATAATACAAAATTTAACAACTATACACATACAAGGGCAGTTAGGAGGTGCAGAGGATAGGGTGTGGAGCCTGGAGTCTGTCCGGAGGATTCATCTTCTTGAGTTCAAATTCGACCTCAGACACTTACTACTTGTGTTATCCCAGGCACCCTGTTTCAGTCGATTCACTCTGTTTTCCTCAGTTTCCTCATCTGTAAAATTAGCTAGAAATGCAAATGGCAAACCACTCCAGTATTTGCCAAGAAAACCCCAAATTGGGTCATAAATATTCAGACATGAGAAATGACTGAACAACAAATTATACACACACACACACACACACACTCACATATATATATATATATGCATACACATATGTATATATATATATGTATACATAATATATACTTGTATGTATATTTATATAATACCTATACACACATGTGTATAAATATATCTTGTGTATATAGTACATAGTATATACTTGCATATATAACATATACTTGTATATATAGTATATAATTGTGTATATAGTATATATACACATATAGTTGGGAAGATAGACAAGTGGTCATATTGTCAGAACTTCACTTTAGGAAGAACACTTTGACTGATTAGAGAAGGTTGAAGTGGAATGGGGAGAGATTTGTGGCAGGGAAGCCAAACAGATGACTATTGAAATAAGCTAGCACTGAAGTGATAAGGCCCTGAACCAGAATAGTAGTGGCAATGTCAGAGGAAAGAAGGGATATGAGCTGTTAGAATAGTAGAACCAGAACTTGGCAACAGATTCATTAAGGGTTGGGGAGGGCTGGGATGAGAATGAGAAAGAGTAAAGAGTTGAGGATGATGTCTAAATTATAAAGCTGCGTAACTAGGAGTATGGTGGTGCCTTTGAAAGTAATGAGTAAGTTATGAAGAGGGGAGGGTTTTGGAGAAAAGATGAGTGCTGTTTTGGACATGCTGAATTTAAATTTTCCAAAGGACATCCAATTTAATATTTCTAATAAAGAGTTGGTCATGTAAGACTCAAGATTAATAGAAAGGTAGGTGTTGGATAAATAGATCTGAGGATTATGAGCATAGAAATGACAACTGAAACCATAGAAATTGAGGAGATCACCAAGTGAAATAATACAGATAGATAAGAGTTCAGGAAAGGGCTGTGAAAGACCCATAGTAATTGTGTACATTGCGGTGAAGATCAAGCAAAAGAGACTTAAAAAAGAGCTTACAGTGAGCTAGGAGGAAAAACAATCATTTCACACTTCTAATTATCATCTTCTTATAGTCCCCAGCTTATTAATGTACATTCTAAAACACATTCTCCCTAACTGAACACAATATGCCATCCATATATGTTCTAACCTGAACAATAACTTGCTTTATTCTGAATATCATGTATCTCTTAACAAAGTCTAGGATACCATCAGCCTTTTTGGCTACCACATCATATGACTGAATTAGTGAGCTTGTCATACACTGCACACCATTTTTTTTTAAATGAGAATTGCTGTTTACTCCATTTTCACTGAAGTATTTGATTTCTTAACCTAAGTGAAAACTTTACATTTTCCTCCATAAAATTACATTTTGAGATTAACAGGGTCCTTAAGAGTCATCATGCCGTGCATAGTCTTTCCTTTCTATCCAGGGCTCCGTCTGGAGCAGAACTCATCACCACCGCTGAGATGTTGATGCCCAAGAAGAACCAAATTGCTATCTACGAACTCCTTTTTAAGGAGGGAGTAATGGTAGCCAAGAAAGATGTCCACATGCCAAAGCATCCTGAGCTGACAGACAAGAATGTGCCCAATCTCCATGTAATGAAGGCTATGCAGTCTCTAAAGCCTCGTGGCTATGTTAAAGAGCAGTTTGCATGGAGGCATTTCTACTGGTATCTCACCAATGAGGGCATTCAGTATCTCCAGGATTACCTTCACCTGCCCCCTGAGATTGTGCCTGCCACATTCCGAAGAAGTCATCCTGAGATGGGAAGGCCAAGGCCTAAAGGCCTGGAGGGTGAGCGACCTGCCCGGCTTACTAGTGGTGAAGCTGACAGAGACACACAGACGAAGTGCTGCTCACCCTGGTGCTGACAAGAAGGCTGAGGCTGGTGCTGGGTCAGCAACAGAATTCCAGTTTAGAGGTGGATTTGGTCATGGATGTTTTCAACCTCCTCAATAAAAAGTGTAGAGATGTTTCATATTGAATAAAATTTGCGGAAAAAATTACATTTTGATTCCTCATTCTATATCTTTGGAGGGTCCTATTCTGTCAATCAGTATTTCAGCTAACTTTCTACAATTTACATAATTAGCCTATGTGAAAATCAGACAACTGCATCTTTAAGTCATTGTTATAATAATGCTGAATAGCATAGGGATGTGGATAATTTCCTGGCATCCTCCACTAGTAAGTAACTTTCCTGCAAGGTGACACTGATCTGTTAATGACTCCTCATTTAGTCTGGGCTTTCTACAATTACTGAATCTAAATACATTATCATCCAAAAACTATGTCCCAATTATGTTCATACAGATAGTACAAAAGATTTTTCAAGTGGTTTAGTGAAATCTCCCTTACATGACTTCTAGAACTTTCTTTTGAACCTTAAGTTGCAACAACAAAAACTTTAAAAATAGCAATCATTTATATAGTGTTTGAAGGTTTGCAAAGCACTTTACAAACATTATCTTATTTCATCCTCATCACCCTGGGATGTAGGAGTTATTTAATTGTTCAGCCTCTCTCATGTCTAATATCATTATTACAGTCTAAAGTATTCTATTCTCAGGTTCTGTTATCCAAATACCAATCAGGTTCAACCTAATTTTGCTTCTAAGAGAGGTCACATTCAGGATAGTATGGCTATAGAAATATTTATCAATATATTTTTTACATAAAGTCAAATACTGTGCTTTCATTTCACAAGTTTGGGCAGATGGAATGAACACATTTTGAATTTTCTGGAAATGACCAAAGCTGACTTAATATATCCATATTACAACTTTCTGGAAAATTTTGACTTTGGAAATAAGAAATCATCTAAATAAAGAAAAAAATAAAACTCTATTGAATAAATGTGTTAATAGCTGTTCCTAATTTATAGTTATTAGCTTAAGCTTGGTCTTGAACATTCACATATATCACCCAGAGATTATATTTCTGAAATCTAATCAGCAATGATAGTCAATTTAGACATTTCATTCATATTAAGAATTCCCTATTCAGCAATTAATCAAATCAACAGCATAATAATCAAAACCATCTATTTATATGATAAAATTATAGTATTGAAAAAATAGTATTTAACGGAAAGATTATTTGATATTATACCTATTAAAATAAAATCATTTAATCAATGATTTTATTATATATCATTTGTTTCTCTAATCAGAATTTACAATTTACATTTAAACTTTGTGATGTTTTTCTATTTGTAAGTTATTAATTTGAAATTCTTAATGAATTTTAAGTAAATAAATTTCTATTTAGTGTGAACAATCTACATAAAATATATAAATTTAATAATCAAGATAACTTTGGAAAACAAATCTACTGCAAAGTTTCCCTTTGACATATGGAGTTGCTTGCTAATTTAGCCAGGATGCTGGAGACTTAATACCATTTTTTGTTTTCTGCAAGAAGCCGACATCTAACTGACTGTCAGTCAGACATCTCGTTGTAGGACCAGCAGAGTTAGACAAGCCATTCTGCCCAGAATATCCATAAAGCACAGTAAAATGTGTGACAATGTGAGCTATAGCTTAGGATTTGATTTACTCCTCCCTCTTGCCTCACAAAAGAGGAAGGCATCAGCATCTTAAAGTTAAGCAGTTTAATTTGGAATAAAATGAAATAAACCCTCCAATAATAAATATAGTATCTCACTTGTGGAAGGTGATTTCTTTCACCCGTGCAAAAGACCTTTATAATTCATTGGTGTCTAAAGAATGAGTTATAGTCCTTTGCATGGTACTTGCAAAGGAAACAGTATAGCTCCTTCGTGGTCAAGATAGCTAACTTTTAATCACAAAATCTGTACACAATAACTTCAAAGGAGAAAAGGTATGCTCTGTAGAAATTGTTAAAAGCATACTTTGCATATGTCTGCATGCATTGTTATATATAGTCTGTGGAATTTTATTTTACAAAATAAATCAGATGACTCTTTCAATTTCTGTTTTGTGGAAACAAATTTGATAGAATATGCATGTCCATTATGTCACATATTTCAATAAATGTATTTCCCCCTAGCTTATTTACCATTATCTGCATTAAAATAATTCTATTATCCTAGTTATTGATTTATAAGGGTACATTTATAATACCTATAAAAATTTAGCCTTCTCTTTTTCACCAAAGTAAACTTCCTATTTAAAATCTGTACATTAAAAAAATGCTAGGGGGGCAGCTAGGTGGCACAGTGGATAGAGCACCGGCCCTGGAGTCAGGAGTACCTGGGTTCAAATCCAGCTTCAGACATTTAACACTTACTAGCTGTGTGACCCTGGGCAAGTCACTTAACCCCAATTGCCTCACTAAAAAAAAAAAAAAAAATGCTAGGACATGATCTAAGCTTACATGAAAGACATGGAAAAATGGAGAGATGATAGAAGGACCTGAAGAAGTGTTTCACTATTCAAGACCATGAAAAGTATTTAACATTCATTAAGTACAACTATATGCAAAACACTATTCTAGGTACTAGTGATAGAAAGGCAATGATGAAAATATTCTTGTCCTCAAGAAGTTCACATTATAATGGGTATATACAACTCTATATAGATAAGTAAATACAGGGGAGTTTGCCAAGGACATCATACTGTTCCAGATAAAACTGAGTGAAGATTAAAATTTTAAGGAATAATAAAGGCCTCAAAAAGCAGGCACAACTTGCTATAAATAGTGTCATTTTAATAAATTGTATTTACAAGCTTTATGTGGTTATTTAGTAGCTAAATAAAATTATATGATTTGTTCAGAATTAAGCAATTATTTTATTCATTTATGGTCTCATTTTATAATGTGTAAAATGAAGGGTTTGAACTTGAAGACTTCTAAAGTAATGGTAATTAAATTTTTCCAAATTAATTCTTGGGGAATAATATCCATATAATTTCCTCATTTGTAAAATAAAAATCCCTAAGTTTTTTCCACCTCTCAAATTTTAGTATTTAAGAATCTTTAGTTTAGTGTCGTTTGTGTTCATATTTACAATGGCTGTTTGCCTTTATATAATTTCCCTTCTGTGTACCTCATTTTCTCTAGTTCCAAAAGAGAAATGGGACTAAACAATACTTGATACCTTTTAAATTTTCCAGTTTTCTGTTTATGTATATGCATGTATCCTTTCACTCTTGTAAGAGTATAAATTTTTTGAGATAAGAAATTATATTTCTTCTCAGTACCCTAAGAAGCCCGGAGAAATAGGGTATTTGTGGGGAATAGGGAGTGAAAAAATCTCAGCTTCCGGTCAATATCTTGAGCTTCAAGTCTGAGCGAGGAATTGCAGATGAAAGGATTAATGATGTTAATGTTTTTTGCTATAAGGGGATGCTATGGAAAGTTAGGGGTTTTGCATGGGAGATAAAGGTAGAAGTGTAACAGGATCATTATGAGATTAATTCCTAGCTCAGTACTAGTATATGACAAATACATATTTATTTAATTGAATCAATCATAAATTTAGGCTTCAGATACTTTAGGAGTAACAATTTGTCTCAATTAGTGAACATTAGAAGAGAGAAACAGGAGAATTGAAACAAATTGTCAAGCTAAACAACTAAAGTGGTGGACATGGGAATGGAGAAAAAGAATGGGTATAAATTAAACATTGGTAATGTAATACATTGGATATGGGACATGACTTGCAAGGGTGTACTAGAGCTAGTTCCAACCAACTTAAGAGTTGATTGTTAAATTTCCAGTGTGAGCATTTATAATTCAGAAATCAGCCAACAATTTCATAAGGGAAGCACTGAGAAGCCAGGATGCTTGGCACTCAAGCCCATCTGTTACTTTGGACTTGGGGTTTGGGATTATGACAAATTTGGGAAATAAACTAGAATGTAATTCCCTTCCCCTCCAAAGAGTATGAAGTGGTGTGTATATATATATATATATGGGAAAGTGATTCCTCTTATATTTGGCAAGTATGTTTATATATTTCCTATTATATTTTTGAAATAAATATCCCTTTGTAAAAGCAAACCAAATGTTAATGATTAATGGAACTGGATTGTGGGGTACCACCCTACAATTTGGAGAACATCATTGCTATGGGATGGGGACAAAGTCAGAGAACCTAGATACCTCCAAACCCAGTTAAGGGTACCAGATAATCCTGAAGAATGAGTGAAATGTAGATCACTTGGCTTTCAGGTATTGGAGGCAAGGGTAGGCATTGTTACACTAGACTTAAGAAAGAAATTGATAATTTGTTAATAATACCAATTGAACTTAAAACTATGTTGGGCATGAATTTTATTTTAAAGAAATCTGGTTGCTAAACATTTACCAGCATGAATAAGAGACATAGAGGGCATAAGGGAGAGTGGAGAGTCAAGGATGACTCTGAGGTTATGAATGTGGGCAGCTGGAAGAAAGGTAGTTCTCTAGTAGAAATAAGGAATATAGGAAGGGAGTCATTTTCAGGGAGAAAATAATGTGCTCCATTTTGGAAATGTTAGGTTTGAGATGACTATGGAATATTCAGATGAAGATGACATTCAAGGTAGGACTGAATGTCTAAAGTGCCTTCAAACTCAAAATCCCATAAGTATATAAAAGCAAAACTATCTTCCCTCATAGCCATCTGTGCATTGATTTCGGATGGTGTCATTTAGATTCCCATGGAAATTACTTGATTAATTTTCACTATATTCTAATCATATAACTCCATCCCCCAACACTTAGCACAGTATCTAGTCCATAGCAAATGCTCAATAAATGTTTATCAACTAAATATTGGATGACTAAACAGTTTCCCTGGGTTGAATCTCACAGCAATCTAAATCAGAACTAATCTAATTCCTACTTCTTTTTCTGTTTGTCTTTATCCTTTCTAAACCCAGAGCCTTCCAGAAACCTGTTGGGTTCTGCCCAACTCTTCTCTATCAGAGTATCAACTCATCCATATGATATATTACACATAAATTATCACTCATCCCATTGATCCTATATTCAGATGCCTATGGAATATTTTTTCATTAAAATATTTATTTTAAAAATTTACTTGTTTTAATATCCATCCTACTATTTGGGTATCCCCCCATTCAATAATTTGATAAGGAAGGTAATTTTTGCCAAAAGGGCAGAATAGAAAAAAAAAGTATGGGACCTGGCAAAGTTAGATACTTGTATGCAAATTTGTTCATTTTCTTTTCTTGAAACAATTTGTTCAAGTTCATAAAGACAAGTTACATTTATAAAGGATTAGCACATAAATTGGAACAGCACAGATATTATGTACTCCAACATAACATAATTTCCTACTTCTGCATCACTTTAAGGTTTTTACATTGCTTCTCTCACAAGCATAGGGTGAAGCAGGTAACACAAGTTTTATCATTACCACTCTATAGATAAAGAAGGTCAAACTTAAGGAAGTTGAATAACTCATCCTGAGTCATTTGTCTGATATTAATGGTGTGAAAACCAGGATTTTTTGAACCCAAGTTTTCTAACTCTTGTACTTTATTCTATGTAGTGATGCCTTCCAAATTTGAGTGATAACTTTCTTTGACCTGTAAAAATGTAAACAAACACGTTTGTGTGGGTTTCAGCTTTCTTTTAAGAGATGATTTTGTTTTGGTTGTTAATATTGCTGCTTTTAGATGTTGAAATTAAGGATGGGGGCAGCTAGGTGGTGCAGTGGATAAAGCACTGCCCCTGGAGTCAGGAGGACCTAAGTTCAAATCCGGTCTCAGACAGTTGACACTTACTAGCTGTGTGACCCTGGCAAGTTACTTAACCCCAATTGCCTCACCAAAAGAAAGAAAGAAGGAAAGAAAGAAAGAAAGAAAGAAAGAAAGAAAGAAAGAAAGAAAGAAAGAAAGAAAGAAAGAAAGAAATTAAGTATGTCAGGCATTATTATCATTGATGAGATTCAACTATGTGCAAAATATTGAAATCATTGCCTTCATTTCCCATAATATTCTTCCCCAGATCCTTAATAAGCCATCTATCCCATGTAACTGTGTCATTTGAAATTAGATGGGGTTGCCTATCTCTGTCCAAAGTTTTAGGGAATTTAGCTGGGGTTTCTAATATTTTATTACTTAGAAATTAGAGGCTATAGCCTTTTTTAAGGCCAGCCCAGAGCCAGTCAGGTTGGTCCTTGGACTGTGAATAGAGACAATAGAAATTAAAATAACACCTAGCTAAAAGCCTTTCTCTCCAGAATGTCTGTCCCCTGGATCCTGGTTCAAAAATCTGGTGGCCCAGCAGGACAGTGGAAAAATCTACGTGCACCAGCAGAGAGGGCAAGTTGCCAGCTGGAGGGCCATGAACAGGATAGGTACAACAAGGCCCACTGATCCTAGCACTCTCAGATAGGAAGTGTGTGTGTGTGTGTGGGGGTGGAACTGCACACACTTAAAGTCCTCAGTGTAAAAAGCTGGTGAAACAGCACCTATACTCCTGCACAAACAGCCCAAAACAGGGACCCTGGTGCCCCCAGAGCAGACCTCAACTCAAAAAAATAAATAAATAAGCTGCAATAATGAGTAAGAAGCAAAAAAGAGCCCTCTCCATTGAGAGCTTCTGTATCAATAGGGAAGAAACAAACACAAACTCAGATGAGGACAATACTCTCAAATTGCCTACATGTGAAGCCTCATGAGGGAAGGTGAATTGGTCTCAAGAACAAAAAGCCTTCCTGGAAGAGCTCAAAAAGGATTTTAAAAATCAATTGAGGAACATCCCCAGGTGGTGCTGGTGATGGGAGTGAGCGACTCTGGAAAATCAACAGTGGGATCACTCCTGGCAACTGAGCTGGGGTGGAAATTCTATGATGCCAATGACTACCATCCTGAAGAAAATCAAAAAAAGATGGGGAAAGGAATACCACTGAATGACCAGGATAGGATTCCATGGCTTTGCAACTTACATGACATTTTATTGAGAAATGTGTCCTCAGGCCAAAGCGTGGTCCTTGCCTGTTCTGCTTTGAAGAAAATGTACAGAAACATCTTAATGAGAGGAGAAAGTGCTGCAACTCCCAAGTCTGATGGGCCAGGAGAGAAAGAAGGCTTCCCAGAGCTGAAGCTCCTTGTGGTCTATTTGAATGGATCTTTTGAAGTGATCTCTGGGCGTTTAGCCAAAAGAAAAGGACATTTTATGCCGCCAGAGCTGCTCCAGTCCCAGTTTGACACTTTGGAACCTCCATCAGCACCAGAAAACTTTTTGTCACTTAGCATAGACAGAAGTGTCGAGGAAATGATTCTTTTTATTGTGGACAATATAAAAATTAAATGAGGGGGGCATCTGGGTGACACAGTGGATAGCGCAGCGGCCCTGGATTCAGGAGGACCTGAGTTCAAATCTGGCCTCAGACACTTGACACTAGCTGTGTGACCCTGGGCAAGTCACTTAACCCACATTGCCCTGCCCCCCCCCAAAAAAAAATTAACTGAGAACCCTTTGGGAGCAATCATCAGACCTGAATTCAATTTAAAGAATCATTATGCCACATCTCCCAATAACACATTCCTACTTACAAAATATCTTGATTCTCTCATCTGAATGCCAATTCTACAGTGTACTGCAAATTGCTTAGTATTCCTTTCAAAAAATATCAGAATTGTTTCCCAAAGTATTTTCCCTTCTTTCCCCTGATACCTACTAATGGAATCCTCCCTTAGAACAAAGAAAAAGTGGGTGAAACCCAGCCAACAAAGTGACTGCAGCTCGTCATATGTGCAACATTGTCTATCTGTATGTAACCCTCCACCGTTCTACCAAAAAGAGGGAGGCATTTTACCTTCTTTCTTCTCTAGGAACAAAATGGGTCTTATTGAGTTTGGCAGCAGTCTAGTGTTTTATTTTAAAATTTGGTTATTATTGTGGTCATTGTGTATTTTGTTCTATGATCTTTACTCTGTATGAGTGCACACAAGTCTTTCCATGTTTCTCCAAATTCCTCCTATTTATCATTTCTTATGCTGTGATAATAGGCTTTCAAATTCCTTTTAAAATAGTTTGTTTTGGGTCAGCTAGGTGGCGCAGTGGATAGAGCACTGGCCCTGGAGTCAGGAGGAACTAAGTTCAAATCCAGCCTCAGACATTTGACACTTACTACCTGCATGACCCTAGGCAAGTCACTTAACCCCAATTGCCTCAGTAAAAAAAAAAAAAAAAAGTTTGTTTTGGGCAGCTAGATGGCACAGTGGGTAGAGCGCTGGCCCTGGATTCAGGAGGACCTGAGTTCAAATTCGGCCTCAGACACTTAATACTTACTAGCTGTGTGACCCTGGGCAAGTCACTTAACCCTCACTGCCCTGCAAAAACAAAAACAAAAACAAAATAGTTTGTTTTAAATTGCTTTTAAAACAATGTCTATTTTCCAACTGATGGGTAACAACTTCATTTAAAGTTTTCTTACTACCACAAAGATTGTTGCTGTGAATATTTTGCTGTATATGGGATCTTTCTTATTGTCCCTGATGTCCTTAGACTATAAGTCTAATAGAGACAGATGGCTGGGTCAAAGGGAATTTAGAGTTGAATAATTTTTTCCTTTAATAATCTGTGAACAATTTACTGTCTTGGCATAGTTTAAGGGATCTCCAGTGCTTTCAGAGATACACTGGTAATATGTATGTGGGATCTGAGGATAGTTAAAATCAAAGTTTTAATTGGGATTTTGATTCCATTTATGATGACAGCTAGTGATTAAAGAAAATTTGATTAATCATATTAGAAAACACTGCTGGAAATGGAATGGATAAATAAATTAATGAATGGATAAATTAAAAAAAATCAATTGAGAGAGGTAGAAGAAAAAATGGGGAGAGAAATGAAAGCAAAACAAGAAAACTATGAAAAAGGAATCAGTAGCTTGGAAAAAGAAGCACAAAGATTGCAGAAAACAATTCCTTAAAAAATTCATCTGGTCAAATGGAAAAAAAGGGGGCATAATCTCACTGAAGTAAACAATTCCTTAAAAATTAAAATTGGACAGTTTGATGATAAGAAATCCATTAGACACCAGGAATCAGTCAAGCAGAATCAAAAGAATGAAAAAATAGAATAAAATGTGATATACCTCATTGGAAAGACAACTGATATGGAAAACAGATTCAGGCAAGACAATTTGAGAATCATTATACTGCTTGAAAGCCATGACCAGAAAAAGAATCTAGACACCATATTCCAGGAAATTATTAAGGAGAACTGCCCTGATATCATAGAATCAGAGGATAAAATCATCATTGAAAGAATCCACCAATCACCTCCTGAAAGAGACCCCAAAAGGAAAACTCCAAGGAATATTGTAGCCAAATTCCAGAATTATCAAGTGAAGGAGAAAATACTCCAAGCAGCCAGAAAGAAGCAATTTAAATATCATGGAGCCACAGTCAGGATTGCTCAGGACCTGGCAGCTTCAACATTAAAGGACCACAAGGCTCAGGATATGATATTCCGGAGGGCAAAGGAGCTTGGAGTGCAGACAAGAATCTATTACCCAGCAAAATTGATCATTCTGTTTCAGGGGAAAAGAAAGACTTTCAATGACATTGGGGACTTTCAATGTTTCCTGATGAAAAGACCAGAACTGAAAAGTAAATTTGATCTTAACATACAAGACTCAAGAGAAGTTTAAAAAGGTAAACAGAGGGAAAAAAAAGTTACTCAATTATGTTAAACTGTTTACATCACTACACGGGAAGATAATACTCATAACTCTTAAGAATTGTAAATGTATTTGGGCAGAGAAAAGGACTTTACATAGAGGGTATAAATATAAATTGTCTTTGATGTGATGATGCAAAGAAAATTAAGGGGTTAAAAAGGGAGTCTATGGGGAGGAGAGGAAAGAGGAGGTGAAATGGGATGAATTATATCATATGAAGAGGTGAAAAAAACCTATTACAATAGAGGGAAAGAAAGCAGGGTTGAACATTGTTTCAACCCTACCTTCATCAGATTTAATTCAAAGAGAGAATAACATATACATTCATTGGGATAAAGAAACTTAACTCATTCTTTAGGGAAGTAAAAGGGGAAGGGAAAGGGGAGGCTGATAAAAGGTAGAATAAAAGCAAGGGAGAAAAGGGAAAAGAAAAGGGAAGGGGGTGATAAAAAGGGAGAGGAGTTTGGGGGAGGCAGGGGTAAGAAGCAAAATGTCAGTGAGGAGGAATAGGGTGAAAGAAGGGAGAAAAAGTACAAAGGGGGTAAATAGAATGGAGGGGAATAGACAGTTAGTAATAATAACTGTGAATGTGAATGAGATAAACTCTGCTATAAAATGGAAGCAAATTGCAGAGTGGATTAAAAACCAGAATCCTACAATATGCTGATTACAAGAAACACATTTGAAGCAGAGGGATACACACAGAGTAAAGGTAAAAGGCTGGAGCAGAATATATTATGCTTCAGGTAAAGTTAAAAAAAGCAGGGGTAGCAATCCTTATCTCAGACAAATCACAGGCAAAAAGAGATCTCATTAAAAGAGATAAAGAAGGAAATTACATCTTGCTAAAAGGGACTATAGACAATGAAGTAATATCAATATCAAATATGTATGTACCAAGTGGTATAGCATCCCAATTCTTAGAGGAGAAGCTAAATGAGTTACAAGAGGAATTAGACAGTAATACTATACTAGTGGGGGATCTGAATCTCCTCCTCTCATAATTAGATAAATCTAGCTGAAAAATACATAAGAAAGAAGTGAAAGAGGTGAATAGATTACTACAACAGTTAGGCATGATAGATGTCTGGAGAAAAGTGAATGGGGATAGAAAGGAATATACCTTTTTCTCAGCAATGCATGGCACATTTTCAAAAATTGACCATGTATTAGGGCACAAAAACATCAAAGTCAAATGTAGAAAGGCAGAAATAGTAAATGCATCCTTCTCAGATAATGATGCAATAAAAATTATATGTAAGAAAGAGCCCCAGAAAACTAGAAGGAAAATCAATTGGTAACTAAATAATTTCATTCTAAAGAATGAATGGGTCAAACAAAAAATAATAGAAAAAATCAATAACTATATCCAAGACAATGACAATAATGAGATAATCAAACTCTATGGGATGCAGCCAAAGCAGTGCTTAGGGGAAAATTTATAGCTCTAAATGCTCACATGAATAAAAAAGGGAAAGAGGAGATTAATGAATTGGGAATGCAACTTAAAAACCTAGAAAAAGAACAAATTAAAAATCCCCAATTAGATACTAAACTAGAGATCCTGAAAATTAAAGGAGAAATTAATAAGATTAAAAGCAAAAAAAAAAACCACTATAGAATTAATCAATAAAACTAAGAGCTGGTTTTATGAAAAAAAAACAATAAAATAGATAAAATATTGGTTAATTTGATTAAAAAAAAGAAAGAAGAAAACCAAATTACCAGTATCAAAAACGAAAAAGGGGATGTTACCACCAATGAAGTGGAAATTAAATCAATAATTAGGAATTATTTTGCCCAACTGTATGCCAATAAATTTGACAATCTAAATGAAATGGATGAATATTTACAAAAATACAAACTGCCCAGGTTAACTGAAGAAGAAATAAAATCCTTAAATAAACCCATATTAGAAAAAGAAATTGAACAAGCCATTGATGAACTCCCTAAGAAAAAATCCCCAGGGCCAGATGGGTTTACGGGTGAATTTTACCAAACATTTAAAGAACAATTAATTCCAATATTATACAAATTATTTGGAAAAATAGGTGAAGAAGGAGTTCTACCAAATTCGTTTTATGAAACAAATATGGTGGTGATACCAAAACCAGGCAAAGCAAAAACAGAGAAAGAAAATTATAGACCAATTTCCCTAATGAATATTGATGCTAAAATCTTAAATAAGATATTAGCAAGGAGATTACAGCAAGTGATCACCAGGATAATACAATATGACCAGGTGGGATTTATACCAGGAATGCAGGGCTGGTTCAACATTAGTGAAACTATTAACATAATCAACAACATCAATTAGAAAAACTAACCAAAACTCATATGATTATCTCAATAGATGCAGAGAAAGCTTTTGACAAAATACAGCACCCATTCCTAAAAAAACACTAGAGAGTTTAGGAATAGGTGGAGCTTTCCTTAAAATAATAAACAGTATCTACCTAAAACCATCAGCAAGTATTATGTGCAATAGAGATAAATTAGAGGCCTTCCCAATAAGATTAGGGGTGAAACAGGGATGTCCATTATCACCCCTCCCTTTTATTTAATATCGTACTAGAAATGTTAGCTTTAGCAATAAGAGAATAAAAAAGGAATTAAAGGAATTAGAATAGGCAAGGAGGAAACAGAACTATCACTCTTTGCAGATCATATGATGATATCCTAGAGAATCAACTCAAAAATTACTTGAAACAATTAACAACTTTAGCAAAGTAGCAGGATATAAAATAAATCCACATAAATCATCAGAGTTTCTATACATGACCAACAAAGTCCAGCAGCAAGAGGTAGAAAGAGAAATTCCATTTAAAGTAACAGTAGATAATATAAAATACTTGGGAGTCTACTTGCCAAGACAAACCCAGGAACTCTATGAACACAATCAGCAAACATTCTTCACACAAATCAAATCAGATCTAAATAACTGGAAAGATATCAACTACTCATGGATAAGCAGAGCTAATATAGTAAAAATGACAGCACTACCCAAATTAATTTACTTATTCAGTGCCATACCAATCAGACTACCTAAAAATGTTTTTATAGAGCTAGAAAAAAAATAATAAAAAAAATTAATCTGGAAAAAGAAAAAAGTCAAGAATATCCAGGGAAATAATTAAAAAAAAAATCACAGGACTGTGGGTTATTGGTACCAAACCTGGAGCTTTAGTATAAAGTAGCAGTTATCAAAACTATCTGGTACTGGCTAAAAATAGAGTGGTAGATCAATGGAATAGGCTAGGCACAGGAAACACAGTAGTAAATGACACTAGTAATGTAGTGTTTGATAAACCCAAAGACTCCAGCTTCTGGGATAGGAACTCAGTATTTGACAAAAACTGCTGGGAAACTGGAAGATAGTATGGCAGAAATTAAGCATGGACCAACATCTTACACCTTATACTAAAATAAGGTCAAAATGGATACATGATTTAGACATAAGATGTGATACCATAGGTAAATTCGGAGAGAAAGGAATAGTCTACCTTTCAGATCTTTGGAAAGGAAAACAGTTTATGACCAAACAAGAGATAGAGAATATTATAAAATGCAAAATGGATGATTTTGATTACATTAAATTAAAAAACTTTTGTACAAACAGAAGAAATGCATCCCAAATTAGAAGGGAGGCAGAAAGCTGGGAAACAATTTTTATGGCCAGTACTTCTGATAAAGGCCTCATTTCTTTTTTTTTTCTTTTTTTTTTCTTTAATGTATGAGGTATTTTATTTTTTCCGTTACATGTAAAGATAGTTCTCAACTTTTGTTTATACATGCTTTACAATTTCAGATTTTTCTCCCTCTCTCCCTTCCCTCCCCCCTCCCCTAGACAGCAGGTAATCTGATATAGGTTATATCCATATCTGATATAGGTTATATCTATACATATAGATATAGATATAGATATATACACACACACACATATATATATACACATAATAACATTAATCCTATTTCTGCATTAATCCTGTTACAAGAGAAAGAATCAGAGCAGTGATGCAAAACCTCAAAATAGAAAAAAAAACAAAAAACAACAGCACCCAAAACCAAAGAAATAATACGGTTCAATCAGCATCTATACTCCAGAGTTCTTTCTTTCTTTTTTTTTTCTTGGATTTGGAGATCCTCTTCTATCATGAGTTCCCTGGAACTCATCTGTACCATTGCATTGGTGTGAAGAATATAGTCCATCACAGTAGGTCAACACTCAATGTTGATGATACTGTGTACAATGTTCTTCTGGTTCTGCTCATCTCACTCATCATCAGCTCATGTAAGACCCTCCAGGTTTCTCTGAACTCTTCCTGCTCATCATTTCTTACAGCACAATAGTATTCCATTGTATTCATATACCACAACTTGTCCAGCCATTCCCCAATTGATGGGCACCCCCTCAACTTCCAATTCCTTGCTACCACGTAAAGAGCAGCTATAAATATTTTTGTACATGTGGGTCCCTTTCCCCCTTCCATGATTTCTTTGGGCAAAAGACCTAAAAGTGGGATTGCTGGGTCAAAGGGTATGTACAGCTTTATCGCCCTTTGGGCATAATTCCAAATTGCTCTCCAGAATGGTTGGATCAGCTCACAGCTCCACCAACAATGCATTAGTGTTCCAATTTTCCCACAGCCTCTCCAACATTTATTATCTTCCTTTTTTGTCATTTTAGCCAATCTGATAGGTGTCAGGTGGTACCTCAGAGTTGTTTTAATTTGCATCTCTCTAATCATTAGAGATTTAGAGCATTTTTTCATATGGGAATAGATAGCTTTGGTTTCTTCATCAGAAAACTGCCTGTTCATATCCTTTGACCATTTCTCAATTGGGGAATGACTTGGATTCTTATAAATTTGATTTAATTCCCTATATATTTTAGAGATGAGGCCTTTATCAGAAGCACTGGCCTCAAAAACTGTTTCCCAGCTTTCTACCTCCCTTCCAATTTTGGATGCATTGCTTCTGTTTGTACAAAAGATTTTTTAATTTAATATAATCAAAATCATCCATTTTGCATTTTATAATATACTCTATCTCTTGTTTGGTCAAAAACTGTTCTCCTTTCCAAAGATCTGATAGGTACACTATTCCTTTCTCTCCTAATTTACCTGTGGTATCACCTCTTATGTCTAAATCATGTATCCATTTTGACCTTATTTTAGTATAAGGTGTAAGATGTTGGTCTATGCCTAATTTCTGCCATACTATCTTCCAGTTTTCCCAGCAGATTTTGTCAAATACTGAGTTCCTATCCCAGAAGCTGGAGTCTTTGGGTTTATCAAACACTACATTACTAGTGTCATTTACTACTGCATTTCCTGAGCCTAGCCTATTCCATTGATCTACCACTCTATTTTTTAGCCAGTACCAGATAGTTTTAATGACTGCCGCTTTATAGCAAAGCTCCAGGTTTGGTACCGCTAACCCACCTTCCTGTGAATTTTTTTTCATTATTTCCCTGGATATTCTTGATTTTTTGTTTTTTCCAGATGAATTTTGTTATTATTTTTTCTAGCTGTATAAAATAATTTTTAGGTAGTCTGATTGGTATGGCACTAAATAAGTAAATTAATTTAGGCAGTATTGTCATTTCTACTATATTAGCTCTGCCTATCCATGAGCAATTGATATCTTTCCAATTATTTAGATCTGATTTGATTTGTGTGAAGAATGTTTGCTGATTGTGTTCATAGAGTTCCTGGGTTTGTCTTGGCAAGTAGACTCCCAAGTATTTTATATTACCTACCGTTACTTTAAATGGAATTTCTCTTTCTATCTCTTGCTGCTGGACTTTGTTGGTCATGTATAGAAATGCTGATGATTTATGTGGATTTATTTTATATCCTGCTACTTTGCTAAAGTTGTTAATTGTCTCAAGTAATTTTTGACTTGATTCTTGAGGATTCCTTAAGTATACCATCATATCATCTGCAAAGAGTGATAGTTTTCTTTCCTCCTTGCCTAGAATATTCCACTTCATTGGTGGTAACATCACCCTTTTCATTTTTGATACTGGTAATTTGGTTTTCTTCTTTCTTTTTTTTAATCAAATTAACCAATATTTTATCTATTTTATTGGTTTTTTTCATAAAACCAGCTCTTAGTTTTATTGATTAATTCTATAGTTTTTTTGCTTTCAATCTTATTAATTTCTCCTTTAATTTTCAGGATCTCTAATTTAGTGTCTAATTGGGGATTTCTAATTTGTTCTTTTTCTAGCTTTTTAAGTTGCATGCCCAATTCATTAATATCCTCTTTCTCTTTCTTATTCATGTAAGCATTTAGAGCTATAAATTTTCCCCTAAGCACTGCTTTGGCTGCATCCCATAGATTTTGGTATGTTGTCTCATTATTGTCATTCTCTTGGATAAAGTTATTGATTGTTTCTATGATTTCTTGTTTGGCCCATTCATTCTTTAGAATGAAATTATTTAGTTTCCAATTGATTTTCATTCTACTTTTCCCTGGCTCTTTCTTACATGTAATTTTTATTGCATCATGATCTGAGAAGGATGCATTTACTATTTCTGCCTTTCTACATTTGACTATGATGTTTTTGTGCCCTAATACATGGTCAATTTTTGAAAATGTGCCATGTACTGCTGAGAAAAAAGGTATATTCCTTTCTATCCCCATTCAATTTTCTCCAGACATCTATCATGCCTAACTTTTCTAGTAATCTATTCACCTCTTTCACTTCTTTCTTATTTATTTTTTGGCTAGCTTTATCTAATTCTGAGAGGGGGAGATTCAGATTCCCCCACTAGTATAGTATTACTATCTAATTCCTCTTGTAACTCATTTAGCTTCTCCTCTAAGAACTTGGATGCTATACCACTTGGTGCATACATATTTAATATTGATATTACTTCATTATCTATAGTACCTTTAAGTAAGATGTAATTTCCTTCCTTATCTCTTTTAATGAGATCTATTTTTGCCTGCACATTGTCTGAGATAAGGATTGCTACCCCTGCCTTTTTTACTTTAGCTGAGGCATAATATATTCTGCTCCAGCCTTTTACCTTTACTCTGTGTGTATCCCTCTGCTTCAAATGTGTTTCTTGTAAACAGCATATTGTAGGGTTCTGGTTTTTAATCCACTCTGCAATTCACTTCCGTTTTATAGCAGAGTTCATCCCATTCACATTCACAGTTATTTTTACTGACTGTCTATTCCCCTCCATTCTATTTACCCCCTTTGTACTTTTCCCCCCTTCTTTCACCCTATTCCTCCTCACCGACGTTTTACTTCTTACCCCTGCCTCCCCCAAACTGCTCTCCCTTTTTATCACCCCCTCTCTTTTCTTTACCCTTTTCTCCCTTGCTTTTGTTCTCCCTTCTATCAGTCCCCCCCCTTTCCCTTCCCCTTTTGTTTCCCTAAAGAATGAGTTAAGTTTCTTTATCCCAATGAACGTATATGTTATTCCCTCTTTGAGTCAAATCTAATGAGAATAGGGTTGTGTAACGATTGGAATAATGCCACCTGCTGGATACTTACTGTAGAAGAGTTCTGCCCATGAAGGGAAGGTCTTTGAGGGCAAGACCAGGAGTCAGGAAGTGATGCGGACCAGTGGGAGGAGGAAGGAAGAGACTGGCGTTGACTCTGGGGCTCTTTCCTGAGGACGCTGGCGGAGAAGGGAGCTAAAAATGTGCTCTCCCTTTAATAGATAGAAATCTAGGCCTTTCTCTCTCTCTTTACCAAATTCTTATTCTCCTTAATAAATGCTTAAAAGTCTAACTCTTGCTAAAGCTTGTAATTGATTGGCGACCACTCATTAGATATTTTAGACAGTTTAGCTAGAATTTTACCCCTTAACAGATGGCTAACCACGAAGAGGAAAGCTAAACCTCAGTCTTCTGATCTTCTGGTTGGGTAAGAAATTTCCCCTACGCTCTCCCTTTAACTGCTGAGTACTGGCGTACTGGCTGTGTTTCCCTTTAAATTTTTTTGAATGGACCTTTTAAACTCCCTAATTATCCTATTTTTTTATTTTAGTCTGTTTAACCAGACAAATGGGAGATAAGATCATGTTAATGCTTTGTTTTTGTGGATTTTCTATTTTTTTTTTTATTTTTGTTAAAAGAGCCAGCAACTTACTCACAACAAGGAAATATCTCTCCCTCTCCCAACCATGCTTTTTCAGAGAAACCTGAAGAGATTCCTGCAGCTTTTCCCAGTTCTAACACAAATTGTTGCTTTAATTTTGCATGCCTGGAGGCAATGACCCACCCTCTAGAAGCTTTTAATCCCCTAGCACCTAGAGGCAAAGTGGGGGAAGAGGAATCCAGGCCTGAGTTCAAAATCAAGTCTGATTCTAATTGTGCTGGTCCCTCCCCTCTTCTCCAGACCCCACCCTCTACTCCTCCCATGGCCAAGCCCATTACTTCCCCTGCCTGGGAAGTCCAGAGATCTGATGCACATGCTCAACTTTCTGTAACTACATTTGCAGCTTCAGGCTCAGCCCTTCCCCAGCCTGGATGTGCTTCTGAGACAACCTTAGAAAGCCCTTTAAATTCCACATATGCCTGTTTTGTTCATAATTTTGCTAACCTGCTTTTGTCTTTAATTAGTATTCTTATAAAGCATTTGTATGGTGAAAAGACTGACAGACAATATAGAGGGGTTAAAGAAGAAAACCTTAAGCTGAATAAGGATGACAATCATCACCATAGTTCAAGACTCCGCTTCTTTTGCCATGGAAGGGTATATATTGTACAGAAATGTAGAAGTAAGCAGCAAGGTATTGATATGAGTATTGGGGATTTTAGATACCGAAATCAGAAGTGTTCTGAATTCACTCAGAGTATTAATGTCAGTTCAGAGGTTACATAGAATTTCTATGCTATTACACCTACATTTTGAAATTAATGGTATGGGTTTATTTTCATAGAGATTTTCATGCTTTTGAGATTGTGTTTTATACTTAGTTTTTAAAACAAGGAGAATATTTGTAAAAGCTTTTTATAGTCATGTGATCAAGTTTATATTTTATAAGACTCTTATTAATATTAAATTCATATTCATTTAGATTTCCCTAGTTTGAATTTCATTGTCTTTTATTATTCCACGTGTATTTTCTTCTATTCATTCATCTATCTAATTTTGAAACATGGTTTTGATTTCATAATACAATGTTAATTCTAGGAGTATTGTGCTCCCATATTCTGAGTTGTTTGTTTTTGTTATTTTTTTTTCCTCAACTGATTATTTGATCAAACTCTTTAAAGCATTTCCCTGGCAAATTGGTTGCCATGGCAAGTGTAAATTGATTCTAGAAGTATTATTTTTGATAAGCATTTTCCCAAAAAAAAAAAAGAAAGAGGGGAACATTTGTAAAAGTTTTCTTTTTTCAAAAAAAACAGTTTTCTTTGAGATTCTGTTGTGCTTTAACTTGTATTTAAATATGTTCTGATTTTTCACAAAAGTAATTGTATACTAAGTAAAAAAAAAGGGTATTATTTGAAATTGTTGCATAATTATATATTATATTTTGAGTCAAGATGTATTCACATTTTTTGCAATCATTTATTATCCTTAATTTTACATCCATATGAGACTTGGATTATGGGAACTTATCATTTAAGACATTAATTGCCTTTAGTCTGAGTTATCAGATGCCAGTTGGCCAAGGTGCCATCCAATCACAAGAGGAATACATGCAAGAGCAGACACTGAACTGTCACATGAGGGGAGACATGCATGAAGTCAAGGTATGGCCGAGAGAACGGCTTTTGACAAATGTTGAGGTTGGATTCTCTTGGTTTAATATTTTATTTTATTTTTCCCCACAATATTGTACAGATGGCTGGAAGTATTCATCCCACCCATCTCACTTCTACACCTGGCTTCTATGCTCCCTCCTATATGCCTGATGCCATGGACATCTTAATCCCATGCATCTGATTAAGTCTGATTCAGTTTCTTCCAATATGTTTGGTGGCATGGACATATATTCCATCCACCTATTTTAAGCCTGGCATACTGTATGGGCAGTACATATTGCTCAAGTGTGGGAATGCTCATATCCCATCATTTCTCTGTTCTTTTATGGTAACCCCCATAATTATCTCAGGTGTCATGATAAATACAGTGTTGAATTTGGCCTTGACACCTGTTACCAATTATATTAGATTTTTTAATTTCTCATAATGGCATGAGGATAATTAGGCAGATGATGCAAAAAGTGATGAAACAAAGATAAAAAATTATTTTTAATAATTAATATCGCAGCAATTGTCTTCTCAATTACCCTCCATAAGGGGGGGACTATAGTAATATAATTTTAAAGAATGGTTCAATTTTTGTTTTATTATATATTTCATGTGTAACAACTAAGATTCTGAATTCCCTTAGACATGTTTTTGAGAACTTTCATTGTTTGATTTGATTATTGACAAAGCTATTTTAAAGTTGTGTTAAGCTCAATTTTGTAGGAAATGTTCCTGGCTGATTACCAGCATCCACACATCAACCCCTGAAAAGACTTCCATTCCACGACTACACCTAGAGGACATCTGAGAAAAGACTTTCAGAGACTTTAAATGAACAGTTTTGATTTGTTGTTTTTGTTGTTTTTTTTCTCTTTCTGTTATAATATACACCATCTGTAACATGTATTCTCTGCAGAGGCCCTCCCTTTGCAAGACTAATGTCAAAGTGTCGGTTCATGAGGACAAAAAAAAAAAATCGCCCCTCTGGACAAAACTTTCCTCTCTTCCTTTTCTATATTGTTGTTCACATATTATTAGTTAGCAATAGTTATTATATTCTTTTTACTGTTCCGTCAAGGAAACATTTTGTTTCTTGAGGAACAACAGGGGGGACTGTAATGATTGGAATAACGCCACCTGCTGGATACTTACTGTAGAAGAGTTCTGCCCATGAAGGGAAGGTCTTTGAGGGCAAGACCAGGAGTCAGGAAGTGATGCGGACCAGTGGGAGGAGGAAGGAAGAGACTGGCGCTGACTCTGGGGCTCTTTCCTGAGGACGCTGGCGGAGAAGGGAGCTAAAAATGTGCTCTCCCTTTAATAGATAGAAATCTAGGCCTTTCTCTCTCTCTTTACCAAATTCTTATTCTCCTTAATAAATGCTTAAAAGTCTAACTCTTGCTAAAGCTTGTAATTGATTGGCGACCACTCATTAGATATTTTAGACAGTTTAGCTAGAATTTTACCCCTTAACAGTTGAAACCATGTTCCCCCCTCCTTTCTTTCCCTCTATTGTAATAGGTTTTTTTCACCTCTTCATATGATATAATTCATCCCATTCCACCTCCCCTTTCCTCTCCTCCCCATAGACTCCCTTTTTAACCCCTTAATTTTTTGTATCATCACATCAAAGACAATTTATATTTATACCCTCTATATAAAGTCCTTCTCTCTGCCCAAATACATTTACAGTTCTTAAGAGTTATGAGTATTATCTTCCCGTGTAGGGATGTAAACAGTTTAACATAATTGAGTAACTTTTTTTTCCCTCTGTTTACCTTTTTAAACTTCTCTTGAGTCTTG
The DNA here is from genome assembly GCF_019393635.1 of Dromiciops gliroides. NCBI lineage: Eukaryota > Metazoa > Chordata > Mammalia > Microbiotheria > Microbiotheriidae > Dromiciops > Dromiciops gliroides. The sequence goes on from NC_057864.1 coordinate 91,727,943, forward strand.
TATGTTAAGATCAAATTTACTTTTCAGTTCTGGTCTTTTCATCAGGAAACATTGAAAGTCCCCAATGTCATTGAAAGTCTTTCTTTTCCCCTGAAACAGAATGATCAATTTTGCTGGGTAATAGATTCTTGTCTGCACTCCAAGCTCCTTTGCCCTCCGGAATATCATATCCTGAGCCTTGTGGTCCTTTAATGTTGAAGCTGCCAGGTCCTGAGCAATCCTGACTGTGGCTCCATGATATTTAAATTGCTTCTTTCTGGCTGCTTGGAGTATTTTCTCCTTCACTTGATAATTCTGGAATTTGGCTACAATATTCCTTGGAGTTTTCCTTTTGGGGTCTCTTTCAGGAGGTGATTGGTGGATTCTTTCAATGACGATTTTATCCTCTGATTCTATGATATCAGGGCAGTTCTCCTTAATAATTTCCTGGAATATGGTGTCTAGATTCTTTTTCTGGTCGTGGCTTTCAGGCAGTCCAATGATTCTCAAATTGTCTCTCCTTGATCTGTTTTCCAGATCAGTTGTCTTTCCAATGAGGTATTTCACATTTTCTTCTATTTTTTCATTTTTTTTATTCTGCTTGACTGATTCTTGGTGTCTCATGGATTCCTTATCATCAAACTGTCCAATTTTAATTTTTAAGGAATTGTTTTCTTCAGTGAGATTATGCCCCCTTTTTTTCCATTTGGCTAAGTGAATTTTTTAAGGTATTGTTTTCTTCAGTGAGATTATGCAGCTTTTTTTCCATTTGGCCAAATGAATTTTTTAAGGCTTTGTTTTCTTCAGCTTCCTTTTCCAAGCTGCTGATTCTTTTTTCATAGTTTTTTTGTTTTGCTTTCATTTCTCTCCCCATTTTTTCTTCTACCTCTTGCAATTGATTTTTAAAATCCTTTTTGAGCTCTTCCAGGAAGGCTTTTTGTTCTTGCGACCAATTCACCTTCCCTTGTGAGGCTTCAGATGTAGACAATTTGAGGGTATTGTCCTCATCTGAGTTTGTGTTGGCTTCTTCCCTATTGATACAGAAGCTCTCAATGGAGAGGGCTCTTTTTTGCTTCTTATTCATTATTGCAGCTTATTTATTTATTCTTTAATTGAGGTCTGCTCTGGAGGCACCAGGGTCCCTGTTTTGGGCTTCTTGTGCAGGTGTATAGGTGCTGTGTGACCGGGCTTTTACTCTGAGGCCTTTATGGTGTGTGGAGATCCCCCGCCCTGCACTTCCTGTCTGATTGTGCTCGGCCAGCCAGGCGCCAGACCCCGGCGTCTGATCCAGCCGTTCGTGGCCCTCTCAGCCGGTGCAGGTATGTTTTTCCACTGTCCTTCTTGGCCACCAGATTTTTGAACCAGGTTCCGGGAGCCTCAGTTGTTCGGCTGTGGCCTGCAGCTCCTGCTGACTTGCCCCGTCCCCCTCGGTGCTGGGTTGCTGCCCTGCGCTGGGGCTCCCTTTTGCCTAAGTCAGACCGACCTTTTCCTGAAGTCTTCTAAATTATCTCTGGTTGGAGGACTGTGTCTCTCTGTCTCTTTGCAGGTTCTGTAGTTGAAGAATCTGTCCAGAGGCTTGATTTAATGTTCGTTTTGAGGGAACAGAAGGAGAGCTCAGGCAGCTTGCTGCTTCCTCTCCGCCATCTTGGCTCCGCCCCTCAAAGGCCTCATTTCTAAAATATATAGGGAACTAAATCAAATTTATAAGAATCCAAGTCATTCCCCAATTGAGAAATGGTCAAAGATATGAACAGGCAGTTTTCTGATGAAGCCAAAGGTATCTATTCCCATATGAAAAAATGCTCTAAATCTCTAATGATTAGAGAGATCCAAATTAAAACAACTCTGAGTTACCACCTGACACCGATCAGATTGTCTAAAATGACAAAAAAGGAAAATAATAAATGTTGGAGAAGCTGTGGGAAAATTGGAACACTAATGCATTGTTGTTGGAGCTGTGAATTGATCCAACCATTCTGGAGAGCAATTTGGATTTTTGCCCAAAGGGCTATAGAGCTGCGCATACCCTTTGACCCAGCAATACCACTTTTGGGTCTTTTTCCCAAAAAGATTATGGAAAGGGGAGAGGAACCCACATGTACAAAAATATTTATAACTGCTCTTTATGTGGTGGCAAGGAATTGGAAGTTAAGGGGATGCCCATCAATTGGGGAATGGCTGGACAAGTTGTGGTATATGAATGAAATGGAATCCTATTGTGGAGTAGGAAAGGATGAGCTAGAGGTGTTTAGAGAAACCTGGAGGGTCTTGCATGGGCTGATGATGAGTGAGATGAGCAGAACCAGAAGAACACTGTACACAGTATCATCAACATTGAGTGTTGATCTACTGTGATGGACTATATTCTTCTCACCAATGCAATGGTACAGAAGAGTTCCAGGGAACTCATGATAGAAGAGGATCTCTAAATCCAGGGGAAAAAAAAGAACTGTGGATTATAGATGCTAAATGAACCATACTATTTCTTTTGTTTTTGGTGCTGTTGTTTTTCTATTTTGAGGTTTTTCATCATTGCTCTGATTTTTCTCTTATAACATGACTAATGCAGAAATATGTTTAATGTTATTATGTGTATTTATATATGTGTGTGTGTATATATATATGTATATACATAATGTATATATATAAATATATAACTTATGTCAGATTACCTGCTGTCTAGGGGAGGGGGGAGGGAGGAGAGGGAGGGAGAAAAATCTGAAATTGGAAAGCTTGTATAAACAAAAGTTGAGAACTATCTTTACATATAACGAAAAAAAAATAAAATACTTTTTAAAAAAAAATCAGGCAAGGCTCTGGACTTAGGCCCTTGAGTAGGGGGACGGGGCAGGCTCTAGAAGCCCTAAAACTCATTATTTTCTCATATAAAAACAACAAATGCAAAAGGATGGAAAGAAAGGAGAGAAGTAGTTCAGCTTTTTTTAGTCAACACATCATCTGAGTCTGATAATATGTGAATTTTTACACAGTCATAGTTCCCCATCTTTCTGATAAAGGAAGGAAGATACATTTCCTCACGAGACCAAACTTTGACTTTCAAAAAAATGATCAGTCCCCTAGCTATCAGAAATCTTGGAAATACCTCCTGAATGCCTTTTCCCATGGCTATCACAAATATAGACGTTTGAATCATCTCACTTCATTGTATCCTGTAAATGTTTAAGTTTACCTTCCAGAATGATAAAACTTTGAGCAAATCAAGAGACCCAGTATTTGAAGCATCTTAGCTGAACTGACCTCCAAAGACATCTCCAACCTATTTCTGCCTTGGGGACAAATGAAGTGTACAGGATACTTTTTTTTTTCATAAAATACCCTGAGTGACAAAAGACAAAAGCTAAGGGGGACATATAGAATCTACAAAGAGGAGGTAGGATGGTTGTACTTTTCTTCTAAATGCAGCAAAAGTTTTAAAATGATAGTCTGGAATAAAGAAGGTAAACTGTCATTTTTTTTCTTTTCAAATATAAGTTCTTTTTGCCTAGAAGGTATGATTTTATAATGATATATGAAATGTATTTCTTCTCTGCCAAATATACATGAGGAGTTCTGATTTGTGGAGCAATTTAATTTTAAAACCACTGCAAAAAGGTTTTAAAAAGACACATACAGATTTAATAAACACTACTCTCAGGGATTGACATTATGTTGCTTATAAATATTTTCCATGTTCTACAAATTTAACTCCAACATTAAAATAACAATAAAATATTGAAGGGACTGAATCTATTTATTTGAATTAAGTTTCTACATTATTTAATAAATCTTAAACAGGTCATTGCTAACATTCCATGAAAATTTGATTAACTTTATGAATCCTACAATTTAAAATGGGTAATATTTAAAATATAATTTAACCTAAAAATATCACATTCATACAACAATATTGCACAACATTTTAAACTGCATTTTAGAAAATTGATGTTTAAATGCTTACTTAAATCCCAACCTTTAAACTAAGATCTTTACTCCCTAATACACAAATCAAAGTATTCAATTTTAGACTCTGATTAGAACCAAGCAATTCAAACACTGGTTTATACACACACACACACACACACACACACACACACATATATGTATATATATATATATATACACATACATACAAATATATTTAGCTTGTCATTTTGCAGTTTAATAAATGTAGCATGTTTAGGAGATTTTATGATTTATTGGGACAACATAGATGTAATCCTATACCCACCTCATAATTTTACTGTGTATAGGATTCCCAAATTTCAGTAAAAGTTCTTCTCAAGGCTTCCTTGGAATGTGGAGGTGACTCTGGATTCTCCAGTTTATAACAACATTATTTACCATATTATTTTTTTCAGTTTTGAGCATGTGAAAAATTTCACTGCTGACTCTCTTCCTTCCAGGCCTTCTTTTCACCTTTACTACCTCAGTAGACTGATTGACCCTAAGGGCAATGGCTGACAAACTAGAGTAACATAGGATAAAAACAAAAACAAAAGGAAGTTAGTAGTTGGGAGACTTTTATCCCAGTATTCATTCTTCCACTAAGTAGGTATGTCACTGTGGTAAAAAAATATGAAAGTTTTTTAACAGTCGGTTAGGATAACTGAAAGACGCCAGTTTTTCATAAAAAGGCTGATGAGGCTGGGGCCAATGCTGTTAGAGCCTGAAAGCAGGGCAAGAGATCTTGCAGTTGATCAAGGCTACTGGGTTTAATAACCATTAAAGAAACATTTTGAGTACAAGTTGTTGTTGTTATTTAATTCCAAGCGACAAATAATTATTTTATTTCCTAGAAAATATGAACATTTTGATCTACCAGGTTAAATAAATGGTAGTTCCTAATTTTTTTTTAAATTTTACACATGTTATCCCTGAATTTCCCTTTATCCTGAAAAAGAATCCACCTTACATTCTTTAAAGACAAGTGAAGGCTTTCAATGAACAAGATGACCATAGTCAAAATTATGATGTTTGCATTCTATTTCTCCAGCTTCCCACTGAAGCATTGCTTTAATTTATATTCACTCTACTTCCTGATGTTTCAATTATCTTCATATTCTAATCTCTCATCAAAGTCTGTTATTAAAAAGGAACCTAAATCTTGTTTATACTTAACACCTCACAATCCCAGTGAAACTGCTCTCTCCAAAGTTACTAATGATCTAGTTGATAAATCTAATGACCTTTCTTCAATCCTCCTTTGCCATGACCTTTCAGAAGCCTTTGACAATGTTGATCACTTTCTTCTCCTTGATACTCTCTTATCTCTAGGTTTTTGAGATACCAATCCTGGTTCTGCTACCACCCATGCTACCAGTTCTTTCTGTCTCCTTTGCTGTCTCCTCTTAGATATACCTCTATATTATTTCACTTGGCAATCTCACAAGCTCCTCTGCTATTTCTGTACTGATAATTCTCAAATCTATCTATCCTGTCCCAGTCTTCTGCTGACTTCCAATATCAAATTTCTTTAAGACATTTTGAACTTGGGGTAAGCTAGGTAGTGCCCTGGATAAAGCACTGGCCCTGGATTCAAGAGGAGCTGAGTCCATATCCGGCCTCAGATAATTGACACTTACTAGCTGCGTGAACCTGGGCAAGTCACTTCACCTCCATTGTCCTGAAAAAAAAAGACATTTTGAACTGGATGTCCAATAGAAGTCTTAAACTCATATTAAACTTAAAATCTTAAATTTATGTTTAAAATGGAATTCGTTATCTTTTCTCCTAAACCTTTTCCCTCTTCTCACTTTCCTTATTACTATAGAGGGCAACACCTTACCCTCACAGTCTCTCAGGCTCTAAATCTAGGAGTAATGCTGGATTTCTCACTATTTCTCACTTCTTCTCCATATTCAATCTCTTGCCAAGGCCTGTGGATTTGACCTTTGCAACATCTCTTGAATACTACCCCTTCTCACCTTGGACCATGGTGTAGGCACTTATCACTTCATACTTGGAATATTGCCATAGCCTGTTGCTGGTTCTGCCTACTATAAGGCTCTTCCTACTCCAATGCATCCTTCATTATAGCCACTAAAGTGATTTTACTAAAGTGAAGGTCTCAGCTTGTCACCCCCTATTCAATAAGCTCCAGTGTCTTCCTTTTGCCTCTAGGTGCAATTACACAGTGTTCTGTTTGGAATTCAAAGCCCTTTATAATGTAGTCCCTTCTTACCTTTTCAATCTTCTTCCACCCTAATGAGTTTTCTTTGATTCAGTGACACTAGCTTCCTGGCTGTTTCACAAAGAAGATACTCCATATCTTACCTCTGAGCATTTTCTTTGACTGGCCTTCTTGCCTAGAATGATCTGAGCAGAGGCTCAGAAAATTGACATTCTTAACTTTTTTTAAGTCCCAACTAAAATCCTCAATTCCAGTGCTTAATTCCATTGCTTTTCTTCTGTTAATTATTTCCTGTTTATCTTGTATATAGTTGTTTTAAATATTTGTATATAGTTGTTTTAAATATTTGTTTGCATGTTGTCTCCCCCATTAGACTGTAAGCTTTTTTTCTTTTTCTTTTCTTTTCTTTTCTTTTCTTTTCTTTTCTTTTCTTTTCTTTTCTTTTCTTTTCTTTTCTTTTCTTTTCTTTTCTTTTCTTTTCTTTTCTTTTCTTTTCTTTTCTTTTCTTTCTTTCTTTCTTTCATTTTTTTTTGTGGGGCAATGAGAGTTAAATGACTTGTCCAGGGTCCCACATAAAGTAAGTGTCAAGTGTCTGAGGTCAGATTTGACCTCAGGTCCTCCTAAATCCAGGACAGGTACTTTATCCACATCACCACCTAGCTGCTCCCCTAGAGTTTAAGCTTCTTGAGGGGAGGGACTGTCTTTTGTTACTTTTTATTCCTCAGTACAAGGGCACAGAGTAGTTTCTAAATGCATGCTTATTAAGTGATTGCAGTGACCAATGACAGCATAAGATATTGTCCAGCTACTCCCAAATATATGTATTTTGATAATGGTCAAAACCTAAAAGGCATAATTTTCTAACAAATTTTACACATTGGCAAATGGATAGGAGAGGTATTTGTGTGTAGCTAATGGCCCTTAAAATAGTATCAACCTCTTACAAACCTGTGAGGCAGTTTGGCCTGGGTTACACAGAGATTTCAGGTACTTATTTTTTTTTTAATGTTTGCCACCTTTTTAGGATGTAAGAAAATCTTCCATATACAGAATGGAATATGGTAGCTTTATTAAGAATATTTATAAAGTCAATTTCTTAGAGACAACAAAAAAGCTGAGAAATAGAAAATGTCATAGGAACACAAAGCACTCACCAATAACAAGCAATCAAAACAAAGCAAACCCCCTTTAAGCTTAAATCAATCTAGCTAAAGAAATAAGCATGCAAAAGATAAGCCAGAAAATTTCTACTAAAAATAGTAGAAAATGTCTACTAAAGAAAATAAAGTCTACATTTCTGATGAAGATTCTTTCAATTACCTGGAGAATTAAGCTAGTGTTAATAAACCACCTACCCTAAAATGAACAGCCTAAACTGGCAACTTGAAGCAAAAAGATTCCAGCAAGATACCAGAGTGGATGGATGGATGGATGGTTATGCTTGTATTATATGTATACTATTAAAAGAACAGTTAATTGGTAATGACCTCAAATGTGAGCTTTATCACACTGGTTCCAAATCTTCCCAACATCACCTGCTTCAAATCTAACTAAAGAATTAAAAATTAGCAACACTAAAAGGGCAATGAAGTGGCACCTGGTGGTCAAAAGCAGGTTAATACATGTTATAAATAAAGCACCATGGGGAAGAAAGATAAAGTGAATGATGGAGTGAACAGCATCTTCAGGGAAATATATAATTGAAAAAGAAGTTGGAGTGGACATATATAGAAAGTATGAGGTTAAAAGGTTAGAAGAAATTAAGGAAGGTCCTCATTTCCTCCTCTTTGTCTATTTCTGTCTCCCTCAAACTTCCTTTTGGGAAATATAAACTCTTTAAAATTTTATGGCCCAGGAAGATGCAGATGAGAGGGAAAAAGAAGCCCTCTAACTCCCAGAGAGCTTAGCTAAGGATCTATTTTTCAGGCCTGTCTGATGCAGGTAGGATGGCTATAATCCAGAGGGCATGTCACAATATAATTCTTGGGAAGTAAATTCTGAGAAAGATAACAATTAACTTTTCAGTTCCATCTTTATAGGTCATCAGTTAGGTGTGACCTATAGTTTGAATATAGTTGTACTCAGAATCTCTCCCATTTCCAGAGTAATTTTAGACATTACCCTGTTACCCACACCTGAAACCTCATAGGCATATTCTATCACTACCACATCTTCTTATCCCATCACCTCTTATAACCAAGACACAGAATGGAGTACTATAGTTGAAAGTAGGCAGAACCTGGAGTAGAGGTCTGACTTCATATCCTGACTACTGGCTGTGGGACTTTTGACAAGTTTCACATTTTTTTGCATCTGTATCCCTAGCACTTAGTCCATCAAAAGAACAAAGGTTGGACTCTAGATGTATAAGAAACATAAAGGAAACCAGTGTTACTCTATCATAAAATATATGGAAGTAAGTAAAGAATGAAAAGGAAGAAAAGGGACATATTCTGAAGGATTTTGAAGGCCAAGCAGGAGATTTTGCACTTGAAACAAGAGATAAGAAATGATAGGGAAACACAGGATTTTATTGAGGGGGCTGGGGAGGGAGGAAGAGAAACTGGTCAGATATACATTTTAGAAAGATCATAGATAGGTGGAGCCAAGATGATGGGGAAAAGGCAGCAATTTTCCTGAGTTCTCCCCAAAACCTCTCTGGACACCTTTAAATAATGTCATAAAATGATTCCTGCCACAAAAGGATGGGGTAAAATTATTTTTCAGCCAAAAACAACTTAGAAGGTCAGTAAGAAAGGTCTGTCACACCTGTGTGACAGTGGAGGACAGTCCAGTGGAGGACCCACTAGCACAGACATCATCCCAGACAATTAGGAACAGGTCTTGGGAGCCACTAAATCAGTAGTGGTGGCAGCAGTGGCAGGGGTTGCTTCTGGAGCTCTCAGTCCACAGGCTGAAAGGGAATCAAAAAACTAATCACAAGGAGATTACAGGAGTCTCTTTGCTGGCACTGGGGGCAGAACTCTGTTGCCCTGCCCATCCTCATATCTGGGTCACAGGCCTGGGTGGCAAGCTCAAATTAGAATGGAGCACCAGCACAACAGAGGTCGTAGCCACAGTTGGAGCAGAGACTCTCATCACAGTTCCAGAGCATAAAGTAGTGCTTGTGGTCACTCACAAACCAGAATACAGGCCAGGAGAGTAGCAAACACACTTCTCCTTAGATCAAAACACCTTGGAAGAACTGGAAACTTACAGGTCCCTATAAGTATCTCTGAAAACAGCTGCATAAAACCCCTGAAGGACAATGCAACCTCCATCCTGAAAGCAAAAACTGGCCCCTCCCCCCATACACACATAAACACTTTTAAAAGTCAATAAATAAACTGGGAAAATGAGCAAACAACAGAAAAAATCTGACCATAGAAAGTGACTATGGTGACTAGTAAGATCAAAAAACACTAAGGAGAAGATAATGAAGTTAAAGCTCCAACATCCAAAGTCTCCAAGAAAAAAAAAAGTCTCACATCATGGAATAACCCAAAAAGAATTCTGAAAATCAAGTGATAAAAGTAGGAGAAAAATCGGGAAGAGAAATGACAGTGATTCTAGAAAATCATGGAAAAATGGATCAACAGCTTTGTAAAGAAGACACACACAAAAAATACTGAAAAAAAAAACCACCTTAAAAAACAGAATAGGCCAAATGGGAAAAGATGTACAAAATGCCAATGAGGAAAAGAATGCCTTGAAAAACAAAATTGGACAAATGGAAAAAGTGGTACAAAAGCTTGCTGAAGAAAATAATTCCTTAAAATTTAAATCTGAGAACATGTAATTAATGACTATGAGAAATCAAGAAACAATAAAAAAAAAAGTTAATGTGAAATACCTCATTGGAAAAATAACTGACTTGGAAAATAGAGCCAGGAGAGATAATTTAAAAATTATTTGACTAACTGAAAGTCAGGATAAAAAAAGAGCCCAGATATCATCTTTCAATAAATTATCAAGGAAAACTGCCCTAATTTTCTAAAACCAGGGGGTAAAATAAAAATTGAAGGAATCCACTGATCACCTTCTGAAAGAAATCCCAAATTCCAGAGCACCCAGGTCGAGGAGAAAATATTATAATCAGGCAAAAATAAACAATTCATATATCATGGAGCCACAGTCAGGATAACGCAAGATTTAATATGATTTAAAAATCAGAGGGCTTGGAATATGAGACTCCACAGGGCAATTGAGCTAACACTATAACTATGATGATTAAAATAATTATAAGCAACAAATCTCTGGGTAAATTATAATTAGGTTTATCAATCACAATGTCATAGGGTGCAGAGCACCCCAGAAGTTCTCTGGGGCACACCGAAGAATTTTGTCCTTGAGAGGCTAAACCAGAGGACAGATAGGCCTAGAGAGATAAGTGGAACCAAATTGGACTGAGCTAGCTTTGGATTCCCACCCTTCATTCTGGTCTCCCTTACCCCTAGGGAGATAATTTTGGGTGTGGCTGCAGCCTTTGTGTCCTGAAGAGAAATCCATAGCCACCCCTCACCCAATTCCTCCAGTCCCTGCTAGTGTGGGATGGTCCTCCCTCACTAAAGGAATTTTCCACAGACAGATGGTCCACCCCGATCAGTCCCCTATAAAAGTACCTGCAGGTCTCCTGCTCGAGGAGATTGGTACGTCTGAGCCATGTGCTTTGTGCCTATCTCCCCATGAGAAGTCCAAGGATTTCTGTCATGGTTTCCCTTCCCCTGTCTTCCCTTCCCTTGCTCCTAAATAAGCTACCACCTTATTCTAACTACTTTTGTGTGCAAGAGGGTGTAATTCTTTAAAGAGGAATTCCTAAGAACTCCAACTCCTAACCCAAACCCATACCCCATTTCCCCCATTACGACAACTAGTAAGAGATTGCAAAGTTGACTCTAACCTCTGATAGTTCAAAAAGAAAAGAAGAGAGCATGGCTGCTTCAGTTTTTTGTTTGTTTGTTTGTTTTTGTTTTTTTTTTTACTTTTTGTGGGGCAATAAGGGTTAAGTGACCTGCCCAGGGTCACACAGCTAGTAAGTCTCAATTGTGAGGCTGGACTTGAACTCGGGTCCTCATGAATCCAGGGCCAGTGCTTTATCCACTGTGCCACCTAGCTGCCCCTCTGCTTCAGGTTTTTATGCTTTTTTGGACAAGAGGTGGCCCTTTGAGCAACAATCAAATATGATTGGTCAACTTAATTTAGAGATAGTCTATGTTAAAATAGAGGACTATACCAGTCCACTACAAACCTTGGGCTAACTATTCAAAGAATACATATCCTTTTCAATAGGTGGGCTTGGGGCAGCTAGGTGGCACAGTGGATAAAGCACTGGCCTTGGATTCAGGAGGACCTGAGTTCAAATCCAGCCTCAGACACTTGACACTAACTGTGTGGCCCTGGGCAAGTCACTTAACCCCCACTGCCCTGCAAAAAATAAAAATAAAAAAATAGGTGGGCTTAATGACCCCTCCCTGTAGGAGAGGCCTTCTGTCTAAACCAAAGATCTGTCTCCTTAGCAGTCTCCACCCCAGAAAAAATTCCTAGATGGCCCTGACCAGGATTAGGGAGATTCAATTCAATCATACCAAGAAGGACTTTGGAATAGGTGAAGTTAATATTTTAAACAAATGGGGAGGGGGGAGGAAAGTCAGGACTGAACCACCAAGATATAGGTTACAAATAATAATTTCTCACAAAAAAAAGAATCACTCACACAGCAAAATTGAGTATAATCCTTCTGGAGAAAAAATAATGAAATAGAGTTTCAAGCTTCTTCATGAAAACACCAGAACTGAATAGAAAATTAAATACAAGATTCAAGAGAAGCATAAAAAGGTAATCAGGAAAGGAAAATAATAAGGGCCTTAACAAGGTTGAACTATTTACATTCCTGCATGGGAAGAAGAAACTTATAACTCCTAAGTACTTTATCATTATCAGGGCACTTAGAAGCAGTATATATAGACAGAGGGGACAGATGTGAATTAAATATGTAGAAATGATATATAAAAAATATAAAATTAAGGGGTGAGAATGAGGAATGCATTAGTAGAAATGAAAAGGGAGAGAAAAACTTTTTATAGTAAATGAGGAAGATAGGAGAGGTGGGAAGAAGGGAGAGAATGAACCTTACTCTTATCAGAATTGGCTCAGAGAGGGAATAATATACACATTCAGTTGGGTATATAAATCTATCTTACACTGCAGGAAAGTAGGTGGGGAGGGGGATAAGAGAAGGATATGGGGTAATAGAAGGAGGATTGGGGGAGGAGGTAACAAGAAGCAAAAACCTTTTGAAATGGGAAAGGATGAAAAGAAAGAAAAAGAATGGAATAAAGCAGGGCAGGAACAGGATAGAGGGAAATACATTTAGCAATTTTTTTCATGAATAAAAATATGTTGAAGCAAGTTTCTCTGATAAAGTCCTCATATCTCAAACATATATATATATATATACTTAAAGAACTGAATCAAATTAAAACAAATAAATTATTCCCCAACTGGTAATTAAAAGATATGAAGTTTTCAGTTGAAGTAATCAAAGCTATCTATAGTCATATAAAATACTCTAAATTAGTATTAATTGGAGAAATGCAAATTTAAAAATTCTGAAGTACTATCTCATACCTATTAGATTGGGTAATAGGATAGAAAAAGAAACTGACAAATGTTGGAGAGGATTTGGTAAAAAATGAGACTTTAATGCACTACTGAACTGTGAAGTGATTCAATCATTATTTAGAGCAATTTGCAATTATGCACAAAGGGCTATAAAACCATGCATGACCTTTGACCTAGTAATACCCCTACTGGGTCTTTATCCAAAAATAGATTTTTTTAAAAAGAAAAAGGACCTATATGTACAAAAATATTTATAGCAACTCTTTTCTGGTGGCAAAGAATTGAAAATTGAGGGTATGCCCATTATTTGCGGGGAGGGGATGGTGGCTGAAGAAATTGTGCTTTGTGATTATGTTGGAATATTGTTGTGCTATAAGAAATTATAAGCAGTATTCTCTCAGAAAAGCCTGGAAAGACATGAGCTGATATAAAATGAAAAGTCCTGTGTACACAGTAACAACAATATTGTAATATGATCAGTTGTGAATGACAGCTATTCTCAGCAATATAATGATCCAAGACAACTCTGAAGGACTTATGATGAAAAATCCTATGCATCCCCAGAGAAAGAACTGATGGTGTCTGAATACATATTAAAGCATAGTTGTGGGTTTTTTTTTCCACTTTATTTTTCTTGAGTTTTTGTTTTTGTTTTCTCTTACATATGTTTCTCATGACTACACATGTATATCTTATATTGAATTGCTTGCCTCCTCAATGTGGGAAGGGAAAAGGGGAGAGGATTTGGAAATCAAGGCTTTTAAAATGAATATTAAAATTGTTTTTACATGTAATTTGGGAAAAAATAAAGAAAGATCACTTCATTATGTAATTGGAAGAAGAGGATGGTCTCCAGTTGATAGAAACTTGAGACACAGAAACTAAACTACATACTGTTTCTATCATATTCTCTCTACGTTTGAGGTCATAACTAACTGCACCAGTTAGGTGGCTGTATGAGCAAAGGTATAAACAACAAGACTTGGCAAGAGATTATGGGTATATGAAAGAGAGAAAGAAGTCAAAGATAACACATATATGGTGAGCTCAAATTACTGGGAGGATGGTAGAAGGAAGAAAACAAAAATTTAGTGTCTGCAATGTCATGGAATGTGCTGTGTTTTATGAATATTGTCTTATTTGATCCTTACAAAAACCCTGGAGGCTAAATGTTATTTACAATTGAGGAAACCTACAATTGAGTTTAAGTGACTTGCCCAAGATCACAAAGCTAGTTTATTTCTGTCTAGATTTGGACTCAAGTTTTTCAGACTCCAGGCCAAGCAGTTCCCTCAACAGTAATTGGAATGTTGTAAAAACAAAGTATTGTGGAGCACAAATGGAGGAAGGAGGATTGGAAATAATGAATTCCTTTTTTAGACATGCTAAATTTACATAGCTACAGAATATCCAATTCAAATTGCCCAAAAGACATTTAAAATGTGAGGCTTATGGGAAGCTAGGTGTTGCAGTGAACAGAGTGCTGGGCCTAGACTAAGGTCTCATCTTCCTGTGTTATAATCTAGGTTAAGATACTTACTAGCTGTGTGACCATGAACAAGTCACTTAACCCTGCTTGACTTGATTCCTCATCTATAAAATGAGCTAGAAAAGCAAATGACAAACCATTCCAGTATAATTGCCAAGGAAACCCCAAATGAGGTCAGAAAGAGTTGGACATTACTAAAAAATGATTGAACTGGGGTGGCTAGGTGGCGCAGTGGATAAAGCACCGGCCCTGGATTCAGGAGTACCCGAGTTCAAATCCAGCCTCAGACACTTAAGGCTTATTAGCTGTGTGACCCTGGGCAAGTCACTTAACCCCAATTGCCTCACTAAAAAAAAAAAAAAAAAAAAAAAAAAAAAAAAAAAAAAGACCGATCAATGACAAATTTGAGGCTTAAGTTCAGTCAGATGCGGCATATATAAATCTGGGAATCATCTGCATAGACATGATATTTAAAATCATGGGAACTAATGAAACCACCAGGTAAAACAGTGAAGAATGACAAAAGAACAAGGATGCAGTCTAGGAGGGCACCTATAGATAATGACGGTGACCTAGAAGATTGAGAGAAAGAGACCTGAAGGAGTTTTTTGTTAATTAGGAGAACCAGAAGAAAGAAGTGTCTTAAAAATCTTGAGAGGAGAGAGTACCCAGAAAAAAGAGACCAACGGTATAAAAGTTTTTTAGAGAGAGCAAGACACATAAGAATTGAGAAAAAGCCATTAGATTTGGCAATAGAGAAATAATTGGTCACTTTAGAGAGATCAATTTGATTTTAATGGTCCACAGTGGTTTTAAAAGAGTGACAAGAAAAGAAGTGGCATCACCAATTATTGATGGCCTTTTCAAGATGTTTAACTATGAAAATGAGAAGATGAATAAGAGGAATAGTAGAAATAGTTGGACCAATGAGGGCTTCATAATGATGGAAAAGACAAGGACATATTTGTGGATAGCAGGGAAGCAGCAAGTAGAAAGGAAAAGATTAAAGATAAATGAGGGACTGGTGATGAGAGAAGCCCATCTGCTAGAAAAGCCAATACCAAATGAAATCAAGCATGCATGTAAAGGTGTTTGCTTTGGCAAGAAGAAAGAAAGAAAGAAAGAAAGAAAGAAAGAAAGAAAGAAAGAAAGAAAGAAAGAAAGAAAGAAAGAAAGAAAGAAAGAAAGAAAGAAAGAAAGAAAGAAGGAAAGAAAGAAAGAAAGAAAATCACATCTTCTTATGAGACAGAAATGAAGGAGAAGATAATGGTAGATGAAATTTGAGTAATATGGGATAAAGAAAATTGGGAGCTTCCAGTGAATGTCTTCAATATTTTTGGTGAAACATGAGGTAAGGTCCTCATCTGGGTAAATTGGGAAAGAGGGTGCCATAGGAAGCATGAAGTGGGATGAAAGTTTGGTATACTGGCTTTGATGAGTGAATTTACTAGGAGTGGTATTAGGTGTGGTGTAGTGTAGTGTAAAGTAGTGAATTCATTATGATTTACTTATAGCAAGATAATTTAATATAAATTTGCAGTAAAACCAGTAGTTTTATGACATTCTTCTGCAATAGGGGCAAAGACAGTAAATGGTTGGAGTAATTTGTGATTTGGGTTTAACAAGACATGATCACTGAAAGGATACTGCGATTAAGGGAAGTGATTGTAATAGAATAGTTTAGATTTGAATTGCTTACCCCAATAGTTGGTTTAGAAAAGGGAGGAGAATGTATCTTATGCAGGTGGAATGACTGAATAAAGAAATAAAGGGAGGAGGACTGTTGCCCATCATTGTGAGGGTGAAAAGCAGGGTTGGGGTAATAAGTCAGAGGAAAATATAGAACAATAAAACATTATGATCAAATAAATAAAAATCAGAATACATGAATATGGAAGTAGAAGAGATTCATATGATGGCAATAAGAAGGGTATTACTAACTCTTTATGTAGCCAATGTACAATAGAAGTGTTCATGGGAAATGAAGAAATTGAGAAACTTCCAAGTTGGGGTATTTGAGGTAGTATCATTATAAGTGTTGAAGTTCACTAGTATGAGAAGAGCTGAGCTGGAGATAAAGACAATGAGCCAGGTACTAAACTTTTTAGGAAGAAGAATGCTCTGAGGGTCAGTATATAATAACTACTAGCATCTTAATTGGATGATAAATATATTTCAAGTGAACCTCACAGGAGAAATGGTCATTGAGTTTGGTTGGAGAAATAAAGTTTGGAAGTGGCAATTGGTACTAGTTTTTCAAATCTCCCCCAACACCTGGGGAGAGAGAGGGAAATCATGAGCAAAAATGAGACTAGTAGTGCAAAGTGTGGTCAGAGCAGTTGTCTCATTAAGAGGGAGCCAAGGGTTGGTGAGACCCAGAAGATGGAGGGATTGGGAAAGGAAAAGACTTAAGATGAAAGCAAGTTTGGAACACTGTGAGAAAAAAACAGTGAAAATCGCAGGTATATCTGGATTGGGACATTTGGGAAATAAGATTGAGGAGAATGGGAGTGAAGGGAAGGACCCTGGATTTTCAGAAGAATGAGGTTTATACTATGACATCCAGGGATTCACAATCACTAGGATGGGATGAGTGTAAAGGAAGAGGAACTTGCTAACTGTTGTGGAATAAGTACTGGCAGATTAGCAGTGGTTGTAGGGAAATCCACTGAAGGTAGACTGTTCAAGGATCAACTTGATGTCCAATCTTGTGAAAAGTGGTAATGTTGCATCCTGTATGACCCGGAAGCCCTGACTCACAACATGCAAGAGGTGGGAAAATAGAACTGAGACAAAAAGGCCGGACAAAAGGCTGGGGCTGGCAATTCAATGTGAGTCTTATCCAAGCTGGCCTGAGGATCACTAGCAGTCTTAGGGCAAAGAGAGATGCCAGATGCTAGAAACCTGATTTGAGGTAATATGAGTCTGTCTGTGAAGTCTCAAGGAAAAAGCAGAGGTCATAACCAGAGAGGATGGATCTGAGATTGATACAGGTCTTCCTGTGAATTCCACAGAAGACAGAAGCCACAAACAGCTAGCTGACTGAATCCAGGGCTGATACAGGAATCCCTAGAAAACCTCTTGCGTCAGATTGTTGCCCTTTGTTTTCGAAGAGGATCAAAATGACATCACTATGTCAGTCAAGTTATAGTGTGTCTGACTATTGCAGATCTGACCAATATGAGATCAGAATGCTCTCCCACAAATCAAGCACAAATAATCCATGTGAGCATTTGGTGTGGACTCTCTAAATTTGCACATCTTGCATTTCCTTTGAGCTATTTCAATTTTGTTTTGTTCATGAAATACAACACCTTCTCTTATGAGGGCATGTCATGCTAGGTGGTCCTGTGCCAGTATCTCCCATGTCATGAAATCAATTTCAAAGTTCTTAAGAGAGATCTTGAGAGTGTCCTTGTATAGCTTTTTCTGCTTACCATGTGGATGCTTGCCTTGTGTGAGTTTTCCATAAATTGGTCTTTTAGGCAAGCATATGTTTGGCATACAAACAATGTGGCCAGCCCATCAGAGTTGTGCTTTCTTGTGTAGAGTTGAATGCTTCGCAGTTTAGTTCAAGAAAGGACCACAGTGTCTGCTACCTTATCCTGCCAGGTAATTTCAGAATCTTCCTAACACAATTCAAATGGAAGTGATTCAGTTTCCTGGCATGCTTTTCGTAAACTATCCAGGCTTCACAGGCATAAACCAATGAAGTCACCAAAACAGCTCTTTAGACCTTCAGTTTTGTAGTCAATCTAATACCTCTTCTCTGCCACACTTTCTTTCAGAGCTTCATAAACATTCATGATAAATTAATTTACCATCAGAAAACCTCTACAGAAAATTGACTCCAGAAAATCTCAAGGACTTAGCTCTGGAATCTTAAAATTCAATATTTGAAGTGGAATGATATATTTCAACTTTTACATTGATACTGACAATTTTCTTATTTCAAAGTGCAATGCTTTCTCCACTTTGGTAATGAGCTCGGGCAACATTTAGATCTCTTGAAAAGCCTTTAACTTTCTCATCTAACTGGCAGACAAGTCCATGTTATCAGAGGCAGAGAGAAATTACCCTTCACTAATTAAAGCTTAATATTCCTCCACTGTTGGACTGCTCTGTTAGGTCTTGTTCCCTCAAGACAGTTGTAAACTCATTGCCACTTAGGTAAATACAAAACAACTAAGTAGGCAAAATTGTGTACTCCACTATCTTCCAAGAATCCCCAAACTCCAGACACAAGCACTCTTCAGCACCCAGGTTTTCTGCATTGGAACAGTGATTGGTGAATAATACCCACCCAAACCCTCTTTTTTTTAATTTTTAATTTTTCAAGTAGGAAGGACTAAGTAAAGGAAGATGAGCAGGTATGGATGGGTTGCAATTTACATTGTATTTCTCATTACATTATTTTTCCCATAATCACCCTTTTCCTAAAAGTTCTTATTTCCACTTTCAGCACTACTATTCTATTCTCTCAGTTTCTCAACCTCTTTGTTTTCCTTGATTCCTCATTCAACTGCAGCTGTTCTCTTCAATTATTAGTGAAGATCACTTAATTTGCCAATTCTTATGTCTTTTTTTATTAACCTTTTTTCCCCCTTCTTGATCTTTCTACAATATTGTGTGCTGTTAACCAAACTCTCCTTCTAGGTACTTACCATTTCCTCTCTGGGTAAAGTAAAGTAGGCATAGTAAAAAAAAAAATAAAGAAGGTATAGTAAAAAATATATATCATATATATTCACACAAAAATTTTGGAAATTATCTTTTCCAGTTTATTTAAATGTTTCTGTGTGTTATGAACCCATTTCTTAAAATATAAAAAGGTAACAACTTCATATTAGTTTGCAAGAAAAATTGACATCAGGTAAGATGGAAATTTACTAGGAAAATTCAACAACAAAAGACAACCCTTTGCATAATTGATAGTTAGGATTAAAAATAGTGCTATGACTTACTAAGTCTAGCCAATGATGCTCTTCTTCCATTTGGAACTATAATTTTTTGAAGGATTTTTTCTACTATGGCAAACATGAAAAAAAAAAACCCTTAGAAATTGATCTTCAAATCCCTGTATCAGAAAGGGTTAAACCAAAGTTTAAAAAATGATGTGTATTCAATTATATTTATCAAATATAATAATTATGTATAAATAATTTTTGACGATAAATATAATTCTTAGATACCAAAGTCCCAGACAAAGGATTTTCAACTTGGGGTTCTGTGATACACACATACATATACACAAACAAATATATAGATAACTGTTTCAATATAATTGGTTTCCTTTGTAATTTTGGATATTTTATTTTATGCATTTAAAATAATTATTATAATAAAGGGTTCATAGGCTTCACGAGACTTCCAAAGGGATTTGTGACATAAAAAATATCAAGAATCTTTGCCTTAGACACATTTATTCAATCAGAAATTATGATGAAGATGATAATCCTGACAGTAATGTGGTTGTTGCTCTTGCTGCTGCTGCTGCTGCTGCTACTGCTTATCTGTGACAAACTAGAGTCAAATTGTCAATCTTGTGGTTGCCAATCACTACACTCTGGGTTTTTCTTGCCACTAAGATTATCACAAACTTTATTGGTGTGGTCCAGTTTTTATACAGGAGACAGGATAAAAAGAAAATATCAATAAAAATCTACTTTTTAAAAAATTTATGTTCTCAGGAAATCAACTGGCATAGGCTTACTGACTCCAAGCTTAGTACTCTCTTTTCTTAATCCCCATCACATTCTTAAATGTTTTAACTGTCCCACGAAGTCTGAAGATCTCACAACTATATTTTTCTATCCCAGTAACCTCTAGGACACCTCCCCACTGAAGTGAACTTGTTCGCTTTTCATCTTTGCCCATTTCACTTTTCTTCTCCTGATTAAAAAGACATATCAAATAAGAGAGGGAAAGAGCAGAGACAAAATTATGAGGGTCAAAAAAAATTATAAGGATCACTGAATTAATCCTTCACTATATGGATCTTAAGCAGACATTACAAATGGGTCATCAATTGATTTGTAATAAAGAAGCATGATCTTTTTTACATGTATTAATTTTTATTTTAATCCCGAAGATAGCTAAGAACAAGACTGAAAAATAGAACAATGTATGGAACATTCTTCAGGTTCAATTAAATATACTTTTTTTTTGCTAAAAAAAGAGGAAAAATACATTTCTTCTTTCTTTCATCCCTCCTTTGGAAGGGTCTCCAGCATGATCATGTTATTCTTCTTCCTGGAACAAAATAAATTAGTATTATGTTTATTTTTCTGTCTGTGTCTGATCTGGTTTATCCTATAGGAGACATTATGTTCTCTGATCTGGTTTGATTCTGTGGGAGACATGTCTGTTTATTATTATTAATTTTTGTAGGGGATATTATACAATTAATTTGTCTGATCTGTTTATTGTTTTTAAAGGAGACAGGTAGATAAAAAACTATATATAATTTTCAAGATTTGTATGATATAATGATATGACATAATGAATCATTTTTATCTCTCCCTATAGAGTTTTATCTTTTTAAAAGAATCATCCCATCATACTTAGCTCAGCCCAAGCCCTTCCTTTAAACTACCCAAATAATAATGACAGTCATGAATACTGCTAATATTTTCACAAATAAGAAGTAAACACTTTGACCTTATTGTGTTCCTTATAATTGGTCTTTAATATTTACCTTATATTTCTCATGGAGGTTATATGCCGAATTTTCCTGTAAATTCTGGGTCTTTTCTCATGAAAATCTGAAAGTTTTTCAATTCATTAAATGTCCTTTTTTTCTGCATTCAGGATTATACGTAACTTTGCTGGGTAACTTACCCTTGGTTATAAATCAAGCTCTTTTGCTCTATGGAATATAGTATTGCAATACCTATGGCCCTTTGACATAGTAACTTTTAATTTTATTGGACTACTCTTATTTTTTTCTAACTTTTTTGATCTCTCTTATTTAATTTTTAAAGTCCTTTTAAAATTTTTCCAAGTATTATTTTTGTGCTTAGGGCCATTTGGCATTTATCATTGAAAAAGGAGTAGCTTTTTAAAGCTCCATTATCTTCCTCTGAATATGAACCCAGATCTTTTCTATCCCCATAATAACTACCTATGGTTGGGTTCTTTCATCCTTACTTACTCATCTTTATTTTTTTTTTATTTTGTTATCAGCAGTTACTTTCTGAGTTTTGTCACCCAGGGCCCAACCTTGGGCCTTTAGTTTTAAGGCAAAACTAGGCACCCAGCCACACTCTTCTGCAAATGATTTTGCTCCCTGTGGTCTCTCCAATGGCTGCAAACTACAGCTGCCCTCCCTGCCCTGGAACTGAAATTAGGGACTCCGTTCTTCTGCAAGTGCTCACAGCCAGAAGGGTCCCTACCCCTCACTACTGTGCTTACTAGGTACATGCTACCTCCTTTTCCCTGCAGTCACAGCCTGGGATGAGTCTGATCAGCATAGCTGTGCTTGACATCCCTAAATAGTGGCCACTCTTTTAATCTTTTCTTACTCAATCATCTGACCCAATAATTGTATGATTCAATTATGCAGGGCTTCCCTGATCATGAAAGAAATAGAATTGTCATATAAAACAAGTCTATATGTTGCACTTGTTTCCACAAAATATTAAAAATAAAACAACTTAGGGGGGTGCAGTGAATGGAGTAGACTCTTAAGGGAGATTTTATGGGAGATCATCGACAAAAATTATAGGGGCTAAAAAGACTTGGATTCATTGTTATTAAGGCACTGTAGTATCACTACAAAATCAATATTTATGAAAAAATCATTTAATTTTGTTATTGCTATGATTTTAAAATAAGGCTCAAGTTGATATAATAATGTAATCTATCAAAAGTGTTGTTTATTAGAAGGTTTTAGGTAGGATAAAAATTATATGCATTAAATCAAACTTTAAAAATAGATGAACTGCATAACCAGCACATTGGGTGTTATAAGGCTATAAATTATCCATTGAGAAACATAGTGGGATCAGATACTCATTTAGTTACTTGGAAATGGAAACAGCGATCATGGACTCATTAATATTAATGTTTGGCATTGTCTGTGTTGATATTGTGATGAGAGATGACATATTTGCATGTGACTATGAGGAACTCAAAGTTATTATTGAGAATTATTGAGAATTGTAATGAAAGAATCCCCAAAGTATATTTAAAGCATGATCCTTAACAAAAAATTTCCCAACTATTAATATCAAATAAAATTCTAAATGTGAATAAAAATTCCATGCTTGTTCTTATTTGGGAAGCTTCTTTGTGCTTTGATTTGCCAACCATACATTTCTTTCCTGGTATTAGAAAAAGTACCAAAAAATAAATATATTGCTTTAGTTAATAAACTTGATGTAGGATATCCTCAAGACACTCAAAAGCATCATTACCATCATCTTCATCATCACCAGCAACAGCATAATTTGGTAAGGTTCTCAAGAATTTTCATTTTTATTCATCATGATTCTCGGGCCAAGGGGTTGGGATAATCAATTCCCACAAACTTTTAAATGATTTGGTTCTTAGGTTTGTTGTTGGGGATTTTTCCCCCTCAAATAAAACATGTCATTATCACACCTGACCTTGAAATGTCACTCACGCTCTTTAAATATTATTCCTAGTCATTGGTTTTAAAATGTCTTTGCAACTCAGGTTACTAGGCCAATGTTACCCAAACTATGCTGGATTACAAGGGAAGACATACAGACACTGATATGGTTACCTTTTGATTTCATTATGTATTGGTGAGCATACTAAGTGAATTATTAAAATAAACAACTATATTCTTCCTATGTACTAAGGAAAGCTATGTGAGAAGAAATATGTGTGTCCTGGGTAAGAACTTTAAGATAATTCATAAACTTGCAGTTCACTATATGTATGCACTTGAGAAAATCCTCTGTGCTTGAATTCACTGAGGCATTAAAAAATGACAGTGTTCTGGCATGCAAATGTTATCATTTAAAACAAAACAAAAAAAGGGCTTAAGAGCATTGTGTGAATAAAAGATGGGTCAACTTGTTCTGAATAAATAATAGTGAATATCATCATCATAGACAGCCATTAGAGATGATTGCTGTGGGACAAGAAGCAAAGGTGAAGTTATTCTTTACCTTTTGTAACGATTGGAATAACGCCACCTGCTGGATACTTACTGTAGAAGAGTTCTGCCCATGAAGGGAAGGTCTTTGAGGGCAAGACCAGGAGTCAGGAAGTGACGCGAGCTAGTGGGAGGAGGAAGGAAGAGACTGGCGCTCGCTCTCGCGCTCTTTCCTCTGGACTCTGGTGGAGAGCGGAGCTAGAAATGTGCTCTCCCTTTAATAGATAGGAATCTAGGCCTTTCTCTCTCTCTTTACCAAATTCTTCTTTTCCTTAATAAATGCTTAAAAGTCTAACTCTTGCTAAAGCTTATAATTTATTGGCGACCACTCATTAGATATTTTAGACAGACTAGCTAGAATTTTAGCCCTTAACACTTTGAAAGTTTTTCAATGAATTTATTCCAAATAATAGCTTTAAATCTTATTCCCCATGCATGAGACTTTAGCATGGCTTTATATATCACAGCCTAAAAGAAAAGAAATGAAATGTATTTTAACTATGTTTCTTTTGAATATTTAATAACCCAATGATACCAGTAATATCTAATTCAAAGGAATTAAAATAGTTGTCTAGGCCCATTTTACAATACACTATTAAAAAGCCATAAGTGAGACTTTTTGTAGTTGATGCTGTGGTAAAATATGAAAGTTTTTAACAGTCGGTTAGGATAACTGAAAGACGCCAGTTTTTCAAGGACCACCCTTTTGGGGAGGAGATGAACAGTCCGCCTGCTGCGCATGTCAGACTGCCTGCCGGGTACAGTCCGCCTGCTGCGCATGTCAGACTGCCTGCCAGGTACAGTGCGCCTGCTGCGCATGTCAGACTGCCTGCCGGGTTTTTTTTGACTTCCGGGGTGGAGAAAAGGAGAGAGGCCTTTTTTGCCTGCTTGGCGGGACTCCTGACGGCGCGGCACGGACTCTCTCTCTCCAAAGGTGGCCTTGTCGGTTGGTGGCCTTGTCGGTTGGTGGCCTTGTCGGTTTGGTGAGTTGTTATAAGGAATATAGACTAAGCTTAGACTTAAGACGATTTGTATTGTGTTTCTACTTTCCTATCCTTCTAACCAACATCACCTTGTGACTATCATAACTATAAATAAAAAGGTCTATCTAGAAAACCAAAACCTGCTTCCATTTACTAGTTTGGGAGATAAATTAAGGGAAAGGTTAAGTAGGGGAGATTTATGATCTAATATCCAATTTTAAATCTCACAGTTTTGGCGACCCCGAAGGGACCTTAAGGACCCTCCCACCCTCCCTAGTTTGGCCATAAGCCGGCCAATTCGGTGGATTTTCCAAATTACCCCCCCCCCCCCCCACGGACTTTCCCTTTGTCTAATCTCCCTTAAAGACTTTAAGCCTCTAAGAGTCTTGCTTTAAACAGAAAAGCCAGCCCAGTTTAAAGGGCAAGATGCTCGAATATTCTACTATCCCTTTGATTTTTCTCATCGGAATGTATTGGGACAGCATAACATCCCGACTTAGAGGAATAGTTTACTCAATGGTCCTTCATAACATTATTGGTTTTTTCCTCATTCAGGCAGCAAAAAGTTTTTTGTATAATAGTATACGTGAGAATCTTTGGGAAAATACGTTTAATATAAGTAGAAATTTTATGCCTGCAATTGAAATACCTTTTAATACCACATCCATAGTTCATACGACTAAGGATTTTATTTTTTTTTGGTTTTTTTTTGTTTTTGTTATTATCATTGTTTTTGTTATTATCATTGTTATGATATGGGGGAAATTCTCACATATGGAGAGAGACCTCGAAATGAAATTCTCACATATGGAGAGAGACCTCAAAATGGCTGTTTCTACTAGAGATGATCCAAGTTCAGAATCAGATCAGCAGAAACTACTCCCTCTGCAGGAAGCTATAGAACATAGTAAGAAGGGAGTGCCAATTCAAGTCAGAAAATATAGCCCCTTTAGACCAAGTGACTTGAGCGCATGGAAATCAATCATCCCTAGTTTTGAGAAAAATCCTAACACTGTAATTTCACAGTTAAGGACTATATTTAATGCATATCAACCCAGTTGGGCTGATGTTACTTGCCTTTTGGAAACTTTACTGTCCCCAACTGAGATTACAGATGTTATCTCAGCAGGAAATGCCCTTGTTGCGAAAGGTAAGGCCGATGTGGAATGGCCTCTAAAGGATCCAGAGTGGAATTATAATGATGATAGGGATTTCCAAAGATTAAAAGATGCTAGAGAAACACTTCTGAAGGGAATGGAATCTTGCTCTAGAAAACCAGAAAACTGGCAGAAATTTTTAAGCCTACCTCAGGAGGCTAATGAAAGACCAAACAGATTTTATGATAGACTTTGTGAGGCCGCTAGACAGTACACCAGATTGGATCCAGTAGATTTAAGAGATTCCTGTATCATTCTCAACACATTTGTTTATAATTCACTGCCAGAAATACGCAGATACTTTCTGAAACAATGTCCAGACTGGAGAAATCTCTCAGTAGATAGAATTAAGGAACTTGCAAATTATGTCTTTGACTCACGTGAGGAAGATCCAGATCACCCTAAACAGAGCATTCTGGCACCAGCGATTACTAGTCAGCCATGTGGATACCGGAGCAAGGACACTAAGGTGTGTTGTTACTGTCGTAAGGAGGGGCATGAATTGAGAGAATGTAGGACTTGGAGAAGAAATTCTAATTCTAATTACAGGCGAAATCAAAATAGAAATAGATCTTTTTGGAGGAATACAGAAAGGCAGTACCAGAATAATGGTAACCAAGACCCCCCTCAGAAGAGGACACAGGAATGATGGTGTCTTGGGGAGGAATGGAACATAGATAATGAAAGCCATATATTCCCAGATCCGGATTTTTTGAATGCACTTGTGCCAGTCCATTCACCTCCCCAGAGTAATGAACCACATGTCACCTTAAAAGTGGGGGAGACTTATTATGATTGTCTGCTAGACACAGGAGCCTCTAAATCAGTATTAGTAAGCAAACCAGATGCTGGGTGTAGACCTGTAGGATATTTGAATGTAGTGGGAGTCTCAGGAAAGAGCCAGAGAGTGGCAAAATTGAATCCTCGCATGGTATCTATGGGGCCCTTAACAGTAGAACATTCATTTTTACTCATGCCTGATGCCCCTGTAAATTTATTAGGTCGTGATCTCCTTTGCAAGCTTAGAGCAACCATATCTTGTGCTCCAGATGGGGCTGTCTCCTTACAATTGCCAGAGGATACTGTTCATTTATTACCAATTTTACTTACAGAAGCTCAAGGAACAGCAGGGGAGGTATCCAAAATCCCCTCTGACATTCCTGAGTCTTTATGGGCCTCATCCCCTAATGAGGTGGGGCTCCTTAAGTCTGCCATGCCTGTTACCTTTAAAGTTAAGGGGGGACCACCCCCCTCCATTCCACAGTATCCATTGTCTAGGGAAGCAATAGAAGGGATCACCCCTATAATTGAGGCTTTGAAAAACCAGGGTATTATTATTCCATGTCATCACTCTCCATGCAATACTCCCATTTTGCCAGTTAAAAAACCCAAGCCTGGGCCAGATGGTAAACCTGTTTATCGCTTTGTGCAAGATCTTAGAGCGATTAATAATTATGTTATTCCTAGACATTCTATAGTCGCAAATCCGGCTATGATAATTTCCTCAATTCCCTATGAATCTACATGTTTCACAGTGGTAGACCTTTGCTCTGCCTTTTTCTCCATACCAGTACATGAGGACTTCCAATATTTATTTGCTTTTACCTGGAAAAATAGACAGTGGACCTGGACTAGACTCCCACAGGGATTTGTAGACAGTCCCACATTATTTTCCCAAATTTTACAGCAGGATCTGGCCTCTATTACCTTTAAAGCCTCCACACTAGTACAATATGTTGATGACTTACTTTTGGCCTCTCCTAATGCTGAAATTTGTCAGGAAGATAGCCGTCACTTACTGCTGGAGCTGCACAAGAGAGGACACAAGGTTTCTAAGACAAAGGTACAATGGTGTTTGCCCCAGGTAGAATATTTAGGATTTATTTTGGCTGCTGGAACTCGCTCTGTCTCTTCTAAGCGAGTCCAGGCCATTCAACAACTCTCTGCCCCCACTACTAAGAGGCAGTTGAGAGCCATTCTGGGAGCAGCTGGGTACTGTAGACAATGGATACCCTCTTTTGGTGAAATTACTAAACCCCTCATAGCTCTTACAAAAAGTTCTGTTCCAGACATTTTACAGTTGGATCCCCAGCATCTCTCAGCCATAAAAGAATTAAAACGGGCCTTGTTATCAGCACCTGCCCTAGGACTGCCAGATTATAGTAAGCCTTTCACTCTCTTTGTGCATGAACAAAGGGGGGTGGCTTCTGGAGTCCTGACTCAGTCACTGGGGCCTAACCAGCGTCCTATAGCCTACTATTCAATTCAGCTGGACCCTGTAGCGGCTGGAGTGCCACCTTGCCTTAGAGCAGTGGCGGCCACAGCGCTTTTGGTAGAAAAAGCCTCTGATTTGGTCCTAGGTAACCCTCTAACTGTGCAATGCCCTCACGAAGTGGAGGCTCTCTTACTACGTCACAGGACACAAGCCTTTTCAGATCAAAGGCTGGCTAAGTATGAAATAACCCTGTTAGGTAATGAGAATATCACTTTAAAACGCTGCACAGTTCTTAATCCAGCAACACTACTCCCTAATTTACCATTCTCGGGGAACCGTTGCATGACTGTGCTTCTTTAGTTGATATGGCTGAAAAACCCCGTGATGATCTTTTTGATACACCTTTAGAAAATCCTGATCTTGTCCTCTATACAGATGGTTCCTCATTTATGAGAGAGGGAACCCGTTTTACTGGAGCTGCTGTAGTTTCTGATTATGACACCCTCTGGGCAGCTTCTCTGCCTTCCCATTTTAGTGCACAGGCTGCTGAACTTGTGGCTCTTACACAGGCCTGTAATATAGCTAAAGATAAGAGTGCCACCATTTTTACTGACTCGAAATATGGCTTTGGCATATGCCACTTTATTGGTATGATTTGGCGTCAACGAGGCTTTCTAACATCCTCGGGCAAGGCTATTGCCAATGGGGACCTTATCAAGGACCTCTTAGATGCCCTAAAACTGCCTTCTTCCCTAGCCGTTGTACATTGCCCTGCCCACACAGGGAATAGTGACCCTGTTTCAAAGGGAAATGCACGAGCCGATTCTGCAGCCAAGCTTGCTGCATTAGAAGCTCCTGAACATGTATTTAACCTTTCACCTTCTGAGGATATTCCTTCCAACCTAACCTATGACGATTCTGAAGTAGAAAAGTGGAAAAAGAAATTTAAGGCGAAACAGATCAATGGCATCTGGGTGTCTCCGGAAGGTAAGCCATTTCTTCCCCGGAAATTCTACCACCAGGTATGCCTCTCTGTTCACAGAAAAGGCCATTTTGGTACACAAGGCATTGTAGACTCTATTAAGAGAACCTGGATAGCACCAGGTGTGACTAATACAGCATCTCGAATCTGCTCGGGCTGCTCCACATGTCAGTCTTATAATCAGTATGCTTTTAAGGCCAAAGCTTATGGAGGGCGTCCTCTAGCATATACACCTTTTGAGCACTTACAAATTGATTATATTACTATGCCAAAAGCAGGACATTATAAATTTTGCCTTGTTATAGTTGATCAGCTCACTCGGTGGGTGGAGGCCTTTCCCAGCCCCCGAGCCACAGCTGCCTTTGTTGCCAAAATTCTTCTTAAAGAGATAGTACCTCGTTTTGGCCCACCAGCCCGCATCGATTCTGACAAAGGCACACATTTCACTGATTCGATTTTATCCCAAATCTACTCTTTCTTGGGAGTGACTCCAAAATTCCACACGCCCTACCATCCACAAAGTTCAGGCCAAGTCGAACGTATGAATAAAGAGCTTAAGAGTATGATTGGCAAATTATGTACTGAAACCCATTTGAAATGGCCTGATGTTCTACCATTGGCATTATTCTATCTACGAAGTAGACCAAGAGGAGAACTTCATATATCTCCTTATGAAATGCTTTTTGGTCACCCTCCTATCCAAGCTAAAACTTTTTCCCCAGTTTATACATCACTGGTGGGAGGTGATACTTCTGTTGCTTCCTATATACAGGAATTACAGACCAGGCTACGTGAACTCCATGAGGCAGGAGCTGTGGTCCAGGCAGGACCATTAGACTTTTCATTGCATAACTTCAACCCAGGAGATAAAATATATGTAAAGAATTTTCAGAGAACCAGTGGAACTCAACCTGCCTGGGAAGGACCTTTTCAGGTATTATTGACAACTCCTACCGCCATTAAAATTGGTGAAAAAGACTCATGGATTCATTGCTCTCATATAAAGCCTGCACCATTCATAGGTGAAGAGATTTCAGATAGACCTGAGGTAGACGCTAAAGAGGTAAAAACCCTAACGATAGCAACTGTTAAAGAGCAAAGAAAGTTCAGAGGAAACAGGAAGTTCCCATTTAAGAATCCCACTGATCAGTTAAATGCTTTGGGACTCAGTCTTCGTAAAGTATCAGGAGACGGAAATTGCCTTTTTAGGGCTTTAGCAGACCAGCTAGAAGGTCACTGTAGAAATCATCTCAGACACAGACAAGAAGCTGCTTCTTATATGATTAACCATAGACAAGAGTTTGAGTCTTTTATAGTAAATGACTCCCCTTTTGAAGAATATGTTGATGAATTAAAGAAATTTGGAAAGTGGGGAGGAAATGATACAATTGTAGCATTTGCTAAGCAGCATCAGCTGAATGTTGTGGTTCATCAATTAAATCAGCCTTTATTGAAAATCAGTGGCACAGACAAAACTGATGCTACAGAACTCCACATTTTCTACCATAAAGAACATTATGACAGCATTAGAAAGATCAATGACAATTCAGAAACCCCTGCCACTTTGGCATGCAGAGAATTGGGGAACCAGTTAAAACAATGTGGCATACCCCAAACTCTAGCAGCTTAAATACCTTATAATTTAACAAGCATTTCCTTCTACAGGCAAAAGCACTGAAGTACATGGCCTAGTTTTCTGGCCTACCTCAACTATTTTTTTTTTTTATTAATTTTTGGGTTTTTTTGTTTTTGTTTTGACTTTTGAAAGGCACTGAAAAGACCTGGAATTGACTGCACCTTTAAGTTCTTTAAGAGCACAAAAGGGTGCTTAGCGAATCTTTTGCTTTTTATTTTTTATTTTTGGTTTTGCTTTGGTTTTTTTTTTACTTTTGTTTCTTTTGCTTTTCTTTAAAACTAAATTTTGTAAACTAAGTGATTATTCAAAGACATTTTAAGTATATGCTGTGGGTGAGGCTATCGGGCCTCAGAAGCTACCAGAATTCTTCTTTTTTTTTATTTACTCTTTCTTTTTGAGAGAACCATGAGTTCTAATGAGTTTTGTTTTATTTATTTATTTTTCTCCTTTCTCTTGTATGTTGTTCTGTTTAACTAAAAAGTACCAGAAATTGCTTGATACCTCACTGAAAACATTGAATATTGAATCTTGCTAATTGAAGTCTTATTTCTTTTTGATGAATTAATCACCACTTTAAGTATCTGCTACTGTTATACCAGAGAATTCATGTATAAGATGATGTGGTCTACTTGCTAAAAGAAGATTATGTAACAATGTCTAATATAATCAGCTATTTACATTCGTTTATTATTTATATGTCATTATACTCTGGGTATGGTTTGGAATTATTGTATATATCACTAATATATTCTCAGTTATGCAGCATAGCACACATTTTTACCATCATATTGTCTTTGGTGAAATTAATGAGATTTCAGAAATATGGAAACTTATCATTTCAGAGACTAACTTGCTGTGAACTCTGACGCAGGCCCTGGAGAGAATATATGTGCAACAAAAGGAGAGACAGGTATACGTAAGTCCATGGTTTGCTTATGATGGTGACTATGTAGAGCACAATTACTAGGCACAGTCCAGTATTCATCCTCTCTCCCTCCTAATTTAACCTAATTTAACTGAACTTATTTATCTTTTTATCTCACTCAGTTGAATTCACCTGTGGCCTAGCACAATCACTGGCTGTCTCAGAACCATGAGATATGGTATGATAACCTTTCCATAACATTTTCAGGTGTCATGAACACATACTAAATTTGGCTTTGATCCAGACACATGGTGGTAAAAAGTGTTACACATTGCATAACTACCTCAACCCTCTATTACAAGTCTAACCATATAAAGGAGGGAATGTAATGGAATTTATTAATTTGATCATTGACAATGCTATGCTAAGGTTTTAAAAATACAGCAATTCAAACAGTTAAAGAAGATAATCCAGCTTTCCAGACCAGAGTCCAGAATCCAGTTTTCCAGACCAGAATCCAGTTTCCTCCTGATGACATCTTACCACTTCAAGAAGACAAGAGAACTCAGAGACTTTATATGAACTGTTTTGCTTTATTAGCTTTTACTATCTCCTTTCTGTTATATACTATCTGTAACATGTACTCTCTGCAGAGGCTCTCCCTTTGCAAGACTAATGTCAAAGCGTCGGTTCATGAGGAAAAAAAAAAATCGCCCCTCTGGACAAAACTTTCCTCTCTTCCTTTTCTGTATTGTTGTTCGCATATTATTAGTCAGCAAAAGTTATTATATTCTTTTTACTGTTCCATCAAGGAAACATTCCGTTTCTTGAGGAAGCAAAGGGGGGAAATGTGGTAAAATATGAAAGTTTTTAACAGTCGGTTAGGATAACTGAAAGACGCCAGTTTTTCAAGGACCACCCTTTTGGGGAGGAGATGAACAGTCCGCCTGCTGCGCATGTCAGACTGCCTGCCGGGTACAGTCCGCCTGCTGCGCATGTCAGACTGCCTGCCAGGTACAGTGCGCCTGCTGCGCATGTCAGACTGCCTGCCGGGTTTTTTTTGACTTCCGGGGTGGAGAAAAGGAGAGAGGCCTTTTTTGCCTGCTTGGCGGGACTCCTGACGGCGCGGCACGGACTCTCTCTCTCCAAAGGTGGCCTTGTCGGTTGGTGGCCTTGTCGGTTGGTGGCCTTGTCGGTTTGGTGAGTTGTTATAAGGAATATAGACTAAGCTTAGACTTAAGACGATTTGTATTGTGTTTCTACTTTCCTATCCTTCTAACCAACATCACCTTGTGACTATCATAACTATAAATAAAAAGGTCTATCTAGAAAACCAAAACCTGCTTCCATTTACTAGTTTGGGAGATAAATTAAGGGAAAGGTTAAGTAGGGGAGATTTATGATCTAATATCCAATTTTAAATCTCACAATGCAGATACTTAATCTCTATATTCCCTGTCTTCTTACTATATGCCTAGCTTTTTTTTTTTTTTTTACTATTGTGCCTTGATCTTTAGCTTCTGCAAAGTTCCTTGTTGTCTTAAGATCCACTAATCGATCTTTCTCCCTAGCTGCTATTTACTTGTTAGGTCAATATGATTTGTTTTACTGCTTTTTACTGTCAAGGTAAAATAGGTAACCTAGCCAAGTAATTCAGAGCTAATCTCTCAGAAATTTTATTCAGAGATGTGTAAAAGTAGCTATGGGAAGACTATTATAGAAGAGTCTTATAGACAACTTTGTCTACTCTAAGAAAAACACCTTGTAGCAGTCCTGGTAAGAAGAAAGACAGTGGGCTGTATGCCAGAAAGAATTGTTAATCTGTTATTGGCTTCAGGGACCCCAAATGTGTGTGTGTGTGTGTGTGTGCCTATAGTTGGTCTTGGAGGCAAATTATATTTAAAGAAAATCTAAATACAGGGGAATGAATGTCACTGGACCCTAAAATTCCTATAGCGAACTCTTTACAACCTTTGAAATGAGCAAGATCAAAAACTTCCCTCTCTATACCTTGATAAAGAGAAAAAAAAGAAAACACAAAGGCCAAAGACTCAGGCCTGTTTCTTGGGGACCATATAGCTTCAACTGGGGAGGCCCCATACCTCTCTCTCTTATATCATTTTTTTTTCTGTCATGGGAAGCTGTAAGAAAAGAAATCATTTAACCCTCCTTCCCTAGATACAAATACAACAAAATCCTGGTCAGAGCTAACTCAGGTGCTTTTCAAAGATATCCTGGATCTGTAGCTATTAAAAAGAAAAGAAAAAGGCTCCAGTCAAAAATTTTGTAGGCCAAATGGAACTAGTGATAAAATTCCAAGCATATACTTCACATATTATCATAATTTTCCCAGATGCAGCTACCTAATTTCTTCCATATCTTCTATGTGGAGATACTATCCCAGACACTTCCTCCCCCTAATGAATATTTTAGAAATGCCTACTTTATCTACAGGCATTTTTCTTTATGTACAGGCAGTAATGTCAAACTCTGAAAAAGCAGCAGAAAAAAAAATAGATAAAGGTAGAGTCCTTATTTTCTTCCATGCAAGACATAAGAATTCCAAGTGTCTCCTGGAAAATAGCTAATAATAGAAGGAATATGTACTGGTGTCTCAAATCAAGTGTAGGACCCTATTCTTACTCACGAAATTCTCCCCTACATCAATTCTGAATCATGTTCTCCTTTACTGCTTTAGGATCTGCAAATATCTAAGTCTTTGAATCAGAATCCAAATTGTTTTTAATATTGTACAAGTACAGTTTTCTGTAGTTTTGAAAACAATACATAGAAAGAATGATGAACCCTAAATGATAAACTCTTTATAGTTCAGTCTTGGCTATTGAGGCCAAATGCTATTATGTTATTAGAAGAGAAGAACTCAGCTATTGGCTTGACATTTTTATGGGTGCTACACTTTATTTTTGTTTGTTTTTGATGAGAGAAAAGAGAGGACTGAAATATTTTGAAGCTTGTTTCTCACTTTGTTTTTTTTTTTTAAGTGCTACTTTACCTTTTTTATTGAGCAGAGAAGAGATATACAATAGGAACATAGAATGTGAAACTGTATACTCTTTTAATTCAGTATATCTTTGTTCTCATTGATAGAAAAAAGTTTTTTTTTCTTTTAATTTACATAGCATAGTCAAATCACATTCAGATTCAAAGGATCCAAATCTATATTTTGTATTTTTCCTCTACTTATTCTAATATTTAAAGCCCTCCCTCACTTAAATCCAATTCACTGCAAGTCATGATATCACTCCAATGTCATGGTCCTCTTTAAGAACAAAGGATAAGGGGACAGCTAGGTGGCACAGTGGGTAAAGCACCGGCCCTGAATTCAGGAAGATCTGAGTTCAAAGCCAGCCTCAGACATTTGACACTTACTACCTGTGTGACCCTGGGCAAGTCACTTAACCCTCATTGCCCTGCCAAAAAAAAAAAAAAAACTAACTACAACAACTAACATTTAAAGAGTTAATCTTCATGGCACTTTTATAAACATGTTATACAACAGTTCATCATATAATATAAATTCTATAGTGATACAATGAGTAGGAGTCAGTATCAGTAAAGAATAATGAGTAGTAGATGCAACAGGAATCTGGTTGTAATACTATGTTGATGAATGACCAATCATCTAGCAAAATTCACTTCCTTGGTTTTTGCTGTTGTTGTTGTTGTCATTTCCAACTTTTTATGACTCCATTTGGTGTTTTCTCCACAAGGATGCTTTAGTGGTTTACCATTTCCTTCTCAAATTTCCTTAATTGCAGATATAATTTTCTACATATGTTGGCTGAGGCTAAAACATGGCTATGGCAGGAAAAACATGAACTACATATGGAACTGTGGCAATCCAAAATGTGCAAATGTTTCTTCTTAGCATTGATGAATTTAATGATTAATTGATTAATTTAATAGAAAACATCCATAAAAGAAACAGAATTTACTTCTGTGAGAATAGCATATATGGCATTAATTAAAATTTGTTGCTTTTTTTTTTCTCCCAGCTAAACACATTCATGACTGCCATTAGGTCTTTTTGCAAAGAAAACTAATGTTTTATAAATCTTAAAATTAGATTAATTAGAATCACAATTATAAACTCATGAAAATTTTGAGCGGGCCGTCACTTTCTGAATTTTCAAAAGACTGGTTTTAAACTTTGGTCCAATGACCATTTCTATTGGAAATGTTTGAGCATTTTCAGAAGACAGAGAAGGATATAATTATCTCTTTGTTCTAGGTTCTACAGAATAATAAACTGAATTTAGTATCATGTACTGGTAAGATCCCTCAGTTTTCAGTGGTTAGGTTTCTGTTACTGAAACAATTGTCATCTGAATTTTGAGTATTCTTATAGAAGATAAAAATTTAAAAAGTATCTGAGAAAGATTTTCTTTATACCTGGAAAATCATGTGCTCAATACATTATTTCAGTCTGTGTGATAAGCCTAAGTAAATACTAGTTTTAAGATACTTCTAGCAACATTTTGAAATCTAGGTTTCACCACCTCAGAATAGTAAAGAATATTCCAGATAATCAAAAACAATAAGAAAAAGTAAAAGGAAATACAAGGAAAATCTTGTATAAAAATTGTGAGGCTAAAGAAATGAGATAATAGTATAAAACAGCAACTAAAACAGAGAAATACATACAATTGATAAATACTATGAGATAAAAGAAGGGGTTAATTTCTAGGAAAATAAAAGAATAATTTTCTACTACAAATAACTAAATCCCTCAAAATGATCATAAACAACTTGATAATTATAGCTAACATTCATATAGCCCTTATTATGTGCCAAGGACTATTCCATGTTCTTCACAATTACAATCTCATTTGATTCTCACAATACCCCTGGGAAATAGGTACTTTTATTATCTCCAATTTACAGATGAGGAAAGTGAGGGACATACCCAGTTTCATATGGTTAGTTATTATCTGAGGTTGTATTTGAATTCATGTCTTCCTGAATTCACACACACACACACACACACACACACACACACACACACACACACACACACACACATAGTAATAACAAAATAACAATCCCAGTGCTGACTACTTCATAGAGTTATTGCAAGTATCAAATTAGATTTGGAATCCAAATTATAAAAGCCAAATAGAACCTTTGTTATCCTTGTTCCAATCCTTTAATTGTCCTTTGTTGTTGAGTCATTTTAATTATATATGACTCTTCATGACCCTATTTAGGGTTTTCCTCCTCCAGCTCATTTCACAGATAAGAAAGTGAGGCAAACTGGGTGAAGTGACTTGCCCAGGGTCACACAGCTAGTAAGTGTCTGAGGCCAGATTAAAACTCATGATAAACACACAAGATGGAGAGAAATTAAAAGATGTAGAGAGAGATTCTGGGAAAATTGTAGGTTACTTTCATGAAAGATGATCAGAAACCAGTAAAGTAGAAAAAAGCTCAGAGGAGGGAGGGAGGAGAAGTGAACTTATTTTTATGGAAATTGAGGTGTAATGAATGAATAAAAATGACTCAACTAATAGGTATGGGAGGTACAAGGGGGATACAGCACAATACTTTTATCTAGGATCCACAAAAATATAACAAGTTTACACAATGGTTCAATCAGGCATAAAACACTGGGACTGAGTATACAATTTATTTCACATGATCTTTATTTTAAAGAGAGGAAGAAAAGCAAAGAGATAAAAACTTATACATCACAGTGGGATGGAGGAAAATACATAGCAAATAATCACAACTCTATGTGGATAGACTCAATTCACATAAAATATAAGAGGATAATAAAATTGTTTAGAAAGTGGAATGGATACAATATGTAAGTGTCCAAATTACAGAACTGCTAAATAAATATAGTACATCAATATACCAGAATATTGTTATAAGAGATTACAAATATAAAGAAGTGACAGAAATATTGGGGAGATGATGTAAAGTGATTTAGAGTGATGAAATTAGAATCAAAGAATATTGTACGTAATTACAAGAATGCAAATAAAAGAAACACTAAAAGGCAACAAAATTCAGGTAAAGATGAAAGAAATTGTTAGCATTAAATTTATGTATTTTAAGTGATTAAATTCTAAAATAGATTTTTTTCTTTCTTTAAACTTCTCTAAACTAAAACTAAAATAAATAGAAATGTACATGTAACATTAATAATAATCAATCTATTAAATAGTTTTACTTAACTATGCTGACAGAATATACATTGTGGTTTATTTGAAACTCAGGTCTGTTGTAATACAACAAAAATATGTTATAAAATCTACTTGCTTAAATATATATTTTGGGTCATTCAATTGTCATTGAAAAGAAATTACTTAACAAGGCTATATTTTACTCAGTGTACAACATAATGCAATTCACTAAATTAATTTTTAAATGAATTTATAGAGAAGATTTTTATTCTATAACGCATTGTATGCTGTTAAGGAGGACATACATTTCCCTCAAAATTTAAATTAAGTATATCATTAGGGAAGAAGGCAGAGCTAAAATGACATAGTAGAAGGAAACAATATAGGGAAGACTCCTGCCCAAATCCAACAAGCAGATGTAGAAAATAAGCCAGAACAAAATTACGATGGTGAAATGATAGAAATACTCAGTGAGTCATTTTTGCAGGTAAATCTTGGGAGAGAGAAAGGTCTAAAGACACTAAAAATAGGGTATGGTAAGTTGTGCCTCTCTGTGGATCATTCTGTCTCAGGGAGAAGCTATTCAGCTGGTTAAGACTCATTATCAGGCCACCACAAGATATGGGAACATGTGCCAACTAACAGTTTTATAAATATTCATTTCCTGGTTATAGATCCAGGATATATTTTTCAAAAGGGGATCTGTGACCAAGAGTGGTATTCTGGGTTAAAGATTAGCCATAGGACCTAGGCTCAGAGGAGAGAGTTCAGAAGCAAATAGCAGTAAAGCAACTCTATGACCATGATCATAGCAAATTGTCAGTTCTGCTTTCTAGCCCAATGTGAAACCTGTAGAGCAATAAGCAGGGCAGAAATCACAGGTCAAAGGTCACCCTGTAGTTCTTTGCTTCAGAATCAGCAGAATTTCTTATTTGGCTGATAGTGGCTGAAAGAGTCAAGCAGAAGTCAGTTGGTGCTCAGACCGAAACACAGATCAGAAGAAACTTGAAGAGCTCAGACAAGGGGTTAACATTCAAACTTTCAATTTATTATAATATTTTGAGAGTATTGAAAGTTTGCAGGTCACCAACCTGAACCATCCTTGAGAGCCTGGAGTAACATTACATATTTCCCTTGAGAAAACAGCAGCAGGACCTCTCCTCTAGAAGTTCATGAGACTTAGAATCTGCTATGAAGTCTGAGGTTCAGGAAATAGGCTTGAATAATAAACAAACACAAAAGGAATCCTAACATAACTTATTAAATTGACAGAACACTAATGAAACAAACACATAAGACTCCAAAACAGCCATAAGCAGTCTTAAATAAAAACACAGCTTGTACACAAATTCAAATAGAATTTGTAAAAGAGATTTTAAAAAAGAGTTAAAATAATTTAAAATGATTTTTGAAATGAAATGAGAGATTCTTATGGGGGAAGAAACAAGATGGTAGAATAGAAGGAGCACTCACCTGATTTCTCCCAAAATAGCCCTCTAAACTTAAACTTGAAAATAATGCCTAAAATAGAATTCTGGAGAGTCAGAGCCAAAAAAAAAAAAGGTAAGGGTTATATATGTATTTTTTCCAGCATAAGAGAACTTATGAGTTATAAATGAAAAATATTTGGAAGCTGGCCTGGAGCCCATGTGGATACAAATCCAGTGGTGGGACTTGGACGTGAAATTGAAGCCATAGCAGCTTCAATTCTCAAAACAGAGATAGTAAGGGGATTTGGCAAGTGGTTCAGAAAGAGATTTCAGGGGCTCCCTATACAAGTTTTAGATGCAGGATGTGATGATATTGGGCAACTCAATTGTCTATACTCACTTCTGGGTTATGGTTAAAGGTCAGAAAGGAACACTTTCAGTCAAGTGGTAGTAAGGGCCCTGAGGTATAACAGTGTTGCTTTTGGTCCCAAGAAAGCAGGGACCCTGAGAAGCAGTATCACTTTCAGGCCAAAGTAAACAGGGGCTCTGAGGAGTAGTATTGATTTCAATCCCAAGGGATCTGCGGACTTTTTTGGGTAAGGACCAGAGTGCAGACCAGGAGAGCAATGGCAACACATCTCCCCAGATCACTATATTTTCAAGAACTGAAAACTTCCACCCCCTTAGAAGTAGCACTGAAAACATCAGTACTAAAATAGCTGAATAATAGGAAAGAGCTCTTCACACCTCCATGGTAGGAACAGAGGCCAATTTTAAAAATGAACAAATAACAACAACAACAAAGAACCCCCATCAAAAAAAAAAGCTGTTATTATGATAGGAAAGATCAAGACCTAAAATAAAAAAAAGACAATGAAGTCAAAACAGCTAAAACAAAACATCAAATGTGAAAGGCTTAACTATTCTCATTAAGACAAAGATCCAAGACAATTATGCATGCATGCACGTGCACACACATACACACACACACACACATATATACATATACACACACATACACACAAACAAGATGAGATCTGAGTTCCATTTACATTTTAAATTCTGTAATTTTGTGATTAACTAAAGTAGTGAATATAATCCTGGGTACCATTCTGACACAGAGAATTACAAAGTGAGTAGAAATGAATTATTTGTCATATCAAGATGCATGCATTGAAGAGAAATTTTGTCTAAAATGGACAGAAGCATTTCCCTATCTTTAAGGGATGGATAGGCTATAGCAAGAGATAAGTTCTGTCCAATAGGTGAGATGAAAATTCTAGTAAATGGTTTAAAAGAAGAATGCTTACAGAGATATTTTATACAAGTAGAGGAAGAGAGAAGAAATGGAAAATATTTTGAATAGCTACTTATTTTGCTACCAGTGCTCCTGTCTCCTCCCTTTGTCATGAAATTAAAGAGAGATGTGTTTGCAGTAAATTACTGCTTACAGTGTTGTTGTTTTTTTTTTCCTCCAGGAAATTTGACAAAGTACTGTGTTTCCTTCAGGAGCTTGAAATCAAAAGACTCATCTTTATGAATTAAAATCTGATCTCAGACACCTACTAGCTGTGTGACCCTGGGTAAGTCATTTAACCTTGTTCTTTGTCTATAAAATGAACTGGAGTAGGTAACAACAAACTACTCCAGTATGTTTCCCAAGAAAACCCCCAAAATGGGGTCAAGAGAGTTGGACATGACTGAATAACAACATCAAAAAGTGTTTTTTTCAACCTAGCTTTCTTGTTGACCAACATGGAAAATATTAAATCAAAAGTTTTCCTATTATTTAAATTTAGTTATATATTTTTAAAATTAATATAAATCACAACTAACTATATGGATTGTCAATAATAGATACTTCTCTGTGCTTCATTATTTGGAATGGAGAGTTATAATAACAAGAGGAAGAAGTAGTGATACAATGATTGGCAAATATATGTGTGTATACATTTATATATATATATATACATACTATTTGTATGCATACATATTAATGTATATGATACAGAGAGAAAAATGTGTGTATAAGAGAGAAATAGAGAGTTGAGAATTTGATTTTCTGTTTAATTCATCAGGATTCTATGTTGACTGGGGGTTCCTGAGCTAAATGAGAGAGAAATTTATTTATAATAATCTTTAATAATGGTTATTGTTACCTAAAACAGGATAAAAAGTAAATCAGTTTTCTTGTTCTTCTTATACAAAGCTGATACAATTGCTATCATATTTGTCTTTGGGCATTATTTCTTCCAATGCATGCTTACAAATGTCTTCCTCTGAGAACTGGAGCCAAAGTGGTGCCTACAGTAAGTCACATGCAGGGGGAGATAAAAGTGGATCACTCAAAGGACAGGAGATGCCCACATGGAAGAATGAGAGCCTCTTAAGAGTAGTAAGCTTTCATTTTCTTTTTATTCAGCCCAACTTTCACATGCTCCTGACTATATCAGTCATTTCAATCAAGCAC
Source organism: Dromiciops gliroides (assembly GCF_019393635.1). Classification (NCBI taxonomy): domain Eukaryota; kingdom Metazoa; phylum Chordata; class Mammalia; order Microbiotheria; family Microbiotheriidae; genus Dromiciops; species Dromiciops gliroides. The sequence goes on from NC_057864.1 coordinate 91,769,176, forward strand.
AAAATTACCTTAATTTAAGTGTGAGTAATCTTACAGTCTATATTACTTAGATAATTGTTTCAATTAATCATTTTACCTTATTTAGTATGCAAAATCTTAGAATCTTCTTTGTAAACTAAGCTGTGATCTGCAGAATACTAGTAAAAACAATAGGAAGTAAAAATAAAAACTTAGTCACTCATCTATTTATATTATCTTCCTGATCAAACAACTAGCATGTCTCTCCCTCTCTTCCCCTTCTTATGAACTGCCTGATTGTGTTGATATTATGAAGCCAAAACTTAAACTGAAGCATAAACATATGTGTACAACTTTCTTTGAACTCAGAAGTTCCTAATATTCTTCCTAGAAATAATATTTTTTTGTAATTTATGCATTGTTACTTACAAAAATCTTTGTCTTACTTGAACTATAGTATCTGAGAGTAAAATTGGGAAATTAGTTCACTGCCTTCTGTGGCAGTAGTAGGTATTTTAACTTATTAACATATACGCACCATCTGTTCCCAATTTAAATATCACACATTGAGTTTTCTATACGTTCAATGTGTTGGGGAATTCTCTCTCTCTCTCTCTCTCTCTCTCTCTCTCTCTCTCTCTCTCTCTCTCTCTCTCTCCCCCTCTCCCTCTCCCTTTTGTTCTCATTTTAAAATTTTCCTTTCCTCCTTCCCTCTCACCTTCCTTTTTTTCACAATATGCTCCCCATAATCTTGCAAGTGCTTAAAAATAGAATCTCACCTTGTAGTTATGAGAATATGTAAAATTGTATTGTGGAGAAGAATATAAAAAAATGAAGAATTGTGGAAGCAAGATTAGAATTTTATTTTTAAAATGGAATTTTAAAGACCATGCAAGCTGAATACTAAAATGTAGCCATTTTACCATCATTTCTAAAAATCAGCATTTTTTTCTTGGTTGCATGCATAATTTGGATATTTGTAGTCTCAATAAGATCAGAACACATTACTTCATGAATGTGACATTTAGACTATTCCAGAAATTAGTTAACTTGTCTGTCACTAGAAACAAGCATTTTGCTGTTGTTGTTCAATTTAATCACACTCCCCAAAATAGCTGTTTGCAACTAAAAAGAGTAAAGTTACATAAGTTACATTTCAAAGTGAAAAGCTAGTCTTTAGAAAGCAATATATAAGGACCAAAAGAAAAATAAGAGTTAAAATCCTCTTTATTAGATGAACTCTGGAATAAATATTTTCCAAATGAGTATATTTCTTATCAAACTTTTTGTTGTTGTTGTTGTTGTTAAGCAATTGGAGTGCGTGGAATATTTTGGGCAACAACAATAAAAACAATGGAAAATGGACTGTGTCAACGACAGCAGAACATCCAATAGTTATTTTGTCTAAAAAGTCATCTGAATCTAGTATCTCATACATTTGAGGAAGTCTCTACAATGGAGAAGAATACAAAGCCTCCACATTTACTTTTCTTTTGGGATTATTATCCATGTTGTAAAAGTTTACCTCTGAAGGTCTACATAATGCACTGGATTCCTTGGGTCATTTTTTCTGATATTCCAGTTGTTCATTGCCTATTCTCACACTTGCCACATGATGAGTCTTTTCTTCTTCTTGTATAATTCTTTGATGATGTATTTACTACTGTTTTTCAAAGCTCTTCAGTGTTGTGTATGGCAGCCTGTTCATGCCTTTCATGTTAATGTCAATAAACATTTATTAAGTGCCCACTATGTGCCAGGCACTGTGCTAGATTTTGGGGATACAAAGAAAGGCAAAAGGTAGTCTTTGCTCTCAAGAAGTTCACAGTCTAATGGCAGAAGAGAACACATAAAAAGAATTTAAAAGTTTTGGGGCAGATATGGATACGGAAGAGAAACTGGACCATTGGCTTGAGGACAGGTTCTAGTCCAGAAAAGTACATTTGGGTGATAAATTATAAGATGTCTGTCTTGGGCTCCCTCCTTAGATAGAGCATCTGGGAGGAGCTGTCCAGTTCCCCCTTTCCACTTCCTCCAATTAGAGGGAGGGAGGGATCATAGCACAAGAGAAAACAGGATGTTTGAGTTTCAAACTTGATGTTATCTTGTAGATGCCTCTCCATTGCTTTCATTTTTTCTTCTTTAGTTCTTTGGAAGAAGTGAGCTTAATTCTCCTCTGACATAGAGTAAGACATGTTTAAAATGATAATATTGAAAGGAAGCTTTGATTTTTAGGAAACCTGGAGTTTTCTTAACTTTCTCAATCTTTTTAATTTTCAACTATGGGAAAGCACATTTTGCATTTGTGGTAAAATAATGGAATTTGGCAGAGTGATTGGGATGGGCCACACCTGGCCTGCCCTGAGTGATGTATGCTGCTGATGTCATCAGGAGAAACCATTCTCCACAGGCAGTTTGAAGGACCTCCTGATTTGGGGGAGAGAGAGTAAATGCTCACTGAGGGGAGCTCAGTCTTTTTCCAGTCTCAGTCTCTTTCTGGTCGGGTGAGCTGGTGAGTAGATGAGAGAGAGGTTTTTCCTGGCAGTTTTGTCCTGTGGGCCCTGGTTGTATAGCTGTTTCCTATTGAAGCTACAGACCCCAGGTGGTTAGTTAATAAACAAGCTCAGCTCTTTGAATTAGTTGAGCTGGAAGCAAGTTTGGGGATTGTATATGCTTTGTTAGAGTTAGGGGGATTATCCATTTTTCTTTTTCCCTGTTCCCTTGTCTTTGACTTTATTAATTTCACCTTTGCTGTGTATTTTATACCCATTAATAAAACCTGATTCATTTGTGGAAAAGAGGCTGTTAAGCTCCTTTCTTATTGGCTGGGAGAAATATCTAAAAAGGCAGTTCAGAGGTGAGGAAGTATTGGACCTAGAGGTCCCTCATTATTTTCTGAACCCCAATATTATGGTTAGCAACCCAATTAACTCTCTACATATTAAATTTGGCCACTGCACATTAAAACTGGGTTTCCTAGTTATACACACATTTTCCGTAGGGCTTACAAACATATAACTAATCCACTTATTATTTCCTTTGTGGATGTACAGTCCAAACTCCTTTTAGTAGATAGGAATCTCTTCCAGAAGGTTTGCAGTAAGCACAATGATATCCACAAATAGAAACAACTGGAAGACATCACCATCCACTAGAACTCTTTCCTTGCCTTTATGGTGGATGAGATACTTTGCATCCTCCATCATAATGGCAGATACTCTTATTAAGTATAAATATTTCCACTTTATGCTGTGCCTGATGTTTATTATCAGATTGTCACTGAACAAAGTTATTTTCGTTGTTAAATTTTCTAAGTAATCCTGAATGTGCTTGATGTAAGTAGAATAGACAGTCCTATGAAATAGACTCTAAGTAGGATTATTTTTGCTATCACATTAGTCAACAAAAAATAAGTACAATGGGGTTTTGTTTGTTCTTTGTTTTGAGTTATTTGTAAGATGGTAATGACATAGTCCATTGTTGAATATTGTTTATTAAACCCTGCCTGTTCTGCAATAGTACCCTTATTGGGGGGCAGCTAGGTGGCACAGTGGATAAAGCACTGGCCCTGGATTCAGGAGGATCTGAATTCCAATCCATTCTCAGACACTTGACCCTTACTAGCTGTGTGACCCTGAGCAAGTCACTTAACCCTCATTGCCCCACAAAAACAAACAAACAAACAAACAAAGACAAAACAAAACAAAACCAAAAAAAAGCAAACAAAAACAATACCCTTATTGAGGATGGCCTCACTTAAGGTATAGATTATTCTCATGAAGATTTTACCTAGAACACAAAGTAGAAATACATGTAACATATATGATGATCTCTCACTGAAGTTTTTAAAAACATTATTAAGGTGTAATTCCCCCTCCCCTCCATAACTTTGGTATCTTTCCCTTGAGATACAACTATATTGCCTTAATAGTGGATATCCTCTATGTGCATTTGATATAATCTGATTCGTTTCCTCTCTTTATTCTCTGAATATCACTTTAAAATAGAATTTGCTCTTTGCTTTATTGTATATACTCAAGGCATAAGAAAATAAAAGTTACTATGTCATGCTAGAAAATTCCTCTCTATTAGTTTATTGCTGACTGTGATATTAGGCTCCAGGCATGGTGGTTTTACTATATTTTATCAAGAAAATAATTTGTTAATTTATTTTTGTTATTTTGCAAATATATACAATTTTATTCCATTGATAATCCTTCGATTTTCATTATTAAATTCCCTTCAGATTATGTTTTTTAGTTGGGATTTTTTCCTAAGCTTTCTTTATTCTGGTTTTACTCTTTCCTTCTTCTCTTTATTTTATGAGATGCTATTGCTTAAAATTAGACATTCATGGAATTTTCCAGACAAATTTACATTCTAACTTGTTGATGTTTTTGGAGGCCATCTCTCCCCATTTGTCAAATACTGCTAATATTTCCTTACTATTTAATTTTCTAGGCTCTTTTTTCTTCTCACACTGACAATTAATTAATGTTGTTTAAAGTGCTGGATGGAATTATTATATTTGAGTCTGATGTGATTTCTGTTCTTTATCAGTTCTGATTTATAATAATATCTAAGTAATTTAAGGCTAAATTAGTTTATTCTCTTTTTACTGCTAGTCTACTCTTGCTATTTTATTTGTGTTTAGGAATTCTGATATATTGTTTTTGAATATTTGATAGTATGTGAAAAATAGATGATTTGGGGATAATTACCACTTAAATTATATTTTCCTTTCTTGTTAAACCATATTCTACTTCATTCATTATAGTGCTATTTAATGTTCTATATATCTACTGCCTACCCATTGTTTCTTTAGCTATAGCGTTCATATTATAAGAGTATGTTATATCTATATCTCCATGGCTATTATGTCTACGTGATACTGAACAAATTATTGACTGTCTTTTATTTTGCCCTGAATTCATCAATTTCCTTTTAAACTAGATTAAATTGAACAATTACTGCTATGCTTTAATTTATAATTATTGGTCACTTGTTCTTTTGACTATATTATTAAGAAATCTCCTTCTGAATGTCCCATAGGCATCATAAATTCAAGACCCAAATAAAAGTTATGATTCTTTCTCCAAACCCTTCCCTCTTCTATATTTCCTCATTTGTGTTAATGGCATCAGGTTCTTTCTAGTCACATGGATTAGAAGTTTCAGTCTTCCCTAACATTCCACCCTTTCCTAACAGTTCATATCCACTTAGTTCCAAAGCATTTTAACTTTTACCTCTGTAAACCTCTCTCCTATCTTCCTCTTGCTCTACACTCACACCAGCCCTCCCTCACTGAAATCCAATTCAGTCTAAGTCATAACATCACCCCAGTGTCATGATCCTTTTTGAAAATGAAGGACAAAACAACATGGCAACACACATCAATATCACCCTATTTTTTACCTTCTTATCACCTCTTATCTGAATTATTGGAATGGCGTCTGAATCACTCTCCTTGTTTCTAATCTCTTGCTTCTGCCATTATTCACATAGCTGCCAAATTTATATAGCATGGGGATGATTGTATGATTTTCTTGATCAAGAAATTTCATTTGTTTCATGTCGTCTCTAGGATGAAATACAGTTATCTATCTGATATTTTATACTTTTCACAGCTCCAATCTTTCCAGCTGCTTCCATATTAATCCCCCTTTTGGATATTATTTTCTAGTCAAACTGTTACACTTGTTGATGTATAGAATCTCCATGCCTTTCCAAATGCTGCCCATTACCCACATGATTAAACTTAATTTCTTTCAGACAACTGTTATTGAAAATCCCTATATCCCTTCAAGGCACAGAGTACAAGTACCACCTCCTAAAAGCATCCCATCCCATCCCTTCATCCCTTCCCCAACCCATCATCCACTCTTTTTTATTTACAAAGTCCAACTAAATAAATATTTCACAATAAATAACATGGCATTGTGTTCAATTGTATATTGCAGTTATGACTTAAAATTTTCTATTATGAAGGCAATCCTGCTTGGCTTCCTTGCCAAGGATAGTACAAGAGGACATTCTTTAAAATGTTGCTTTATTATTATAAGTGTTTTGTACTCTGAAAAGGAATGTGATTTCTATGAATATCTTTGATGCTTCTATAATTGGGCAGTCATTCAAGTGTCTACATCTCTGAATAAAAGCTAAATATTTAGTTTTCACTTGAGTGTTATTCTCTCATCTACACATCCCTTCCCCTATGATGTGAAACATCTGAGTTTTGGAAAATTTCTGGGTAATTGATTGAAATATTCAATTTTCTTCAAGATATGTTTCGTTTCATTGAAACAACTATGTTTACCATTTCCATAAATTGCATTGTAGCTATATAAAATCTCTCTATATACTTTTATATGTATATATATCTGATGATGTATATATATATATATATATATACACATACATGAATACATACATACATATTAACACTTAAGTAGTTTATCCTTTCTTAGATTCTCTAAGAAACCATTTACTTTTGACATGTCTAGGTCAGGGTGTGTGACAAGTTTAGAAATGAATTAACTTTCAAAACTTCAAAGGTAGAATGACATTAGTTTTCACTCTACTGAAGCTACATCAGTATTAATTGAAGAAGAAAGTGCTATTGCAGATGCCAAGGCCCCCTGAGCAATAAGGAGTCAGCAGAGTACTTAGTGGAAAAAGACTGTTGGGCCATAACTTTAATAACTTAAACATATCTGATTTAATTAGTCCTTGGCAGGTTGAATGACCTCTTGAAATTAGACCAGTAATTTTCCCATGGTGCCAGCCTACTTGATTATTTACAGTAGGGGACAGATATCACCTCTCCTGAAAAATGACAAAAAGATCATATAATATCTACAGTACACTGACTAAATACCCATAAACCTCTGACCTCAGCTAAAGTTATTCCTAATTAGCTACTTTAAATTTTTGCTTTTTGAATCAAATCAATGGTTTATTAATAGCAATAGTTAGTAGTATTAGTAATAGTAGCAGCAGCAACAGTAGTAGTAATGTGAGTTGGTACTTTCTAAACATAGCAGAAAAACAAGTATTTATATCATGATAACTAGAGCTTTCTAGCTAATATCTCTAATGTGGGATTATTGCAACAGCAAAGCTATTAGGCAAAGTCTTTAGTTCATTTTATAGAAGAAGAAACTGAGGCAAGCTCTGTTAAATAACTTGCCACGAGTCACATGTTGTTTGTCTTTCATTCTTGAAGAGGACTATTAAACAGGGAGGAGGCAATGTCATGACTTGCAGTGAGGGAGAGTTGTGCAAAGTCACCAGCCTCACTCTCTCCTTCAGAGCCAACTGGGTCCAGTAGCAAGATACACAACAGGATACAGACAGCTAGGTGGCACAGTGCTGTATCCAGTGTACCACAAAGCTGCTCCTCCCAGCGACTCATGGTAACTATGTAAAAGTGTATTTGAATTCAGAAAGATGACACCCTGACTCCAGTCCCAGTTAGCTCTACTATGCCACCTAGCTGCCCCTAAATTTATATAGAATACTTCAAATAAATTCAAGGAGTATTTTGCTTTGTTTTGTTTTCTAGTATACGACATTCCTATTATGTAGAGATTGTTTTATGGTTTATATAGATGTAAAAATTGAGGAAAAGATGATTTAAAGTAAAAGAGAGAGAGAGAGGGAGGGAGGGAGGGAGAGAGAGAGAGAGAGAGAGAGAGAGAGAGAGAGAGAGAGAGAGAGAGAGAGAGATTGGCACCAATTAGTACTAACTTCCAAATTTTGAATAATTAGTCAACTAATTTCATTAGGTTTCATTTTTTTTTGAGGGGGGATCCTGTGAATTTCTATAGTACACGTGTGTCTGTGGGCAAGTTATCCATTAGACCTTACTATTTCTGTGTTCAAAATGTCTCTAATATCAACATCCTTCCCATAAATGGGGAGTCCATGAAATTGATGTTATGAGATAGAAAACAAAACTGTTGACAATAGGTATAAAGAGGACATTAGGTACTCTGTCTCTCTGTCTCTCTGTCTCTGTCTGTGTCTCTTTATCTCTTCTTTTCTGTCTCTCTATCTTACTATAGACAATATATAAAACCAGGCAGAGCCTAGGATAAGCTGGCATTTCATCTGACTATCATATAGTGGCATTTGGGCAGAAAGTAGTAAAAGCTAAAATGAGACAATTTTGGAAGAGCAGTTTGGGTATAGGGATGTAGTGTTCATGAATGAATTTCCCCATGTGTCTATGTATGCATTTCCTTTTATTGACTATATTTTTAAGTAATTTTCTTTTATGCTGGCCTTTGCTTCAAATTGCTGAGGATCCAAATGCAAAAAATACCAAAGGTTTTGGGTTATGATAATGACTTTCCCAATACCACTGACAGAACAGATACTTGATTATACTTGTTGATAGCTTTGCTATTCTTTCAAGCATGCCTAAAGCATTGGTTAAACTGAACATATATCAAATTGCTTGTGTTCTTAGTGAGGAAGAAGGGATGGATGAAGGGAAAAAATTTGATACTCAATTTTTCTAAATGAATGTTTTTATATGTAAATGGAAATAAATAAAATATTAAACAATTGCATGCCAAAACAAACAATGGCTATAGGAACTAGATAAAGGATGAATTAGTTTCACCATCTAAATTCATGATGTTCTTATATTCCCATCCCTTGAAAGTCAAGATTTTACTACAAAGGAAAATCACAGAATATTTAGTGAGCAACACCATCTCTTTTTTTCTGTCTACATATAATAAAACCCCATGTGTCATAAGAAATACCTTGTCTATCAAATGTAGGTGTTCCAGTGGAATTATTCCTTAGATAACTGCCTGTTTATTTTTCCCCCTTGGGAATTTTTATAAAGAAGCTAAATTTCTGAAGTTGCTCTGACTTTTGCAGAAAGTAGGAAAATGGACCAAGTCTTTTAAAGGAAGTGTGTTCATAGAACAGCTCTATATCTCCTCAACAGATACTTTAATTAGGTGGATGCTTGATTCTTCAGGTTTATCTCCACATGCAGCTTGGTTCTTCAAGGGGGCTGCCTGCTGAGATTTTCTTTATAAACCAGTCTGCTCTCTTTAATTTGTTTCTCCAAAACTTAAGTGGAAAAAAGGGAACATTTTCTAAGGAAATAGTCATTCCTACATATATCTGAGAGAAAGGAAGAGGACAGGAAGGGAAAAAAATGCTCAGCATGCAAATAAGGTCATGCAGTTTATTGCTAATACTGAATGTTCACATAATTTTTTCCACCCTATGATGTTTCTTATCATATTTGTTATATGGTGACATTAATATCACATAACTCTGCCTGTCTGTTGCAATAATGCTTTTGTCTCTGAACTGAAAAATTAACAGTGTCATTTTAATGTAGAAAATTCCCCATATCAAATTTCATTTAGCAAGTGTGATTCTATATAGAAGGCACATTTCTACTGACAAAATGTACTGAATCACTTTTGGGATAAAAATCAGCACAATTCATACTTAAATATAGAGGGAAACTACTTAGCATCCATATGGCCTAGGGATATATGCTTTCAGGTTCTAATATCATACAGATTCATCTGTAAAGAGATGATAGTGATTAAAATGGAGACTTTGGAATAAAACAAACAAGTAAACCTTATGATTAGCCATGAAACTGTTAGCTGAGCCTCCATCTGGTGTACAGCTAATATATAAATAGCACTAATGAAATTAAATAGAAAAAGAAATTCACATCTTGTAAATGTCAAGGAACTTGTCTGAGACTGTACCTCCAGTACCTGAAATTTACCATCGCACACATAGTCTTGTGATCAACAATGTGCAATCAAGCATTTTGGAGTGACTACTATGGGCAGAAATGTTCTTGCAGATGGCCAAGAATTATTGGACATGAAATGCACAATATAACTGGGGAGAGATGATGGACATATAAAACAACCAGAAAATAATATTAGTAGCTTCAAAATTTAATATTAAATTGTGTGCTATATAAACAATAGGTATTGCTAGAATTCAGACAAGGATATTTGATGAGTTTTGGAATAATCAGAGAAGAATTTGAGGGGGAAAATTTTTCAAATTGACCTGGGTTTTGATATAAAGGAGGGCATGCCAGGCAAAATTGATATCATGAACAAAATAACAGAGAGGGAAGACTATTCCAAAGACAGAGAGGAAATCTGAATAGAGAGACTATAGATAATGAAAAATAAGTTTAATTTAAAAGACAGGTAAAAAATGGAGAAGTCCTTTTTAAATGAAGCATGTCAAATGTTGGGCATAGAATTTCATACTTTCTCTTTTTTAATGAAAATATTTTATTATTTTCCAGTTTATGTAGAGATAGTTTTCAACATTTGTTTTCATAAGATTTATAGTTTCAAAATTTTTCCCCTCCTTGCCCTCCCTCTCCCCCTTCCCCAAGACATCAAGTAATCTGATATAGGTTATATATGTACAATAACATTAATCATATTCCTGCATTAGTAATGTTATAAGAGAAGAATCAGAGCAAAAAGGAAAAACCTCAAAAAAGAAAAATAACAGCAACAAAACCAAAATAAATAGTATGGATCAGTCTGTATCCATATTCCACAGTTTTTTGGTTTTGGTTTTGGTTTTTTCTGGATTTGGAGAGCCTTTTACATCTTAAATCCTTTGCAACTATCTATTCCGTTGTATTGCTGAGAAGAATCAAGTCTATCACAGTTTACAACACATAATATTGATGACACTGTGTACAATGTTCTCCTTGTTCTGCTCATCTCACTCATCATCAGTTCATTCAAGTCCTTCCAGGTTTCTCTGACCTCTTCCCACTCATCTTATCTTACAGCACAATAGAATTATATTATATTCATATAACACAACTTGTTCAGCCATTCCACAATTGATGGGCAGTCCCTCAATTTCCAATTCCTTGCCAAGATAAAAAGAGCAGCTAGAAATGTGTTTGGACATGTGGGTCCTTTTCCCTTTTTCATGATTTCTTTGGGAAAAAGACAAAATAGTGGTATTGCTGGGTCAAAGGGTATGCATACCTTTATTGCCCTTTGGGCATATTTCCAAATTGCTCTCCAGAAAGGTTGGATCAGTTCACAGCTCCACCAACAATGCATAAGTGTTCCAATTTTTCCACAGATTCTCCACCATTTATTATTTTCCCATTTTGTCATATTAGCCAATCTGATAGGTATCAGGTGGTACCTCAGAGTTGTTTTAATTTTCATTGCTTTAATCAATAGTGATTTAGAGCACATTTTCACATGGCAATAGATAATTTTGATTTCTTCATCAGAAAACTGCCTGTTCATATCCTTTGACCATTTCTCAATTGGGGAATGACTTGGATTCTTATAAATTTGATTTAGTTCCCTATATATTTTAGAAATGAGGCCTTTATCAGAAGTACTGGCCATAAAAATTGTTTCCCAGCTTTCTGCATCCCTTCTAATTTTGGATGCATTGCTTCTGTTTGTACAAAAATGTTTTAATTTAATGTAATGAAAATCATCCATTTTGCATTTCATAATATTATCTATCTCTTGTTTGGTCATAAACTGTTCTCCTTTCCAAAGATCTGAAAGGTAACTCTCCTAATTTACCTATGGGAACACCTTTTAGGTCTAAATCATGTACCTATTTTGATTTTATTTTAGTATAAGGTGTAAGATGTTGGTCTATGCTTAATTTCTGCCATACTCTCTTCCAGTTTTCCCAGGAGGTTTTGTCAAATAATGAGGTCCTAGCCCAGAAACTGGAGTCTTTGGGTTTATGAAACAATACAATACTAAAGTAATTTACTACTGTATCTCCTGTGCCTAGACTATTCCACTGATCCTCCATACTATTTCTTAGCCAGTACCAAATAGTTTTGATGACTGCCGCTTTATAGTAAAGCTTAAGTTTTGGTACAGCTAGCCCACCTTCCTGTACATTTTTTTTCCCTTGATATTCTTGACCTTTTGTTTTTCCAGATGAATTTTGTTATTATTTTTCTAGCTCTATAAAAAATTTTTTAGGTAGTCTGATTGTTATGGAACTGAATAAGGAAATTAATTTAGCTAGAATTGTCATTTTGATTATATTAGCTCAGACTATCCATGAGCAGTTGACATTTTTCCAATTATTTAGATCTGATTTGATTTGTGTGAAAAGTGTTTTATAATTGTGTTGATAGAGTTCCTGGTGTTGTCTTGGCAAGTAGACTCCCAGTATTTTATATTGTCTACCATTGCTTTAAATGGAATTTCTCTTTCTATCTCTTGTTGCTGGACTTTGTTGGTCACGTATAGAAATGCTGATGATTTATGTGGATTTATTTTATATCCTGCTACTTTGCTAAAGTTGTTGTTTCAAGTAATTTTTTAGTTGGTTCTATAGGATTCTCTAAGTATACTATCATATCATCTATAAAGAGTGATAGTTTTGTTTCCTCCTTGACTGTTCTAATCCCTTTAATTCCTTTTTCTTCTCTGATTGCTAGAGCTAATATTTCTAGTACAATATTAAATAATAGAGGTGATAATGGACATTCATGTTTCACCCCTGATCTTTTTGGGAAGGCCTCTAACTTATCTCCATTACATATAATGCTTGCTGTTGGTTTTAGGTAGATACTGCTTATTATTTTAAGCAAAGCACCACCTATATCTATGGTTTTTGATTTTGTTTTTTGTTTTGTTTTGTTTTGGCGAGGCAATTGGGGTTAAGTGACTTGCCTAGGGTCACACAGCTAGTAATTGTTAAGTGTCTGAGGCTGGATTTGAACTCAGGTCCTCCTGACTTCAGGGCCAGTGCTGTATCCACTGTGCCACCTAGCTGCCCCTCTAGTGTTTTTATTAGGAATGGGTGCTGTATTTTGTCAAAAGATTTCTCTGCATCCTTTGAGATAATCATAGGATTTTGGTTAGTTTTCTTATTGATGTGGTTGATTATGTCAATAGTTTTCCTAATGTTGAACCCACCCTGCATTCCTGGTATAAATCCCACCTGGTCATAGTGTATTATCCTGGTGATCACTTGCTGTAATCTCCTTGTTAACATCTTATTTAAGATGTTTTGCATGAATATTCATTAGTGAAATTGGTCTATAATTTTCTTTCTCTGTTTTTGCTTTGCCTGGTTTGCGTATCAACACCACATTTGTGTCATAAAAGAAGTTTGGTACAATCCCTTCTTCATCTATTTTTCCAAATAATTTAAATATTAGAATTAATTGTTCTTTAAATATTTGGTAGAATTCACTTGAAAACCCATCTAGTCCTGGAGATTTTTTTCTTAGGGAGTTCATTAATGGCATGTTCAATTTCTTTTTCGGATATGGGCTTATTTAAGGATTTTATTTCCTCTTTAGTTAACCTGGTCAGTTTGTATTTTTGTAAATATTTATCCTTTTCATTTAGATTGTCAAATTTATTTGCATACACTTGGGGGAAATGTTTCCTAATTATTGCTTTAATTTCCACTTCATTGGTGGTGAAATCACCCCTTTCATTTTTGATACTAGTAATTTGGTTTTCTTCTTTATTTTTTTAATAAAATTAACCAATGGTTTATCTATTTTATTGCTTTTTTTAAATAAAACCAGCTCTTTGTTTTATTGACTAATTCTATAATTTCCCTTCTTTCAAGTTTATTAATTTCTCATTTAATTTTCAGAAATTCTAATTTAGCATTTAATTGGGGATTTTTAATTTGTTCTTTTTCTAGTCTTTTATGTTGCATGCCCAATTCATTGATCTCCTCTTTCTCTTTTTTACTGATGTAAGCAGTTAGAGATATAACATTTCTCCTAAGCACTGCTTTGGCTGCATCCCATAGATTTTGGTATGTTGTCTCATTATCATCATTCTCTTGGATGAAATTATTAATTATTTCCATGATTTGTTGTTTGACTCACTCATTCTTTAGAATGAAAATATTTAGTTTCCAATTAAGTTTCAGTCTACCTTTCCATTGCTCTTTATTACATGTAATTTTTATTGCATCATGATCTGAGAACGATGCATTTACTATTTCTGCTTTTCTACATTTAACTATGAGGATTTGGTGCCCTGATAGATGGTTAATTTTTTAATATGTTCCATGTACTGCTGAGAAATAGGTATATTCCTTTCTATCTCCATTCAGTTTTCTCCAGACATATGTCATATCTAACTTTTCTAACACTCTATTCACCTCTTTTACTTCTTTCTTATTTATTTTGTGGCTAGATTTATTTAATTCTGAGAGGGGAAGATTCAGATCTCCCACTAGTAAAGTTTTGCTGTTGTGTCAAGATAATGGAATGTGTTAGATGAGGAGATATAGCAGATACTCAGGGGCCCACCTGGAGATTGATTTAAACTGGATAAGGCGACTGACTTACTTCCAGTTAACTAGATTGTAAGCACATCTGGCTGGTACTTAAGAGGATATTGCTCTCAGAAGCTAAAACCTTTGAACTTTTCATTGAGACCACCTTTGGGTCCAGTGAACCAATAAATTTGAATGACACTAGCCAATCAGCTTGAAGAACCTCCCATTTCTGGGAGGGGAACAGGAAAGGGGAAGCAGGCGCTGAGGAGAGGTTTCTTCCTCTTTTGGTGAGAGACATTGGCTTGGTGGCAGGGGACTTCAGAAGTGGGAGGTTTAGGAAGGTGAGGATTTCAAGGCTATAAGAAATCTGTTCTCAATCTTTCTGTTTCTTTTACTTTCTTTCAATAAACCTTAAAAAAAAAAAAAAAAACTAGGGGCAGCTAGGTGGTACAGTGGTTAAAGCACTGACCCTGGATTCAGGAGGACCTGAGTTCAAATCAAGCCTCAGACACTTGACACTTACTAGCTGTGTGACCCTGGGCAAGTCACTTAACCCTCATTGCCATGACCCCTCCCCCCCAAAAAAAGGATAATGTATTTTAGGAGCAGCTCGATGGTGCAGTGGATAGAGCACCAGTCCTGGAGTCAGGAGTACCTGAGTTCAAATCCGTCCTCAGACACTTAACAGTTACTAGCTATGTGACCCTGGGCAAGTCACTTAATCCCAATTGCCTTACTTAAAAAAACAAAACAAAACAAAACAAAACAAAAAAAACAAAAAACTAAACTTGTTTATCAGTGATTTTAGTCAGTTTCCCCCCAAAACTGGGGAGACAGATTAGAACCCATATTTAGAATTATAAATTACACACTATTTCCTCTTGTAATGCATTTAACTTCTCTAAGTATTTGGATTCTATGCATACATGCTTAGTATTGATATTTCTTCATTTTCTATAGTACCTTTTAGCAAGAAGTAGTTTCCTTCCTTATCTCTTTTAATTAGATCTATTTTTGCCTTTGCTTTCTCTGAGATGAGGATTGTTACCCCTGCTTTTTTTACTTTAGCTGAAGCATAATATATTCTGCTCCAATCTTTTACCTTTACTCTTTATCTCTGTGCTTCAAATGTGTTTCTTGTAAACATATTGTAGGATTCTGTTTTATGGCAGAGTTCATCCCATTCACATTCACAGTTATTATTACTAGCTGTCTATTTCCCTCCATTCTATTTAACTACTTTGTACTTTCCCCCCCTTATTTCACCCTATTCCTTCTCACCAACCTTTTGCTTCTTATGCTGCCTCCTCCAAAGTGCCCTCCCTTTTATCAGCCCCCCTCCCTTTTCTTAAGACTTTTTTCCCCTGCTTCTGCCCTGCCTTCTATTAGACCCCCTTTTCACCTTTCCTTTTTTTCCCTTTTCCCTTTTACTTCCCTCAAGAAAATGCTGATTTTCTTTATGTAAATGAAGGTATATGTTATTCCCACTTTGAATCAAATCTAGTGAGAGTAAGGTTGAAACAATGTTCCCCCCTCCATTATTTCCCTCTATTGTAATAGGGTTTTTGCACCTCTTCATATGATGTAATTCACCCCCTTTCACCTCCCCTTCCCTCTTCTCCCCACAAACTCCCTTTTTAAGCCCTTAGTTTTCTTGATATCATCACATCAAAGACAGTTTATATTTATTCCCTCTGTGTATAATCCTATCTGCCCAAATATATATATAAACAGCTCTCAAGAGTTACAGGTATTATTTTCTTGTGTAGGAATTGTTAAGGGCTAAATTCTATCTAATTCTATCTAAACTGTCTAAAATATCTAATGAGTGGACACCAACAAATTATAAGCTTTAGCAAGAGTTAGAATTTTAAGCATTTATTAAGGAGAATAAGAATTTGGTAAAGAGAGAGAGAAAGGCCTACATTCATCTATCTATAAAAAGGAGAGCACATTTCTTGTTCCCTTCTCCACCAACGTCAACAGGAAAAAAGCCCCAGTCAGAGCTCCAGGCTCCTCCCTTCTTCCTCTCACAAACAGACATCACTTCCTGATGCCAAAGAAAAGACTCCTGGTCTTGCCCTCAAAGACCTTCACTTCATGGCAGAGCTTTTCTGCAGTAAGTCTCCAGCAGGTGGTGTCATTCCAATCGTTACAGTTCCCCACTTTGTTTCTTCAAGAAACGGGGTGTTTCCTTGATGAAACAGTCAAAAATAACAGAATATAATAACCTATGCTAACTAACAATATGTTAATAACAATATAGAAAAGGGAGAGAGGAAAGTTTTTTCTAGAGGGGCAATTTTTTTGTCCTCATGAACAGGCGCTTTGACATTGGTCTTGCAAAGGGAGGGCCTCTGCAGACAGTGCATGTAACAGATGGTGTATATATAACAGAAAGAGAAAGGAGAAAACAACAACAACAACAACAAAACTGTTCATTTAAAGTCTCTGAAAGTCTTTTCTCAGATGTCCTCTGGGTGTAGTCATGGAATGGAAGTCTTTTCAAGGGTTGATATGTGGATGCTGGTAATCAGCCAGGAACATTTCCTACAAAAATGAGCTTAATACAACTTTACAATAGCTTTGTTAATAATCAAATCAAACAATGAAAGTTCTCAAAAACATGTCTAAGGGAATTCAAAATCTTAGTTGTTACACATGAAAAGTATAATAAAACAAAAATGGAAACATTCTTTAAAATTAATATTACTATAGTTCCCCCTTATGGAGGGTAAATTGAGAAGATAATTGCTGCAATATCAATTTTTAAAAAATAATTTTTATCTTTGTTTCATCACTTTTTGCATCATCTGCCTAATTATCCTCATGCCATTATGAGAAATTAAAAAATCTAATATAATTGGTAACAGATGTGAAGGCCAAATCCAACACTGTATTTATCATGACACCTGAGATAATTATGGGGTTACCATAAAATAACTGAGAAATGATGGAATATGAGCATTCCCACACTTGAGCAATGTATACTGCCCATGCAGTATTCCAGGCTTAAAATAAGTGGATGGAATATATGTCCATGCCACCTAACATATTGGAGTAAACTGAGTCAGACTTAAACAGATGCATGGGATTGAGATGTCCATGGCATCAGGCATATAGGAGGGGGCATAGAAGCCAGGTGAAGAATGAGATGGGTGGTATCAAAAACTTCCAGCCATCTGTACAGTATTGTGAGGAAAAAGAAAATAAAATATTAAACCAAGAGAATCCAACCTCAACATTTGTCAAAAGCCATTCCCTCGGCCATACCTTGACTTCATGCATGTCTCCCCTCATGTGACAGTTCAGTGTCTGCTCTTGCATGTATTCCTCTTGTGACTGGATGGCATCTTGGCCAACTGGCATCTGATAACTCAGAATAAAGGCAATTAATGTCTTAAATGATAAGTTCCCATAATCCAAGTCTCATATGGATTTAAAAATTGAGGATAATAGATGATTGCAAAAATGTGAATACATCTTGACTCAGAATATAATATATAATTATGCAACAATTTCAAATAATACCCCTCTTTTTTACTAAGTATACAATTACTTTTGTGAAAAATCAGAATATATTTAAACACAAGTTAAAGCACAACACAATCTCAAAAACACTTTTAAAAAAAAAAAAAAACTCTTTTTTTATTTGGAATATGCTTATCAAAAATAATACTTCTAGAATCAATTTACACTTGCCATGGCAACCAATTTGCCAGGGAAATGCTTTAAAGAGTTTGATCAAATAATCAGTTGAGAAAAAATAACAAAAACAAACAACTCAGAATATGGGAGCATAATACTCCTAGAATTAACATTGTATTATGAAATTAAAACCATCTTGCAATGTTTCAAAATTAGATAGATGAATGAATAGAAGAAAATACATATGGAACAATAAAAGACAATGAAATTCAAACTAGGGAAATCTAAATGAATATGAATTTAACATTAATAAGAGTATTATAAAATATAAACTTGATCAGATGACTATAAAAAGCTTTTACAAATATTCTCCTTGTTTTAAAAACTAAGTATAAAACACAAGCTCAAAAGCATGAAAATATTTATGAAAATAAACCCATACCATTAATTTAAAAACGGAGATGTAATAGCATAGAAATCCTATGTAACCTCTGAACTGACATTAATACTCTGAGTAAAGTTAGAACACTTTTGATTCTGATATCTAAAATCCCCAATACTCATATCAATACCTTGTTGCTTACTTCTACATTTCTGTAAAATACGTACCCTTCCATGGCAAAAGATGCAGAGTCTTGAACTATTCAGCTTAAGTTTTTCTTCTTTAACCCCTCTATATTGTCTGTCAGTCCTTTCATAATACAAATGCTTTAGAAGGTTACTAATTAAAGACAAATCAGATTAGCAAAATTATGAACAAAACGAGCATATCTGGAATTTAAAGGGCTTTCTAAGGTTGAGTCAGAAGCACAGCCAGGCTTGGGAAGGGTTGAGCCTGAAGCTGCAAATGCAGGTAGAGAAAGCTGTGCATGGGCATTAGATCTCTGGAGTTCCCAGGCAGGGGAAGCAATAGGCTTGGCCATGGGAGGAGTAGAAAGTGGGGTCTGGAGAGGAGGGGAGGGACCAGGGCAATTTGAATCAGACTTGATTTTGAACTCAGGCCTGGGTTCTCCTCCCCCCACTCCTTCTAGAGGTTGGGTCATTGCCTCCAGGCATGCAAAATTAGAGAATCTCTCAGCATTGGAATTTGAAAAAAATGCAGGAGTGTGAGGTTTCTCTTAAAAAGCATGGCTGGGAAAGGGGGGGGGGGGAGGGATATTTATATTCCCTTGTGTGAGCACCTTGCTGGCTCCTCCAACAAAAATAAAAATAGAAAATCCACAAAAACAAAGCATTACCATGATCTTATCTCCCATTTGTCTGGTTAAAGAGACTAAAATCAAAAATAGGGTAATTAGGGAGTTGAAAAAACCCATTTGAAAATTTAAAGGAAAAAAACAGACAGTATGCCAGTACTTAGCAGTTTAAAGGGACAGGGTAGGGGAAATTTCTTACTCCACCGGAAGATCAGAAGAGTGATGTTCAGCTATCCCTTCATGGTCGCTATCTGTTAAGGGCTAAAATTCTATCTAAACTGTGTAAAATATCTAATGAGTGGTCACCAACAAATTATAAGCTTTAGCAAGAGTTAGACTTTTAAGCATTTATTAAGAGAATAAGAATTTGGTAAAGAGAGAGAGAGAAAGGCCTACATTCATCTATCTATTAAAGGGATAGCACATTTCTCACTCCCTTCTCCACCAGCATCCTCAGGAAAGAGAGAGAGACAGAGCACCAGGCTCCTCCCTTCTTCTTCCCACAAGCAGACATCACTTCCTGACGCCAAAGAAAAGACTTTTGGTCTTGCCCTCAAAGACCTTCACTTCATGGCGGAGCTTTTCTACAGTAAGTCTCCAACAGGTGGTGTCATTCCAATCGTTACAGTATGTAAACAGTTTAACCTTATTGAATAACGTTTTTTTTTCCCCTTGTTTATCTTTTAAAACTTCCTTTGAGTCCCATATGTTAAGATCAAATTTTCTATTCAGTTCTGGTCTTTTCATCAGGAATCCTTGAAAGTCCCATATTTTATTGAATATCTATCTTTTCCCCTGAAATAGAATGAAAGTTTTGGTGGGTAATGGATTCTTGACTGCAATCCAAGCTCCTTTGCCTTTCAAAATATCATATTTCATGCTCTGTGATCCTTCAATGTTGAAGCTGCCAGGTCCTGAGCAATCCTGACTGTGGCTCCATGATATTTAAATTGCTTCTTTCTGGCTACTTGGAATATTTTCTTTTTTACCTGGTAATTCTGGAATTTAGCTACAATATTCCTTGGAGTTTTCCTTTTGGGGTCTGTTTCAGGAAGTGATTGGTAGATTCTTTCAATTATGATTTTATCCTCTGATTCTATAACATCAGGGCAGTTCTCCTTAATAATTTCCTGGAATATGGTATCTAGAGTCTTTTTCTGATCATGGCTTTCAAGCAGTCCAATGATTCTCAAATTGTCTCTCCTGGATCTGTTTTCCATGTCAGTTGTCTTGCCAATGAGGTATTTCACATTTTCTTCCATTTTTTCATTCTTTTGATAATGTTTTAATGATTCCTAGGGTCTCATGGAGTCCTTAGCTTCCAACTGTCCAATTCGCTTTCTAAGGCATTATTTTCTTTAGTCAGATTATGCCCCTCCTTTTCCATTTGGCCATATGGATTTTTTAAGGAATTGTTTTCTTCAGTCAATATTTGTGCTTCCTTTTCCAAGCTGCTAATTCTTTTTTCATAATTTTCTTACATTGCTTTCATTTTTTCTTCTATTTCTCTCAATTGATTTTTTAAATCCTTTTTGAGCTCTTCCAAGAAGGCTTTTTGTTCTTGAGACCAATTCATCTTTCCTCTTGAGGCTTCACATGTAGGCAATTTGAGGGTATTGTCCTCATCTGAGTTTGTGTTTGCCTCTTCCCTGTTGATACAGAAGCTCTCATTGGTGAGAGCTCTTTTTTGTTTCTTGTTCATATGGAAGCTTGTTATTATTATTATTATTATATATTTTTTAAGGTTGAGGTCCACTCCTCAGGCACCAGGGTCACTGTTACAAGCTTCTTGTGCTGAGAGATAGGGTCTGTGTTGCTGGCTTTCTGCTCTGAGGCCTCTATGGCTTGGGGATTTCTCACTGATCTGGGCTTGTTTCCGGCGCACACATGGGGATAGACAGGCCTGGTCTCACCCGTCCTTTGGGTGGCCCCCTAGCTGACAGCCTGCCCTCTCAAGCTGGTGCTGGTGGATCTCCCCACTTGCCTGCTGTGCTGCTAGCCCACTAAGCCAGGATCAAGGGGCCTCAGTTGCTTCCTGCTGACTTGCCCAGACCCCCTCCATTCTGCACTGCGCTGAGGTGTGCTGTGCTCCTCCCCTGCACGAATGAGACTGACCTTTCCTGAAGTCTTTTAAATTGTTTCCATTTGGAAAATTGTGATCCTCTTTTTTTTTTTTTGTAGGTTCTGTAGTTTCAGAATCTGTTTAGAGGCTTGATTTAATGTTGCTTTTAAGGGACATTTGGGAGAGCTCAGGCAGCTTACTGGCTTTGCTCTGCCATCTTGGCTCTGCCCCCAATACTTGCTCTTAATGGAAACTGAATATTTTAAAAGTTTTCTGACATTGGATGATTAAAATGGTCTTCAAGAAAAAGAAAAAAAAAACATCATATCCATGCATAAATATATAAAGTATATACATACAACTGAGAATATGCAAAATCTACTGAAGTGAGGAGAATCACAGAATCAGGAAGGTCAGCTAGAAGTTGTCAAAGTAATAGAAACATGAGGTAATACGAACATTTAGTTTAGGGTGGAAAGTTAGGGACAGTGATAGTTGTTCCATCTTTTTTTTTTTTTTGTAATTCCAAAATATTTCATCTAAAAATAAATCATGCAGTGTAAGTGTAAAACCCTAACTTGCCTGTGTGCTAATTCCTGACTGTGAATATGCTGTTGTTTTCATATTATTAAGCATCTGGGCAACCTGCTATATACCCAGGTTAAAGCAGCAGGAAGTGATTCATAATCACTTCATGTATAAGCAATGTTAAATGAGTGTGGCAGCAAAATAAAAATAACAAAATGAGGGACATTTGGAAGGAAAAGTTACAGAACTTGGCTATTGATTAATTATGATGGATGAAGGACAGGGAAGAGTCAATGATGCCTCTAAGGTTTCTACCCTGAATGACTAGAATAATGATGATATCATTGGCAGAATGAGGGGAAGAAACACTTGTTTCAAGTAGATGTGTGAAGGGTATGATATTTGGCTCAATTCAATTCAGCGAACTTTTATTAATCACCTACTCTATGTAGAAGGCCATACTAAGCACTGAAGGAGATATAAAGCATGAATATAAAATATGCTTCCTACTCTTATGGAGAATTAGTATGAAATAGTGAGTAGAATGTAGGACTTAGAGTCCATAAGACCTGGGTTTAAATTCCTTTGCAGAAACATACTAGATATGTGACCATGGTCAAATCATTAAACCTCTCTTATTTTCAGAAATTCAGTTATTATTTCTAAAACATTATAAAAGATAACATAAATAATACTGTGTATTATAGTTATCTGCCTTTAGACAATATGATCTTTGATGATGATAATAATAACAACAATAATAGCTGATATTCATACAACAGAAAGTTTTCTAATCTCTTCATAAATATTACTTCATTAGTTCTTTACAGCAACTATGTGAAGTAAAGCATTTTCTCCATTATATAGATGAGGAAACTTAGACTAGGAGAGATTATATGACTTTCCCATTGACACTTTGCTAATAAAGGTTAGAGGCAAGATTTGAAATCAGTGATCATCCATCAAAAATGTAATATAATTTCTACTATAATACAACAAAATGTGAGATTTGAGGCAAAATTCTATTATGAAATAAGGAATCATGAAATATGTCATAGATAACATATAATTTTGTATGGATTTAAAGCACAATGGAAAATCAGAAATTTAAGATGTTTAGAAATTCTTGCTAGGAACAAGGAATCTCCTGAGTGAATACATAGAGGTGAACGAACATAGGTGGTATTAAGAAAACAAAGTAAGTATCTCATTGGATTTGGACCAGATACCCCAGGATCTATTTGCGGGCAGAAAAAAAATTACCTTACCAAGAAAGATGAATGTCTGGCTGTCATGAAAATTTAGGAAACCTGAAGTTTTTTGGCATAGGTAAAACACAAAATTAGAAAAAAAAACGGTAGTAGGTTCAACATTCTAGGTTGAAAAGATTCAAGGGAATGGGCAGCTAGGTGGTTCAGTGGATAAAGCACTGGCCCTGGATTCAGGATGACCTGAGTTCAAATACAGCCCCAGACACTTGACACTTACTAGCTGTGTGACCCTGGGCAAGTCACTTAATCCTCATTGCCCTGCAAAAAAAAAAAAAAAAAAAAAAAGTTGTAAGGGAGGTTGTGATAGCAGTACAGAATATCAAGTAAACAAACAAGATTAAAGCCAAATAATAATCAAATAAACAAACCTTAAAAATTAAAGTAAAGAGGCCAGAATTGTAGAAGAGGCAATGTCAGGAACTTGAATAATACTGGCACATGACCATATGACATATGACTAAAATCTGACAGATTTAACAGAACAATGAAGTATATCAAGAGTAAAGGAGAAGCCATTTAGTTTATAAGTTAAGAAAACAAAGTAAATGCAGAGTATGAAATGCTAGGATGTGACAAGTTGAATAACTGACCACAGTACTAGCTTTACGGTCTTTTACACTACCACTGCATGTTGAACATAGTCTCTGGTCAGTGAAGAATAAATAGCTAAAATCCCAGTGATTTGGATGGAATACTTAATCATTAACTGCAGAGCTATTTAATGGTACTAAGGAAAAGCATAGCACTAACAGTAAAACTTTCTCAGTCTTCTCACTCCATCTCTGCCTTTAAGTACCTATGTGACTTTGGGTAAACAATTTCTCTTTTCTGGTTCTCTTTGTGTATAAAATAGATTCAAGAAAAAGAGAAAGGGGTGATTTCAGCAGTCCCTTCAAATTCTACCTTTATAAAATTTAAAACTCAATAATTCAATGACCCAATTGCCCATGGTATACTGGGTGTTAAAGAAGTGATGTTTAGGCATTTTCATTGAATCATAGAATTTCACAGATCAAAAAAAGGTCTTTGTAGAACATAAGAGCTAATTGTTTAATTTTCTGGATGAGGAAATTTAGGTACATAGAATGGAATTGACTTTTCCATGCTATCTAGAAAATTAATTAAGGGAAGAGCTTCTCTTTTGGTACACAAGGCTTTCTTGATGGCTTCCTTAGGTTATAATAACGAACTAGCCTTGTGGAAAAAGAAAAGAAGCAGTTCTATTCCCTATACAACCAAATACAAAACTAATTATTGACATAATTAGTAGGTGTGGGGGGGGTTGAGACAAAGGGAGGTTGAACAGTTGAGGTTTTCAACCTCATCCACATAGTAATATTTTATATGTGATTGAGGATAGTAGTACTATAGTAATATATCTTCTAACATGACAAGAATTATCTAGAAACTAAATTTCCTGAGGTAGTCATTTGATCACTTAAAGAATCACAGAACTTCAGAGTTGGAAAGAACTACATTGACCTAGTCCAATACATATGTGAACTGGAATTTACTGCATGATATACCTGACAAGGGGTCACAAGACCTTTTCTTGAAGACATCCAAAGACACAAAATCTATTACCTCTGATACTTTTGTTGAAAAAAAAAATATATATATACATACACACACATATTATATATATATATATATGTATGTAAAACTGTCCCTACAAAAGACAGAGTGGGAAATTTATGGCCCAGAGCAAAAAACAGTTAGGAAAATACAGTACCAGTTTATTGTCTCATTAGCAAGCAGGCATATACATGCAGATACTCCTTCCAACAAATTGCTCAGAATTCCTTTGTGAGTGCTAGTATGTAAACTTTTTCACTCTCTTATTACAGATTTTGTTCATCCTCAGTTTTAGATCTTTATTGGTAAATCAATAAGATCCAGGTTGATTAACTTTTGGTTTCCTGGCTTGTTAGCACAGGATGTTCACAGTTTCATTAACAGGATACAAATCAGTTTGACAGTTCAACTTAAAGACAAACAATAAGACAAGAGTATATTAAGTACAAAGAAGTTTGATGGTTTAAAATTGAAAACAAACAATATGACAAGGGAATATGGTTCAAAAGGAATCGTCACAAATTAGAATACCCAGATGTTTTTCCAAGTATTGGGGAGGAAGAAAGGATGGCTGCAGCAGATGAAAGTGTTCATTAGAGAGCCATAAAATCTACCAATTATTTTGGTGAAAGAAATCACAGTAGATAGGAACACATCTACTAGCTATAAACCCCCAGATATTTGGAGAGGCAAATGGGATGCAACCCCCCAAATAACCCTGGTGTTTGTTTGACATCCACTTTTATATTGTCTGGGTTCAGTTAGAGAGCATTTTGATTTCATTAATCCAAATTTTCATAAGATTCTTTTGGATAATAAGCAGATCCATCAAATTAATCTGGTTTATATATTCATTACTTATCTCATTTGCATCTAGGTTATTACATTTTACATACCACTTTCTATTTCACTTATGTAAAACTTTAACTAATTGCTAATCTTCCTCCCCACCCATTGTTTAAATTTACCTATTGGGGAACTATGGTATGAGCAATATCCTAATCCCTTACTCATTTCCTTGAAAGGTATTGAAACCCTTCTTGAATCTTGGTTGAGCCAAGAGATTAAAGGATCAGGCATCACTTCCTGGTAATCTGAGTATACAAGGAGTCCCAAGAGCTCTCTAATACTTCCTTGGTAGAACATAATGGGCAGTTCGGGCAAGGGAATTTCATTCAGATAAATCAATTAACTGCACCCTCAATTCATGTTCTTATTGAATAATCCTTCTATGGCTAAATAAGTATATTCTGACAACTGTTGAATGACCTATAAGTGTCTCATTTTGTTCTGATATTAAACTTAAATCATTAGATCACTGGCCTAAATTATGACAAGACCACAATAATTAATATAGTTGATAACAAAATTAACTCATTGAATTGAAGGATGGGCAATGCAAAGGGAGGTGAGCCCAGATCATCCTGTATGTTTTTAGTGGTATTTTGGCAAAGCTTCTAGAAATGCTATATCACTTTAGTCTATTCATTAAGGAGAGATTAATGTAAGTATACTCTTGTATCCTTAAAAAACTTGTACTTTAATCTCTTGGCTCAACCAAGATTCAAGAAGGGTTTCAATACCTTTCAAGGAAATGAGTAATTAACTATGTTTCAGTTGCTCCAGCTAAATTGGGCTTACCAGTATGGTAAAAAGTTTTAACAGTCGATTAGATAATGGAGAGACGCCAGTTTTTTTTTAGGACCACCCTTTTGGGGAGGAGACCAACAGCATGAGCTACGCACACCAGTCTGCCTGCGATGCATGCCAGATTGCCTGCTGAGCACTCGACTTCTGGGGAGCGAGCTTAAAAGGCAAGGAGAGAATGGAAGTGGGGCCTTTTTTCCTGCTCCGCTGGTCTCCTGGCTGTGCTGCACAGACAGATGCAGACTGGAGTTTGACTCCGCCCGGCTCTCGGTTAACAGCACGTGCTTGACTCGGTCTCTCGCCTCAAAGGTGGCCTTCCGCTTTTGGTGAGTTTTATACAGAATATAGACTAAGCCTAGACTTAAGACAATTTGTATTGTATTTCTACTTTCCTATCCTTCTAATCAACATCACCTTGTGACTACCATACAATAAAGGCTCTATCTAGAAAACCAGAAACTTCTTCCATTTACTAGTCTGGGAGATAAATTAAGGGAAAGGTTAAGTAGGGTAGATTTATGATCTAATATCCAATTTTAATCTCACACCAGCCTGATGATATGAATTCTCCAAGTTCTATTAGTGGTTCTCTTTAGAAGTCAATTTAGGGGGCAACTAGATGGCGCAGGGGTTAAAGCACCGGCCCTGGATTCAGGAGTACCTGAGTTCAAATCTGGCCTCAGACACTTGACACTTACTAGCTGTGTGACCCTGGGCAAGTCACTTAACCCCCATTGCCTGAAGAGAAAAAAAAAGTCAATTTAGTCAGTCAATAAGCTTTTATTAGTTTCCTACTATATGTTAGGCACTATGTTAAGTATAGGGGATACAAAAAGAGACAAAAGACAATCCCTGACCTAAAAGAGCTCAAAATATAAAGGGAGAGAGAACAAGAAAACAGACATGAACAAATGAACTATGTACGGGATAAAGAAGAAATAATTAACAGAGGGAAGGCACTGGAAGTAAGAAGGGTTGGGAAAGGCTTCCTATAGAAGGTGGGATTTTAGTTGGGACATAAAGGAAGTCTGTTTACCTTCAAAATTGACCTGAGGAATTTTATTTTTGGAGATAAAGATTTTTCCTCTCATTAGAAAAGGATAAACTTAGAAAAACTAGCATTGCTTAGCCCTTGCTGGTATGGGATGGCATTATTAATTGTCACTACCATTTAATTGCTTCATTGGAAATCTAACAAAAAGAAAGAAGCCCTTCTTAGCCTTAAGTGAGTCAAACTGTGTGGTTTTGATTGTCTGGGTTTTATTTTTGTTTTAAATGACAATGCTTCTAAAATCCTGTAATTTTATGTGAATGTAGTCAGTCATTGATGGCAGCATGAAGTACCCCAACAGTGAGACAATCTAAACCATGAAAGATCCTTGGAATTGTAGGAATGTTTATAACCATGCTGAAGAAACCATTTTCATTATTTTATATTTTTAATTTAATTTAATATGTAGATTTTGTTATGATTGGAGCAAATCAGCAGAGAGTCAGTGCTGAATTTACCCCAGGATGCAAAAGATATTTCTGGAATTTGGGGTATGGACAACTGCAATGACTGAACCTTATCAAAAGCTAGAGGCAAGCATAAATGCTACTCACCCTCAAAATCTAACATCTAATTCTTTCTCTTGAACTTTCCGTGAACGCTCCCTGCAGAGGTCTGAACTCTGATCAAAGGAACATTTCTCCAATCCCAGAAGAAATGTTTTCTTTTTTAATACAAAACCTTAAAACTAGACAAACATAAATAAAAATAATAATTAGATAAAATAAGATGTAACTTCACTTTACAAGTCTTATCACAATTGAAGATTTGTTGGGGAATAAAAGCCTCTACATAGTACCTAAACTCACTAACAAAGTTTTAGGCAACTTCTCTGTTAGCACTGGCTGGCTCTCCATGCCTCACCACACTACGAATGCCAGTTCTCTTTTTAAATTTATCAAACCATCCATGACTGGCTTTAAACACTTCACTGCTCTCACCACTTGTTCTAGGCTTATCTTTTTAACAGACTGGAATGCAATTGTTTTTCTTTCTTGCAAAATATTCCTTGGAAATATTATCATTTGCTGTTTTTCATTAATTCATATATCCAATAATTTTCTCAACTTTTGCCAATATCTGTGACCTTTGCTTAGTCACAGCCTTCACACCTCTAGTAACACTGGCTCCTTTTTAATAGCTTCCTTATTTTTCACTGTTGTAGAAATCATTGTTTTAGGCCTTTTGTACTGGGGGGCTATCACCATGCTCCTATTTAGCTATTATCTCTTTTTTTTCCTGTGCTATCATGGTTCTCACTAATTTTATTTTCTGCTGAGTGGGATTACTAACTTTCTTCGAACTTGTGATGACCTATAATAACCAGAAACAAAAGCACAAGAAAGTACAAAGCAAAATATGTGGGATTGTGCACTGAATGTGAGCTACTGTGAGACTAATTTGTGGGTCTTTGTTTTATCTGAAGAGAGGGATCTGGGGTGATGCTTTGACTTGTATAGGTTTAAAAAAGTTCCATGAGAGCAAGCAAGTGCTGAAACATTTGTTTTTTCTCATCAAAATGTGTCAAATACCTTATTTGGTGAGTTTCAAAGCTGATAAGTGCTGAGATATGACTGTAAGTAAATTCCACAGCAGTAAACTCTATGAACAGATAAAAATGTAATTGAAATGGAACATTAATGCATCATTGGTGGACTTGTGAATTAATCCAACTAGCACTTTGGAACTATGCCTAAATGGCTATAATATTGCATACCCTTTGACCATGAAATACCTCTACTAGGTCTGTATCCCAAAGAGATTATAAAAAGGAAAAAGGACCCGCATGTACAAAAATATTTATTTCAGTTCCTTTTATGATGGCAAAGAATTGGAAATTGAAAGGATGTCCATCAATTGGGGAATGGCTGAACAAATTGTGGTATATAAATGTAATGGGATACTATTGTGCTATAAGAAGTGATGGTCAGGTAGATTTCAGAAAAACCTGGAAAGACTTACATGAACTGATGCTGAGTAAAGTGAGCAGAACCAGGAGAACATTGTACACAGTAATAGCAACATTGTGCAATGATCAGCTGTGATAGACTTAGCTCATTAGCAATACAATGATACAAGACAATTCTAAAAGACTAATTATGGAAAAATACTCTACACATACAGAAAAAGAACTGTGGAATTTGAATGCAGATCAAAGCATACTATTTTCACTTTTTTGGTTTTTTTGTTACTTTTTTCTTGAGGATTACTCCTTTTGTTCTTAATTCTTCTTTTACAACATGACTAATGTGGAAATATGTTTAACATGATTGTACATATATAACTTACATCAGATTGGTTGCTGTTTTGGGGAGGTGGGAGAGAAGGGAAGTAGGGATAAAAATTTGCAACTCAAAATGTTCTAAAAATAAATTTTGAAAATTATCTTTACTTGTAACTGGAAAATAAAATACTATTAAGATTAATCCCATCCCCCCTCAAATGTAAGCGTATAAAAAAAAAAAGAAAAATATAATCGAAAGTGTTGGAGTGATAGATCCATAGCCAAAATATGCTCTTGGAATCATAGAATTTTAGAGCTTAAAGGGATCTGAGGGTGCATATAATCCAAACCATACTAAGACAGACAATAATAAACTGTACAACAAACTAGTAAAGCAGTAACAACATACGAACTTTAAAATGTTTTTTATTTTAAGATCTATTAAGGAACCTCTTGCTTAATCACCTTTACCTAATTTATAGGCTCTAAACTATAAAATATGTACATTGGGTTTACTATGCCCAACAGAAGGGAATAAATGCTTAATTATTTCATGAAAATGGGATGAAATTATTTTATATCATTGTACATCAAGAAGACTTGCTCATAAGGAAAAATTAGTAATAGGAGGTGGGAGAGTAGAGAGTTTTTGAGTGATGGTCAGTGGTGGGACTCACAAAAGTGTTTTTTTCTTCTGATTACAGATTACTTGGATTGTAAGAAGAAATGGATGAGGAGTTGAGGGAAAAGTCACAAATCTAGAACTTAGGTATAGTATATTAGTGATAGTGGACTTTAGTTTTCCAAACATGTGTCAGAATTCACTCTCTACCAAAAGTAAACTATAATGTGTTACTAAAATCAAAGTAAAAAAAATTGTTCTTCACACAATTTACAGACTCATAAAAAGTAGTGAATTTCATGCAAACAGTTCTATAGTTAAAAAAAAATTTCATCCACATGAAACCAAAATCTTTACTTTTAGTTCAACTGTTACTGAGAACATGAGGAAAAACATGATCAGACAAAATATACAAAATCATAAGAAGTGATGAGTTTGTAGAGTACTGATGTAGATTATTCTACTATAGATGGTCAAAAATACTTATTTAATATTTAATACTTGTAATAAATACCACCAACTAGGTAAAAAAAGCATATGATGACCCAGAAGACTCCAAATTCTATTACAATTGTTCAGCCAATACGTGTTATTATTATTATCATATTATTATTCATTGAATATGTATTTTGAAGTGCTTAATATAATATGATAGTAATAACTAATGTTTATGTATCATTATAAAGGTTGCCAAGTGTTGTTCTTTTCTATGCTCAGTCTCATTAGATTTTTACAGCAACCCCTGAGTTTAGTACAAAAAAAAAATATTGATTGCACTTTACAGATGTGAAAATGAATACTCAGAGAAATTAAATGACTAGCCAATGGATACATAGCCATTAAATACCAAAACTGTGATTCAAACTGAAATCTGTTCTGACTCCAGTTTAAAACTCTTTCTACCATATGATGTTCAAGACATTATAGTAGTCAGTATTGAGGATAAAAATCTGTGTGATCACAGGGGAACTGGAGCCAGCTTGTACCAGCTCTTAAGTTCCCTTTCAAATTTTCAGTGTGAGCATTTAAACCTTGGAAATTAGAAAACTGTAAATCAGCATTTTATTGATTGTTGATACATAAGAAAATGATGGAGAAATGTTAATAAAAATTAATAAAATAATTAATAAAATAATTGAATCTTTTAAAAGTATTTCCAGGGCACATTTTTTTTAGAGTCAGTTGTTAAACATTTACTCCAACACTCTTGGATACTATGCATGGTTTCTCCCCTCACATATAACAGAATGGAAACTGAAAGTTTGTTAATGATTTTCAATGGAAAAAAATCCATAAGGCCCCTTATTCACTTTTTCATCTTTATTTCCTCTAGACTTTGAATATGATGTTTAGCCATTTAGTCAAAATCACTAAATTCCTTCAGTCATGCCAAGGCAAAGCTATGATCCTGTGGAGATTAATCTTAGATTATTTTACTTGTACTGAAATCTTTAAGGGGTTATAAAGGAGAAATCTTGATTCAGCACTTTGAATGGAAGCTATTACAGATCTTCCACGTCCATCTATCTTTATTTGGCTAACCCATTATATTGAACAACACAATTTCAGTTGGTTAAAAATCTTTACTTCTTAGAATGTATGAGATTTGGCAGTAACATAATAAAAGGTTTTTTCATAGTTCACAATACTATGTCAATAACCATTTCTCAATTACCAACTCATGAAATTCTCAAAATAAGTTACAATTCATTCCCTCTTTAAACCTAATATTAAGTGTTCTGTGTAAACTCCTTTATATTCAACTCATGAAAGTGTAATTAACAAATTAATTTATATGCAGATAACCATCTAAATGCCAAAGCATTTTCTTCCATCCATTCCATCTGACTTTCAAATCAGAAGAGACATATGGCTACAAATGTATATTGAAATTCTATAATGCTAAAATGAGATACTTTAAAATCATTTGAGAAACATTAAATCTTTTATTGACAAAAAATTTTTACATGAGAATTGATTATAAATTGTTATTTTTTTGTTTCCCAGTTATCAAAATTTGAGGTTAAAATAGAACATTGTTATGATCATACTTGGTGTCCTTTCATTAACAAACCATTTTCTCCATTAAAAAAATAAAATAGAGGCAGCTAGGTGGCACAGTGGATGGACACTGGCCCGGGAGTCAGGAGGATCTGAGTTCAAATCCGACCTCCGACACTTAACACTTACTAACTGTGTGACCCTGGGCAAGTCACTTAACCCCAATTCCCACAAAAACAAAAACAAAAAAATAAATAATCATAAAAACTTTTGTGATATAGGTATTTTAGGTAGTATTAGCCTCAATTTTAGGTTTGAAAGCTGAAGCTTAGAGTCAATAACTATCCTATGGTAACACAGCTTGTATTCAGCTCAGTCCAAATGACTTTTTTAAACCCCATTTTTTGAGTGACAATGAGGGTTAAGTGACTTGCCCAGGGTCACACAGCTAGTAAGTGTCAAGTGTCTGAGGTCAGAGTTGAACTCAGGTCCTCCTGAATACAGGGCCAGTGTTTTATCCACTGCTCCACCTAGCTGTCCCCCAAATGACTTTTAAGAGTCTATTTTGTTAGCTGTGATCTCCCCCACCCAACATTCACTAGAACCTCAATCC
Source organism: Dromiciops gliroides (assembly GCF_019393635.1). NCBI lineage: Eukaryota > Metazoa > Chordata > Mammalia > Microbiotheria > Microbiotheriidae > Dromiciops > Dromiciops gliroides. The sequence goes on from NC_057864.1 coordinate 91,801,858, forward strand.
CATGCATTGCCATCTCCTTTATATTTTAAGAGTTTAAAGTTACTATGGCACAGTCAGATAATTACCTTGCTTTACTATCTTCAACCACCATTGTGAGATATGAAACTCTGTAATATCTTGGTAATAATCAATGAGTGAAGCTGATATTCATAAGGATTTGCATACTAATACCATACCCTTTGGTTGTACCACTATGTGCCCAGGTATTGCTGTCAGGATGTAGGAGATTATAGCCCTAGCCTGAAGCACAATAGAAACAAAAGCATTACTGAAAAGGCTATGTATACTTATTTTATATACCTATATATCCACATAAAAATTTCTTGGGTGAAAAGGGGTAACTTGTGGAAAAAATTTTTAGAAATCCTGACCTAGAGATCTACTTATTAATCACCAAGTAGTAGTATGACAAATCTGAACCTTCCACTCTCCACCATAAATGAATTATGACTGTTTTTGGTCAAAGAGTTTGATATAATTGTCCCAGAAAGAAATGAGATTGCCATTGCCTTGATTTTTTTTTCTGTTTGACTAAGATTTAAAAACTGTTATGGTAAATAAAAAATACAGTCTAAATTTGCTGGAGGTAAAACATGCACAGAGTTTTACAGTGCAACTCCAGTCCTACCAACTATTATATAATGCATTGCTATAGGGATCTTCTTGCCTCTATAAGGATGTCCTACTATGAAAGAGGAGGTAATTATATAAATATAAACAAGGAAGAGAAAGTGGGGAGATAGGAGAACAGGGAGAATGAATCTTGGAGAATAACATATATAAATTATATGGAGGTGAATTACATGTTGGGGAATAGCTTATATGTAAATTATGAAATCCTTCCCAACCAAAAAAAAAAAATTCTGCCTCAATATGTATTGCTTTTTATTTAAATTATGAGAACAGTAATGCTTATCTATTTCCTTTCTCCCAACATAGATATGAATGAAAATTTTTATAGTTTCCTCAGGCATTTGTTGAGATTAGTGCCAGTACTTTGGGGGATAGATGGGACATTGTAGACTAATTTAAGAGCAATTCAAATAAAAATGCATATAGAAAATGTTAAAGAAAAAAAGAATTTATTTTGTAAAAGGATCCATAGACCAAGATGAAGAAGTTCTTGCAGTCAAAGACCTCATATCTTATTAAAAGAATATAACATGTACACAGATAACTAAATGCAAAGTATATGCAAAGTAATTTTCTATAACTAAAGAGCACTAACTGCTGGAGGGATCAGGGAAACCCTCATGTTGAATGTAATACCTTAACTATGCTTTAAAGGCATCAAAAGAAGTGGAAGTGAATTAGCACTGCATTTCAGACATTGGGGACAGCTTAGGCAAAATCTTGGAAGCATTGGAATAAAATGTTATATTTGAGGCGGTTTATAAATCACATCTAGGGCTTCATACCAAGAACAGTGTACTTGTAGTACACTATGCATTAAACACAGACTTACCTGTATGTATGTATGTACCTATGTCTGTATTATATATTTGGGTGTATATATCTTGGTACAGAGAAGGATCAGACAATATGAAAATCATAGATTTTCCTTAAGTACCCTTTCCTTAAGTAATTTAAGTGAGGAAGAAGGCATTGCTTCTGGAAGGAGCACATTACATTTTTTTGCGGGGGGGGTGGTGTCTTATATGTGACTTCATCATTGTAGGAAATTTCTACAGAGAAAACTCACTATAGATCAGGAAATGTCTTGAATTAGATGGTACTAGGATTGACCTGAACCACACCAAGATTAGTTGAATTACCCAGTCATGCAACCAATGTGCATCAGAGAAAAGACTTGAATGAAGGACTTCTTCACCCTAAGGTTGGGCCTATAGCAAATTTATTTATTAGGTATAATTATTGGGAAATGTAAACACACACATACTCCTATGCTTGTGTACAAGCACACACAGATATTCCAAAAGTCTTAGTGTGCTTTTTAAGCTTTAATAAGTTTAAAATTTCAATAAGACTTAAGACTTTTGGATATGGAAGTGTGCCTAAGTATATGCATACTTATTTATACATATAATTACATTATGTAATACATATGTATACATAGTTCTTATTTGCATATGCACTTGTGATACATTTAGGTTCACAATCATACTAACATGCATGCACATACATGTGCACACATATACACATGAAAACACATATGCATGTATATGTATTTACAAAAAGGAGCCTTAAGTAAATGGCTCTCCAGATAAAAGTGTCATACTCTATGGCTGCAGTAATTTTAGGAGCAAATGGGAAACTCTTTCAGTAGTATAATGAAAGGGCCCCAACTGACCATGTAGTATTAGCCTTATGGTTGCTTGAGAAACTTGACAGGGAGACTAAAATCTATTGAAGATCAATTTCTCTTGAGTTTTGCTGCTAAGAAATATAAAAAGTCATATGTCTCATATGAGAAAAATGAAAATAAATTTTCCTAACACTTCAGTAATTGAAAACAGACATGAAAAACTTTTCTTTGCAAAAGTGACTAATCATTTGAAATATTCATATACTATCAGTGATTAGATGTGTCATTTAATTGTACTGAACTTTCTCCCTCCCCATCTTCTTTAAGATTCTGTTATAAAAGATAATTTTCTGGGTAGAGAAGTAACAAGGAATATATTATAAAATTAAGACAATTATAGATAGATAGAGAGATGACAGATAGATTTGAAAAATGTTCATTGGATAAATGAATGAAATGTGTGATGATTTAGGCCTAATCTCATGTTGTTTTCCACATTGACTAATTCATCTTCCATTTCTTATCCCAAGAGGCCACCCTACCTCCTTAATGGTTTTTATATTAGACCAAGCTCCAAGTTTCACAATCTGAGTTAAATTGATTTGGCTACATTCTATACTCTTGTCAGTCCCTTAAAGAATCTGCTTTCTAGTCATTCATTCCTTCATTTAACATCCAGAATTTCCCAAATATCATAGTGCAGTATTCAGCTATTATAGATATAAAAGTCTTAAACTATTAAAGATTAAACCTGCACTAAGACTTTTGTAACACCCTATACAGCTCTAAAGGACCTACATTACGGAAGATACTTTATGGGATCTATGGGAATGGAAGGGGTACTAAAAAGAATTAGACATTATCTTTGCCGTCACAAAATTTATAGACTTAAAGGGAAAATTTTGTGTGTGTGCGTGTGCACATACATGTGTGTGTGTGTGTGTGTGTGTGTGTGAGAGAGAGAGAGAGAGAGAGAGGGAGGGAGGGAGGGAGAGAGAGACACTAATAAAAGTTTCTGGTCTTTATGTCTTTATCACCCCCGCCCCTCACACATACCCAGTGATTTAATTGGTGTAAGATCTTTGAAAGGAAGTTCTTAAACCAAAGCTGATCAGCTTTTTACAGCAACCTGGATTATTTCAAGATTTGCCTTAGGCATTTAAAAATAAAGTAATATGATTTTTCCAGTCACAGATTAGGTCTGTGCATAAGTCTTCCTGACTCCAAGGCCAGAATGCATTGTTATGAGGTCTCACTATGCTTTTTATTATGGAAATAAAACTTTTGAGATTTCCACACCAAAGATTCAGCACCAAATTCCCTTTTTTGTTCAACCCAAGAACAGCTTTTCCACACTAAGGGAGCTACTAAGGCTGTAACCAATATTTATATTTAGTGGCAGCTAAGTAGTTCAGTAAGGACAGCTAGGTGGGGAAGTCCATAGAGCAGTAGCCCTGGAGTCAGGAGGTGAGATAAAATCTCACCTCAGATACTTACTAGCTTTGTGACTCTGGGCAAGTCACTTAACCCCAATTGTCTTAAAAACAAAACAAAACAAAGCAAAAAACAAAACAACAAAACACATCCAGAGCCATCTCCAGTTGTCCTGATATGTGTATATATATATATATATATATATATATATATATATATATATATATATATATATATATATATATATATGACCTTGCACAGACTTCCCTCACTTAAAATCCAATTCACTACAAGTGCTGGCATCACCCCAATGTCTTGGTCCTCTTCAAGAACAAAGGACAAGCAACAACACATGTAGTTCAATGTTGGTCCCAGAATCAGGAAGACCCAAGTTCAAATCCAACCTCAGATACCTTCTAGCCCCATAGATCCTAGACAAATCATTTAATACCTGTTTGCCTCAGTTTCCTTTTTTGTAAAATTGAAATAATAAGAGTATCTACCTCTCAGGGTTGTTGTGAAGATCAAACAAGATGATTTTTGTAAAACACCTGGTACATAGTAGGTACTAAATAAATGTTTTATTGTAATCATTTTATATTTATTAAATACTTAAAATATACCTGAAATCAAGGGTGCCTTACAGTAGTCTGCTATATGAAAATTAGAACAAAAATTCTATCAAAAGGTAAACCCTGAACATGAGATTGTGATAAAACCTGGTAGACCAAATAGAGTGTATCTTGGCATGAAGCCAGTCAGCTTCCAAATTGTATTTTGATATCCATTTCCCAGATATGACTTCATTGAAAAGAGGGTCACATTATATTTAATTGTAGTCTTCTAGTTAGTTTGGTTCTCAGGAGTCAAAACCAAAAAGAAAATGAATGTAATGCAATGAACAAGTGCTTCTGTGCTTGGCTCAAAATGTGTAGCTTTCATCTTAATAGGTGTAATTTTCCCTCCTAAGAATTTAACTGAATTTTGTCAACACTATTTTCCAAAACTGATGCATCATTGGCATCATAAAAAGTAGTCACTTGAATGTCAGAACTTTTTTTTTCCTTAAATAGGAAAGAGAATAATGAGTGTGTATCTGTTTTCTGTATCTGACTTAACCTGTTAGACCACTAATATGATTTTTATTTCTTGTTCAAATTTCATGGTGAAACAAAGAACATATGCTCTTGGATTAGGGATTTAGGAAATATTCTCCCTTAAATTCATATGAAGATTTTCATCATTGCTATTCCATCTTTGGACAATTGTTTCAGTTCCTAGCAAACATCTAAGCCAAGCCATATGCAATTAATATGAAAGGAATATTAGAACTGGGCAATGTTAATATTTCATGAGCCTCCTTTTCCTTTTCATTCTAATGCTAGTGGACCGTTTGTTGGTTGGACAAATATGTGTTCCCCTTTACAAAATTTAGTTTTCAAATAAAAGATGCAATGAAGAGACATCTCTGCCCCATAATTGATAGTTTACAAACAAAGATGGGCCTTTCTTAAAATAACTTCAGGAACTGGGGGTGAGAACATGGATAATAAAATGACTAAACAAATGTATGCATAATGTAATCCTTCATGAAGCACTTGAAAGCAATTATAACAATGAAAAATAATTTACTTAAATAATGAGCCTTTCAAATATCAAAAAGTGTGAAGCAGTAACTCTTAGGCTATTTATGAATTATAAGACACTACTGCTTGCAAAACAAACAAAACAAGGACATGTCAGAAATCTAGTAAACTCTCCTTTGTCTGAATAGCTTATAATGAGATTCATTGTACATAACTGATTATTTTGGTTAGTAGAAAAGAAATCAAATGTTGTGGTGGGTTTTTTTTTTCATTTTTTTGTTTTTCAAAAATTGTTTTATTCTACCTAGTTGTATATCTTAGCACTTCAAGATTTCCTTAGTGAGCTGTGGAGCAGTTAACACAGATAGGCAAGAAATAAACACATATATCTGATAATCATTAATTCTCACTGGATATAAAAACAAAGGAAATTTCTAAGCTAAAATTCCAACCAGTATGCAGACCCAATGTGATATGATTGGATCTCCCTATTCCCAGTCTGACTTTTGACTGAAAAGCTCCTTTTGCAAGGCAGAAACTATGTGATTCTGTACGTGGGATAGTTAGTTGTGCTTTGTACTCTAAAGAATTTCAACCTTATGGCATTGGGGGATTTCTTTTTCAAGTATCTCTTTGAATGATTTTATGTCTGCCAGACTGGTATATCTGTGACTAGCACATGTTATTGTTTTCACTAGTGCAGACACTATTGTGGTGGGGTGCTGGTTTGTCCTCTGCCAGTGTCTCCCATGTCTCTCAATCATTTACAACATTATTCAGCTTTACTATAAGAGATACAGATCACCCATTGTCTTATATGGATGCAAATTAATGAGCAATGCTATAAGAATGGGGAAATAGGTGAGTCAACCCATAAAGTAGCAATGTTAAGACTTAAGCCCTATAAGAAGTTTGAGCTAATGGAGTGACATTAGGGATCCCACAATGACTCTGCTGTTGAAAAACATTTCTTCCATTCATATGATATTGTATTTCATTTTATTTATTTACTTTTCTGGAGAAATATTTTAGAATGCCTTTGCCATCATTTGCATTTCAGACCTTAAATTAATCATTAGTTTGGGCCTCAGGTTTCTTATGTCTAAAATAACACGTAGGGGGAAGAATAGGCTAGAGATCTCTACGATCTCTTCCAGTCCTGGTTCTGTATGAATCAATGAAATATGACAGTTCATGAAGAAGAAGGGTTATGATCTTTGTTAACCTGTAAATAAAGGAAACAATCAACGTAGAAAAAATAAGGTCTTCAATCAGGGCAGAGGCACTATAGCTCATGGTATCTCAAAGCAAGGAGTGAGAAATACCCAAAGATGGGAACAGAAGACAGGGTTTTTATGGGGTAACAGAACATAAGGGAACTTAATGTAAATGAACCTTTAACAAAAGAAACCCTAGAACAGCTCCTGAGTTAAGTATGGATGCTACTTAACTCTAAATAGAAACTATTTAATGTAGGTAGATCCTTTTACATAATAACATAAAGTCTAGGGAGTAAGATGTGGAACCATTGCCAGGGATAGTTTGCTTGGGGGACTATGGAGGTCCATAAATTGATCAGTAGTCTGGAATTGACAAAGATTGCTTAACCCCAGGCAATTCATTTGTCTGGGAAGGGGGAGTAGGTGGGGAATCAGTCAGTTCTTAATAAATTTGTAGTTATCACCTGTTATATTATTCTTTTTACTTTCTTTTAATTTTCTTTTGCCTTTTCCTTTTAAAAAGTAGTTCCCTATTTCTTCTCTATTCCCATATCTGTTACACTTCTGATACTAAATACAAACAGCCTCATGTAGTCATATCATTAAGTCATTATTTTGTGGTACTTTTGGGTTTTTTTGCAGGGCAATGGAGGTTAAGTGACTTGCCCAGGGTCATACAGTTAGTAAGTGTCAAGTGTCTGAGGTTGGATTTGAACTCAGGTCTTCCTGAATCCAGGACTGGTGTTTTATCCACTATACCACCTAGCTGCCCCCCTTGTGGTACTTTTATAAAGCATCTGTATGATGTGATTGAAAAAGGCCATAATAACTCTAAAGTATATAGAATACATGTTTTTGCAGTAGAATTCAAGATCTTTGAAGAATCATTTATTTTTGTATTCATAATGTCTAACATTATGTCTTGCCCAGAGCTGTTGTTTAATAGATGCTCATTAAATTATTTAACTGAATTTTATTATGTACATTAATATTGAAAAAAAGCCTATAGTTTAAAATCTCATTAATTTAGACTCCCTATGTTTAGGATTCACTATAATTTGATTGATTCTGCTATCAATGGGGGAAAATTTTGCTAAAGTAATCAACCATAAAAATAATCTTAACCTAAGACAACAAACCATTATGAGGAAATTTAGTAACACTATATGCACTGTTTTCATTTGAATTAACATGCAAATTACAAATAATCTTTATGTTAATTTAAATTAATTAAAGCCTATCTTTAAGAAACTCTTTTTGGTACTCTCTGCTACCATTTGTCTGTGAAACATAGAATTTTAAATCCAGAAGGAAATTTTAAGGTAGTCATTAGACTCAGCAGACTGAAGGCATCTAGTCAGAGGAAGACATTTCCATCTGGACCTTTCTAGCTAGTTTACTCCTTCACAAACTGGATTGCCTGAAACTGTAATGGAGGGGATCAAGGACAGGGGATTCTTCCCTTAAGCAAAGTCTTGCCCAGACTAGATTCTGTTTATACTCTGAACAGAAATTAAATTTCCCAGTCTAGTTAAGGAGCATTGATTGCCTGGGGGGCTAGGAGTAATCTCATCACTTAGCCATGCTGTTTAGATACTGACTGACCTTTTCAGGAGTTGAGCCTTAATAGAAGCAAAAGAAAAAGGTGGAACAAATTAATAATTTGTTATTAATGTAATAGTATGACATTATTTTTCTTAATGCACCCATGTATATGCACACATGCATACATGAATACGTACCTACCTATATTTAGTGAGAAATAGAAAATTGGCTGAGATTGTAGTTAAGAATGGCATTTGAATTTTCACTAATGATTTAGAATAGAATAAAGCAGAAAAAAAAATTACAGACTCTACCAGGAATGAAGTGTATCTAACAAAGAGATGGTAAGAATATATTTGCTTGACATCTTATAAATAAAAACAAAGTAATTACTCAATTGGAAATCATGAGATACTTGGGGTACAATGAGGGACAACTGAGAAACTCTACTCTGTATTAGAGACAGAGGTTAAAATTCTGTTGCAGAGAACATAGCACAAATATGGGGAAATGGTCAAGAATTAAATTCTCAATAGATGAAAGGGACAAAATCTGAAGGGAAAGAAGAAATGTTTAAAAGAGACAGATGTGGAAAAACAGAAAACTTAAATTTCAACTTAGATTTTAACAATAGGTCCAGAAAATGGAAGCTATGACAGGAACCAGAAGATAATTTTTTTTTTAATGTCAGATAGTATTATAAGAATAATGTAATGAGAGATAAAAATAAGAATATAACTAATCTAGCAAGAAAAACTAAGGCTTTTTTTTTGTAATTAACAAGCATAATTGAGGGAAAGTGATTGATCAAAGAATATAAAGAACTAATCTCTGTGATAGTACAGTCTTCAAAAGTGGCTAACAGGGACTTGATACACAAGGCAAGTAGGAAAATAATAAGAGAACACCTACCTTCCCCTGACAAAATTTAAGTCATCTTGGGTCAGGTTAATGTAAATCCTTAGGTAGTGAATAAAATAGTGGATATGATTATGTCAACCCTTTCAGTGACAAGTGACAGATTGTAGGGAACTGCAGAGGTCCCACAGGAAAGAAGTAGGACACATTTCATTTCCCCACGCAAATCTTTTTTGTTTTTTTGTTGTAGTTGGATGAATATAGTTTCTGAAAACCTTATACCAGGGAGGTTGATTCCTGGGAACATTCTAGATTGGGTCATCAATTAGTGACTATCTAGAAAAGGAAGTGATAATGATTACAAAGATGGCCCCAAAAGAACAGTTCATGTCAGATTAATATGTAATCCTTTTAAAATAGGGTTTGTAATCTGGTAGATCATAATAATTCTGTTGATATAGATTGAGGTTTTTTTTAAATTTAAATTTTTATTTTTAAGTGTAAAAATATATATTTCTACATACTTTGTAGGATATAAAAAGTGGATTATAGATTTATACAAAACAATGAATTTCAATTCCATGCAAGGTAATTAAAAACATAAAATTCCTTTATATGAATTATTAAAAAAAATGTGTCTAACAACAAATTTTTGCTGGGTGACACTATTACTAACCCTTCCTAAGGCAAATAACAATCAATGGAATGAAGAATAAAAAGAAACTTTTTAAATGCACATAAGTGTAGTCAAGTAACAATAATTTACACACAATTCATTTTAGAATATTTGTTTCTTTCTGTGCCTTGAGGGTTAGCCTTTACCAAGCACTTATTGTTTACCAGATATTATGCTAAAATATAGGGATACAAATGTAACCTGAGCTGATCTGGGCATGCCCAACTCTCTTAATATGGAGGCACCATGAGGAGCTTTTAGAGTAAGTTCCATTTGCATAACATGGAAGTCTCTTTATCCCCACTATGTGGGTGGGGGTGACCTCCTTTGATAGACAGTCTGAGGCTTTAAAACTGGTAAAACTGAGTAGATTGTTCTCTTCTTAACTGCTAGTTTGGGCTACTCATCTACTGGGCCTAGATGGTGAAGGTCACAGTTCACCAACAGTGAGAATGTCATGAATTAAGTCAGTGAGAGAATAAGGACTTTCTCTCTCTCTCTCTCTCTCTCTCTCTCTCATTGTTTCTCTTCAGTTATTTTCAGATGTGCTCAACTTTTTGTGACTCCATTTGGGGTTTTCTTTACAGGTACTGGAGTTTTTTGCCATTTCTTTCTCTCTAGGTCATTGAGTTGTGACGTCATACAGCTAATAAGAAACTGAGACCAAATTTGAACTCAGATCTTCCTGACTCCATGGCCAGCATTCTATCTACTGTGCCACCTCACAGTCTATTCTTTTACCCCAGCTCTGAGAAATTCTCCTGGGGCTATTTATTTCTGTTCTGTATTGTTTGTTCTCTTTAGTTTCAGGTGAATGAAGTAGTCCTATAGGACCCAGAATTTGAGTCATAGCAATCTGGGAGCCAGGGTTGTAGGTGGGATACATTGCAATCAGACGATCAAAGGAGGCTACTCCCACCCATGTGGCAGGGGATGCATGCCTGTTTAAGCATCCTAGAAATACTCCAAAAACCCCCTCAAGGGTACTTCCATGTTAAGAGAACTAAGCATGCCTAGAATCTCCTGCATTAGTAAATTAAGAGACTAGGAGGTAAAGGTATTTTAGTGATTATCAATATTTCTATTTGTGTGGGACAAGAGACCACCTGCTCAAAATAAATACCTGGAGTCAGAAAGTGAAAGCAAAGTAAAGGAGTTTGTTTCTTTCTTGCAAGAAAGAGCACATACCAACTTATAGTAAGCATGTGTGCACAAGTTCAGAAACAAGTATTATATATGTGCCTAATGCAATACCCCCTCCCACCCCTGTCTGACTCTTACTGGCTGGTCCTCAGGACTTAGAATCTATACACGACATCTAACCTAATCAGAGAAGGCACAGTGTATAGCATACTCTGATCATTAGCTAGCCATGAACTCATGCTGGAGGGCTAAGATTTATGGTATAGCCAGGGTGTCTCTGAAGTTACTCAATGGCAGGATGTAAGCTAGAAACTAAGGAAATAACAATATATATGATGAGGATATGGTTCCTCTGAGAAAAACACACTATGTTATCTCTCACATATTGATTTCTTTTAGTATGAAGATAGAAGTTGGGGAGGAGAGTCTGATAGTCATTGAGGAAAGAAGGAGACTCTCTTGGAGGTTGGTAGATAATAGCGATTTGAATCTTGACTTGATGTAGATATGTATTAAGTAAACCTCAAACGTGGAAAAGTCTCTGAGTCATGGTGATAGAGAATGAAATTGAATGTGGCAATGAGGAGCAAGTAATACTCCAATTTCTCTACCTTAACTAGGGATTTGGGGAAAATGTGCAAAAGTGTAACCAGTACTGGAAAAGTTGACCAGAGGGGTTCTGTCATCAGGAAGGAGACAAGTCTCAATGAGAGCCTAAAGAGGGAAGGACTGGGTAAGGAAATGATTTGACATAAAAGAAAGCTTGTTACCTGTGTAGCAAGCATTCTAGAGAATAAAGTGGAATGTATCAGTAGCTTTAGAATAGAACATTATGGGGCTTTATGTAAAGGGGGATAGAAATAAAGGTGTGGGAAGTAAGGGATGGAGAATGAGGTTCAGAGTCATTGGAATAAGGATCTTGTGTCAAGGTGGGAGTTTGCTAATCATTGACAATTGAGTTCATCTAAATTATTAACATCACCACAGATTCTATCTCAGGAAGGAAACCTCTTAGGGTATTAAGCCGTTATGGTGATGGAATCAATTGGAGGGGATGATGAAATGTGATTTCTCTTCTATCCATGTAATCAGGTCAAGACAGAATATATACTTGGGAAGGTTAAGACAGGTTAAGACATCAGAAGATAAGAAGAGGACATTTCAGGAAACTGACACATAATAGAATGATCTCTCTAAACCCCACCAGGCAGAAAGAGTCCAGTTTAGGGAACCAGACATGCTCTCTGATCCCTTGCTTTCAAGAAGAGGCCAGACAGGGGACTCTTCTGATCCCTTAGAATTAGGGGCAATATTCTAGGGTTTGTAATATTGGGGCCTTGGCTTTCAGGGCTGTCATCTATTTAGGAGGTAGGAAAGTGAGGAGACAGCTATGTTTGTGGGGGAGGAGGAGAAGGAAAGATGTGTGTTGGAAGATAATATAATTGGTTGAATTGTTGACTTTAAAAAGTAAATTTTATTAATCGTTCAATGACATCTTGGCAAAAGTGATTTGTTCTTACATAAGTAGTATTTAACATTATTATCACTAACTTGATTAGAGGCACAGATAGCAGGCTCATAAAATTTTCAGATGATACCACCCTGGATAACAGAGTCAGGATCTAAAAAAAGATGTCAGCAAGGTAAAGTGCTGATCTAAATGTAATAAGTGATACTTAATAGGGATAACTATAGTATTGCAACTGGGTGCAATTTCTTGAGTAGTACAAGATAGTGGGGGCATGTGTAAATAGTAGCTCCAAAACAAACAAACAAACCAAAAATAAATAAATAAATAAATAAATATTTCAGATTTTAGTCCTTACAGGGTCCATATGAATTATAACTAGAGACTCTGTAAGGATGTTAATGGTGTGGGGACAAATTTTTAATTGGAGAGTGCTAGCTAAGCGGCTCGCCACAATATTGGGGCAAGGAAGGAAACCAGCAGCCTCCCTCAAAACAGAACAAGATTTATTTTAACAAGAACAAACTTAAAAAACACACACACACACACACACACACAAACAGGATCAGTAGGATCAAGTGAAAGGAAATAAAATGGGGAAAGGGAAATTATAATACCTAAAAAAATACCAGCCCCCAGGAATCAGCTGAAAATACATAGCAGAACGCCTGTCGCTTTCCAGCTTCCACCTAGAATGCCCAATTCTCCTCCCCCAAACCTAGAAAAAAAACCCCACACAGCCCCAGCCAATGGGATGGCTGCTCTGACAGTCACATGACTGCCCTCACTAGGTTTCCAATCATTATAATTTTGCCAGGCCCATGTAGGCATTGGCAAGTGGTGATGACATGAGGTGCCAGAGCCCTGGCAACAGCTACAACCAGTGGGTGGAGCACCATGTGGTTTGCAGAGCCCCAGGCCAGTGTGCGCTGAGGCATTAAAAACCTCAAATAACAATTAATTCTTTACAATGGGACTAAATATTCACTAGGATCCTTTCAATCTCTAAAATTCTATAATTTTGTGGAAAAAACAGTTATTTTACCTAGTGGTGAATAAGTGGTACATTTGAAGTATTTGAATTATCTTTTAGACAATGGATAACAAGTACAATGATTGTTTTTACTAATGCCAAAAATTAATGTTAAAAGTCTGCAAAATAAAGCAGCAAAAGTTTTTCCTTACTTTCTTCTTTTATTTTCAATTTTCTAATTGAAAAATTTATATTTAGTTAGTTCATTTGTTTAGTTATCAAACATTTATTCAATGTTTATGATGCATAGAACACTGTGTTAATCACTGGAAGAATAATTTTTAAAATATATCAGATTCAATTTCTGCCCCTGTGGAGCATGGAAAAAAAAGAGGCATAAAGTTTTTTCTTCAGTTTTCAGTTATTTCTGACTTTATGACAGGCTCCAATTGAAATTTTCTTGGAAAAGATACTGGAGTGGTTTAGTCTCTCTTTTTCCAGGAGGCATAAAGTGCATGCAAAATTAAAAAAAGCTAATATTTGCATAGGACTTTTATGTTTAAAAAACATTTTTTCTCACAATAGCATCAATTTAGGCACTATAAGAATTATTGTTCTCATTTTAATAATGAGAAACTAACAACTATAGAAGTTAAAGTCACTAGCTTTGATGACACCATGTCAGAGCTGAAATTTTGACACAGATTTTACTAACTTTAAGTTCAGACCAGATTCATCTATACCATATTATAATAATTATAATAGAAAATCAACCATTTTAAGAACTTAAGAGAGCTGCAAATAACTTCTATATGGTTTGTGGGTACCACTTTTTGTTGCTTCTTGTAGGAATAAAGAAAAGCTAATTTGAGGAGGCAACATTTGAACCAATCTTTAAAGGATGGTTAATATATGAATTCTAAATCAATCAAACACATTAGTTAGTGTAATTGTTTCAGCCATAAACTATTTAAATCTTTAGTTTTCCTAAGAATTAGATGTTTTAAAAGAATACCAACGCCTTTAAAATCATCTGCAAGGTTGTGATCTATGCCATACCATACCAAGTATTCCATACTACCTGTCATAATTTTAATAGAAGATCAGCCATGCCAAGAACTTAAGAAGCATACAAACAACTGTTGTATTAACTTTGAGAGGAAAAAAATACACTACTTACTATTGTGATAAAAGGAAGCTTCATTGAGGAGGGGGTATTTGAAAGAGTCTTTAAACTATGGGAATGTGTTGATTCTTTTCTGAAATTATTTTATTTATTACATTAAGTATTTCCCAAATACATGTAAAAAATTAACAGTCATTTTATAAAATTTTGAGTACTAATTTATTCACCTCCTTCTTGACCCTCCCCCACCTTGAGAAGGCAACTAATTTAATTTTTATTATACACATGAGATTATGAAAACATTTCCATATTATACATGTCACAAAATGAACACAAACAAAATTAAAATAAAAATACATTTTTTTAAATTATGCTTCAGTCTTTATTCAGAATGTATTATTTTTCTCTTTGAAGGTGGATAGAATTTTCCCACATGGGTCCATCATTCGAACTGCCTCATATTATTGTCTTCATCAGAGTAGCTAAGTCTTTCACAGTTTATCATCATTATAGTATTTTTGTTACTATGTATAATATACTTCTGGTTCTGTTCACTTTACATTGCATTAGTTCATATAAGTATTCCCAGACATTTCTGAAACTCTTGCTCATCATTTTTTATATGACAATAATATTACATCACGATCATGTACCACAACTTGTTCAGCCAATCCCAAATGGATAGTTATCCTATGAATTAATAATTCTTTGCTACCATAAAAAGAACTAATATGAATATAATTATTTTTCTCACAATTTCATTTATTCAAAGTTATCTGTTTTACTTCCTATAATCTCCTCTATCTCTTGTTTGGTCACAGTCTCTTCCCCCATTCATAAATCAGACAGGTATTACACCCTCTCACACACAATTCCAATTAGAATAAAATACTATTTTATTTAAGTTCTAGAGAAAGGAACCAAAAGAGAATCCATGCTTCTCTCAAGGGGAGATTTCACAGAGACAATTCTCTGAGATACCTATCTCCCTGAACAGGAGAAAGGCCATAGCTTTTATAGATCATAGATCAGGTGATCACCTGAGACCTTATTGGCGGTGGGCTCAGAGAATTCAAGGGAGGGATTAATCACCACCTGACAATAGAATGTTCCCTTTGGAGTTGGGGAAAGAATGAGTGAAGACTTGAATGAGAGGACTTCTGGGGTTATCTCTGTCCCCTTAATGCCATTCAAACAGCAGCCATGCCTAATGGGATTATCTCCCCAGGGGTAGAGGAGACTGGTCTTCAGGTGTGTCTGTCTGTCTTGTGGTAAAATAATGGAATTTGGCAGACTGATTGGCATGAGCCACTCCTGTCCTATCCTGAGTGATGTCCTGCTGATTTCAGGAGGAGAAACCACTCTCTGACTGAGTTTGAAGGATCTCCCCTTTTGGGGGAGGGAGAGTAAATGCTCACTGAGGGGCAGCGCACTTTTTTTCCAGTCCTGTGAACTGCAGGACAGGACAGAAAGAGCTTCTTTCTTGGCAGTTTGTCCTGTGGGCCTTGGCTGCAAAGCTGTTTCCCAATGAACCTACAGACCCCAGGGGGTGAGTTAACATATGAGCCCTGCTCTTTTGAATTAGCAGAACTGCAAGAGAGTTTGGAGATTGTATAGACTTAGGTTAGAGTTAGGGGGATTATCCATTTTTCTTTTTCCCTATTCCCTTGTCTTTGATTTTATTAATTTCACTTTTGCTATTTTTTTTTTAATTGCCATTAATGAAACCTGATTCATTTGTGGAAAAGAGGCTGTTAGGCTCCTTTCTTATTGGCCTGGGAGAAATATCTAAAAAAGCAGTTTGGAGAGGAGGGAGCTTTGGACCTAGAGGTCCCTCGTTATTTCCAGGACCCCAATATTATGGCAAGCCACTCAATTAACTCTCCCTATATTAAATTTGTCCCCCACAGTCTTTAAGTTCAGCTTCTCAAGGAGAAGGTTCCTTGAGGTTCCCCAGGACATTTCTGAGGTACCCTAGGCCCATAACACTTCCTTTTTTCCTTCCTTCTTAATAAGGTGAGTACAAATTTCAGTGTCCTTTCTTATATATATATATATATATATATATATATATATATATATATATATATATATATATATATGTATGTGTGTGTGTGTGTTTACATATTTTGTGTGTGTATCTATCTATCTATCTATCTATCTATCTATCTATCTATCTATATGGAAGAATTAATAAGCTGAGTGAAGCTTCAGTTATTTGAAAGCCAAGAATATACTGTAATTTCTCCCTAATTAACTGTCTAGTCACAAAGAGTTTCCCTGAGGAAACCAGGTGGAATCATTACAGTAACCCTAAACTATTATTTACTAATTAAATACTAACAGTAGTATTACTACTAAAGTAGTAGCTACTCTGTATTGTGTCATTTGAAAATATATGGGGGTACCTATCTCTGTCCTAATTTAGAGGGAAATTAGCTGGGGTTTCTAATATATTGCTTCTTATAAATTAGAGACCAGTCTTTTGCATTAAGCATTTATTAAAGCTTATTAAATGTTAGTAAAGAGAGTACACATTGCTCAGAATTAGAATCCCTATATACCTAGATAGAAAAGAGAGGGAGAGTGGGGACAGCCTGTCTGCATCCTCCAGCATCCCAGGCCAAGAGAGAGAGTGAGAGAGTGTAAGCACCCTGTGGTCCATAGGAGAGGTGGCCCTTACACACTGCTCAAAGCTAATTGGCTAACATCATTCAAATCTATTGGTTTACTGGACTTGAAGGTGGTTCATATTAAAATGAGCAGTATGTGCTGAAATCAGAGTCCAGAAGACAGACCCTCTGAGGGGAAAGGCTTTCGGGTAGGTGTGTTTTTTGTTTTTTGTTTTTGTTTTTGTTGTTTTGTGTGTGTGTGTGTGTGTGGCAATTGGGGTGAAGTGACTTGCCCAGGGTCACACAGCTAGTAAGTGCCAAGTGTCTGAGGTCGGATTTGAACTCAGGTCCTCCTGACTTCAGGGCCAGTGCTTTATCCTCTGTGCTACCTAGCAGCCCCAAGTAGGTGAGGTTTTAATCTCTATTGTCTGTATTCAGAGTCTGAGCTGCAACTCTCCTGACTCTGGGCTGGCCTTAAAAGAGGTCAGGTAAAGCTCCCTCAAGTAGGGTCCTCTGGGTCCCCCCAAACCCCATTATTTTTCTCACAGTATACATTCCCTAAGGGCATATTTTTCTTAGTGGAGGTATGGATAGGAAAGAATGGACATTGTCAGATCCTGAGCTGAAGATTTTTGCTAAAGTTTTGAAGAGACTGAAGTTAAATAGAAGTTTGGAGCAGCAGCTAAGTGCCACAGTGGATAAAGCACCGACCCTGGATTCAGGAGTACATGAGTTCAAATCCGGCCTCAGACACTACACACTTACTAGCTCTATGACCCTGGGTAAGTCACTTAACCCCAATTGCCTCACCAAATATATATATATATATATAAGCTTGGATAAATTACTTAAGTTCTTTTTGCCTGGATTTTATCTATATTGATAGAAGAGATTCCTATACCAACATTTTCCTATACTAATGAAATCACAAGTAGTTCCATTATATTTCAAAGTCATATGTGTGTATGTGTATGTATGTGTGTATGTATATATGTATATGTGTGTGTGTACACATATATATATGTATGTATGTATGCATGTTTTATAAGATAGAAATTTGTTCCCTAGAATTTATGACTTGTAATAAAATCATAGAAGTCTAAGAGTAGAAACAAATAATCTAAGACAACCTTATTTTATAATTCTTAGAGAGAAATTGTATTAGTTAGAAGGAGATACTGAAGGTAAGTAAAGCATAAATGTTATTCAATTATAAGTACGTTATATTTAGTAGAAATAATGAATGCCCTGATGTGGTCACATTATTTGAATTTGAACTGTATATTTTCATTGGGCTAGAGTTAATTACAATCTTTTGCAGAATTAGAGATCCACATAGAACAAATTTGAATGTATGCATCCACTTTACAAGACTGATTATTTGTACCAATCTAGACCTAGGGGTCTGTGTATACACACACACACACACACACACACACACACACACACACACACATATTTATATCTATATGTATATATATATATATATATATGTATATGTGTGTGTGTGTATATATATATGTGTGTGTATGTATATATATATATATATATATATATATATATATATTGCAGTGCAATAAGGGTTAAGTGACTTGCCCTGGGTCACACCTAGTAATTCTCAAGTATCTGAGGCTGGATTTTAGCTCAGGTCCTCCTGAATCCAGGGCTGGTAATTTACCCACTGTGCTACCTAGCTGCCTGGCATACTATTTTAAACAAAGTGATAATAATTCTGTTAAAGCTAAAATTCTAGCTAGTCTGTCTAAAATATCTAATGAGTGGTCACCAATAAATTATAAGCTTTAGCAAGGGTTTGGCTTTTAAGCATTTATTAAGGAGAATAAGAATTTAGTAAAGACAAAGAGAAAGGCCTAGGTTCATCTATCTATTAAAGGGAGAGAGCATTCCTAGCTCTGCTCTCTGCCAGAGTACACAGGAAAGAGTCAGAGTCAGAGTGCCAGGCTCCCCCGTCTTCCTCCCACTAGCAAATGTCACTACCTGATGCCAAAGAAAAGATGCATGTTCTTGCCCTCAGAGACCTTCACCTCATGGCGCAGCTTTTCTACAGTAAGTCTCCAGCAGGTGGCATCATTCCAATCGTTAAAGTCCCAGCTTTGTTTCTTCAAGAAATGGGGTGTTTCCTTGATGAAACAGTCAAAAATAACAGAATATAATAACCTATGCTAACTAACAATATGCTAATAACAATATAGAAAAGGGAAAGAGGAAAGTTTTGTTCAGGGGGCAGTTTTTTGTCCTCACGAACTGGTACTTTGACATTAGTCTTGCAAAGGGAGGGCCTCTGCAGAGAGTGCATGTAACAGATGGTGTATATTATAAGAGAAAGAGAAAGGAGAAAAAAAAAACACAACAACAAAACAAAACTGTTCATTTAAAGTCTCTGAAAGTCTTTTCTCAGATGTCCTCTAGGTGTAGTCGTGGAATGGAAGTCTTTTCAGCAGTTGATGTATGGACGCTGGTAATCAGCCAGGAACATTTCCTACAAAATTGAGCTTAACACAACTTTAAAATACCTTTGTCAATAATCGAATCAAACAATGAAAGTTCTCAAAAACACGTCTAAGCGAATTCAGAATCTTAGTTGTTACACATGAAACATATAATAAAACAAAAATTGAAACATTCTTTAAAATTAATATTACTAAAATCCCCAATACTTATATCAATATCTTGCTGCTTACTTCTACATTTCTGTAAAATATGTACTCTTCCATGGCAACAGAAGTGGAGTCTTGAAATATGTTGATGATTGTCATTCTTATTCAGCTTAAGTTTTTCTTCTTTAACCCCTCTATATTGTCTGTCAGTCCTTTCACCATACAAATGCTTTATAAGGTTACTAATTAAAGACAAAAGCAGATTAGCAAAATTATGAACAAAATGAACATATCTGGAATTTAAAGGGTTTTCTAAGGTTGTCTCAGAATCACAGTTCACCTGAGGTAGGGCTGAAAATGCAGGTAGAGAAAGTAAAGAAAGATCTCCCAGGCAGGAAAATCAAGGAGAGGAGGGGGAGGAGGTGGGGTTCCTAGAGAAGGAGAGGGGACCATGTCTCCCATGTGGCATATAGCCCAAGAATCAAACTCAGGCCTTCATTCCCCTTCGCCCATTCTAGGGGATTAAAAACTTCTAGAGAAGCCTCCAGGCATAGAAAATTAGAGCAACAATTAGTGTTAGAACTTGGAAAAGCTGCAGAAATCAGAGGTTCCTCTGAAAAAGCATGGCTGGGAGAGGGGGAGCATCCTTGTGTGAGCACCTTGCTGGCTCTTCTAACAAAAATAAAAATAAAAATAGAAAATCCACAAAAACAAAGCATTAACATGATCTTATCTCCCATTTGTCTGATTAAACATACTAAAATCAAAAATAGGGTAATTAGGGAGTTTAAAAGGTCCATTTGAAAAAACTTAAAGGGAAAACAGCCGGTACTTAGCAGTTTAAAGGGACAGGGTAGGGGAAATTTCTTACCCAACTGGAAGATCAGAAGATGGAGGTTTCAGCTTTCCTCCTCGTGGTCAGCCATCTGTTAAAGCTAAAATTCTAGCTAGTCTGTCTAAAATATCTAATGAGTGGTCACCAATAAATTATAAGCTTTAGCAAGAGTTAGGCTTTTAAGCATTTATTAAGGAGAATAAGAATTTGGTAAAGATAAAGAGAAAGGCCTAGGTTCATCCATCTATTAAAGGGAGAGAGCATTCCTACCTCTGCTCTCTGCCAGAGTCCACAGGAAAGAGCCAGAGTCAGAGTGCCAGGCTCCCCCTTCTTCCTCCCACTAGCAAACATCACTTCCTGATGTCAAAGTAAAGATGCATATTCTTGCCCTCAGAGACCTTCACCTCATGGCACAGCTTTTCTACAGTAAGACTCTAGCAGGTGGCATCATTCCAATTGTTACAATACTAAAATTAAAAGCACTGCATAGAAAATTTTACTTATCTTTCACCCCTTCTTGCTCAGATAAATTCCTAAAGAAGAGTACAGAGGATAAAACACTGGTCTTGGTCAGGAGAACCTGATTCAAATCTGGTTTCAGTCACATGACACTACCTGTGTGACCCTGGGCAAGTCACTTAATCTTCATTGCCCCACAAAAAGAAGAAGAAGAAGAAGAAGAAGAAGAATACAGAAATGAAGTTGTTTGAGCAATACTAGTTCATATGATGTCATACATTTGTGACCTAACTCAAAATACATGAATATCAAAGTCATGTTCTTGACCACATGTCCACTAACTAGTCACAAGTAAAGTATGCTATTTTTGAACAGAGATGATTTTACCTGGGATAATTTATTTGAATTAAAAAACATGGAGACAATTTAAAACATTTTAAAATATCAGTTTGACCCACAAAAGTAAATAGAACCATAAAGATTATAAAGAGAATGATGTGAGTAAAATAATTATTTCAAGGTAACAAAGTGATAAGGCAAGTGAAAAGAGAGGAAAGTTTGGATAACTAGCTGCTCTCTGTAAAGGCCAAAATTTATTATGGGGAGAGTTAATTGGGTGGCTCACTGTAATATTGGGGTAAGAAAGGAGATTGACAGCCTCTTTTCCATAAACAAAACAGGGTTTATTAATGGGTACAAATTTAAAACACAAGTGAGGTTAATAAATGCATGTTTAAGAACCATTTCGGGGAGGGCAGCTAGGTGGCACAGTGGATAGAGTACTGGCCCTGGAATCAGGAGGACCTGAGTTCAAATCTGGCCTCAGACACTTAACATTAGCTGTGTGACTCTAGGCAAGTCACTTAACCCTCATTGACCTGCAAAAAAAAAAAAAGAACCATTTTTATATTAGTGCATGTGGACTTATATTAGGCATATATTAGGACAGAGTATTTAAAAACTAAATAACTTGATTTTAATTTGATAAGGTTTATGTAAGGTTGATGCACTTTAATTTTATAGTGGAAACTGATTTAGTTAGACAATTCAATCACAACATTAATCAGTCATTCACTCACTGAAGCAGTTTACTGAATAGTATAATCTTAGAAGGAACTCTGTCATGTAATTCAACCTACACCTGAGTAGAAATTGCCTCTATAATATCTCTTTTCTTTTAATCTTCCAATGACAAGTGACTTAACTATGTATTGAGGTAATCCATTCCCTTTTTAAAAGTCATGTTAAAAAGGTTTTGTTTGCTTGCTTGTTTGGTTTTGTTTTCCCCTTTTGATCAAGTTTAAAACCATCTAACTTTTTACTTGTTGTTCCTAGATCTTCCTGATAGGACCAAGCAAAAGTTAAATCCCTTTACAAATATAGCTCTTCTTCAAATACTTGAGGACAACTTTCATGTTCTCCCTAATTAGTTTCTTTTTCAACCTAAATATTGCTATATCCCTCAAATAATCTTGCCTTAGCAAGGTTTCTAAGAACTTCACCAGTCTTCTTGTTTACCTTTATCAATACCTGGACACAAGTCCAGTTATGATCTGATAGATACTATCTATGGGCTTTATAATACATATAGGATATTGTGGATATGATATAGATGGGATTCTTGAGCTGGATAAGATTAGCCAAACAAGTTTGTTTATTTTTTCTTTTTTTAATGTTTGCTGTTGTTTGTCATTTGTTTTCAAAAAGGACTGATAACATCATGGGGTGATGTATTGAATTGTATGAGAATTTGATTTAAATGAGGCAGAGTTGCACAAATCAAGAGGACAGGTGATGGCCCAAGATACACTGGATGATTGTTGCATCTTTGATGTGTGACCAAGCAATAAATGCTTCACTGTGACTGATTCAGCCACCTTCATGGCCATTAGAACAAATGGTTCTCATCCAGCCACTTGCTGGTGGAAGTCTTCACATGCTTTTAGTAGACATCCCCCAATTAATTGAGGGATTTGAGGTCTTTGTTTTGTGAGATTTAAAATTGGATATTAGTTCATAAATCTCCCCTACTTAACCTTTCCCTAATTTATCTCCCAGACTAGTAAATGGAAGAAGCTTCTGGTTTTCTAGATAAAGCCTTTATTGTATGGTAGTCACAAGGTGATGTTGATTAGAAGGATAGGAAAATAGAAATACAATACAAATCGTCTTAAGTCTAGGCTTAGTCTATATTCCTTATAAAAACTCACCAAACCGAAAAGGCCACCTTTGGAGAGAGGGAGACCGTCTGTGCCGCACCGTCAGGAGTCCCGCCAAGCAGGCAAAAAGAGGCCTACTCCCGTTCTCTCCACCCCGGAAGTCAAGAGCCCGGCAGGCAGTCTGACATGCGTAGCAGGCTGACTGTTCATCTCCTCCCCAAAAGGGTGGTCCTTGAAAAACTGGCGTCTTTCAGTTATCCTAACCGACTGTTAAAAACTTTCATATTTTACCACAGTTTACCTTCAACCTGATTTAGCCCATCTGCCAAGATGGTTTTACTGAGGTGCAACTTCTGTGCATGCTACAGCTTTTTGGAACCACAGGTTAGAGTTGGGTGGCAGGAGGACACCAAAAGTGAATAAGGAGCCCTGAAAAAGGCTCAGCAAGCCCTCATACTAGAGGTATTAAGACTCCATAGTGTTTGCTATTGTGAGAAAATAATTATTAATAATGGATTTTAGGGGATACAAGGACACCCCTTACACACACACACACACACACACACACACACACACACTCCAGGGCTTATCTCAGGAAATTTACCCATCATCTCTTTCAAAGCCAGCCCAGAATCAATAGAAATGGAAATCAGACTCAGTAAAGTAGAGACAATAGAAACTTGAAAGCCTTTGCCCTCAGAGGTTTTGTCTTTGTACTAAGTCCTGATGTCTGCATGGTATAACTCATTTTAATATGGGCCACTCTCAGGTCATATCAAGGCAATTAGCTTTGAATAGTGTGTAAGAGCCACCCCTATCTTAGGAGGTAGCTTAGACTGGGAATCTGGACCTCAAAGGCTTTTCTCTTGCTCCAGGGACCAGGGACCCCGAGTGAACTAGCCGTGCATTTTCTCTCTATATATAGGTAATGTAGGGTTTCTGAACTCAGGTTGGAGCCATATGCTCTTTCTTAGACAATATGGTGCTGGGGGGGCTTTTCAGCTTGTGTTAAATGTGATCAATGCTCTCCTACCATTTAAATATGATTTAATAAATGCTCACTGTCAGAAACTGGTACAATAGCCTCTAATTTATAAGTAGCAATATATTAGAAATCCCAGCTAAATTCCCCAATAATTTAGAACTGGGACAGGCTTCCCCCCAATATTTCAAACAACATACCATGTAAGAGGCAGAGCTGGGGATACAAAGAAAGACCAAAGCATGATCCCTACCTTCAAGGAGACAATCTAATGAAGGAGAAAAAAATGTAGCGTATGGGTGTCTTTGTATATTTATATATAAAATATGAAAGGGAGATAATCACAGAAAGAAGGTCATAAAGGAGAGGACAGGAAGAGATTTAGACTTAGAAACTAATGAGGTTCTTTTCAACAGTGATTTAATATCCTTCAATCAACAAATATTAAATATATAAAATGTTCAGAAAACTATTTTAGGTATTGGGGAAAATACACATTTTAGATAAGACACGAGTTTTGTTTTGTTTTTTGTTTTTTGTTTTTTTTTTTGCCCTTCATGGAATACACCATCTAGCAAGGCAGTAAGACATGCAGGGTATTATAGGGAGTTTCCTCACCTGGAAGTTTCCTGTACCAGGAGACTCACAGGTCTAGTCCCTCTACTTGTCTTTTGTTTCATTTGTTCTATCCTCTTGTGGAGTGCTAGTATCTAAATAATATTTATTTTTGAGGCTCTAATTGTACTAATAGTCCTTGGCAGGCACACTTCCATGAAAATCCCAACAGTGATTTTAAAGAACACCCAACTAAACAGTGAATTATCAATTTCAAAGAGAAAGACCAGTAAACTCCTCCATCCAGTATAAAACCACTCATGAAAATGGCTAGAAGACTAAGGGTAGTCTGAGGTGAAATTTAGAGCAAGATTTCTGTCATATGTTGTTGGATTTACAAAAGGAAACAGTGTAAGGCTCCAATAGGTTAGTTTGTAGCCTTTTGGACTCTACAAGAGATCTGAAGCCAACATGAGTCACTAAAAGAAACTAGACCAGCTTCTGGTGTGTATCTGTCCAAGGAGCTTGGGTAAAGCTCCAGTACCTAAGGGGGGGAGGGGATTCATTGATCAAGGAAATAGAGCTCTTTAGGTTAAAGTTTGAATTAGTGATTTCTAGGTCTATCCCTTCTCTACCTTTTCCTCATTCTATCATATTTTCAAATTATATTCATATATAATTAAGAATGTTGATAGATTTACTTTAGATTCTATTTAAAGCCTAAAAATCTTAGCAGGTCAAAAATATTCAAAATATTGGAGAATGGAAGAGATGTCACAGGCCTCTGGAAAGTCAAATGTCCTTTTTTTTTTTGAGGGAAGAGTAGAATATGAACACTCTAAGTGAGGACAGTTTTGGCTGTGATCTGTGGAAAAATTTTAGATGAGGAATTAGAGTCATAGATAATCAACATCTAGGAAAGGCAACAGTGATGACAAAGATGCAGCATGTCGTTATCTAGAATAAATCATGCTGACTACCCTACTTCCTTTATAATCAGGGTTACTGGAATGTTAGATAATATAATTACTGATTTAACAAACTTTAGGATAACATTCAACAAATCTCTCATGGTAATCTTGAGGATAAGGTGGAAAATAGTGATCTAGTTTTAAATACCTTTAGATATTTTCAGACTTTCTTATCTGGTCAGATTCTAGTAGTAAGGAGAAAGAGTTCAATGTTATCTTGGCAGGCATTGTCTAGAGAAGTTGCTCAGGTACCTGTTCTTTGTCTTGTGCTATTGAACATAGTTATTTAAGACTTGAGGCTCTACTTATTATGTAATGCCTTAAACCTTGCATTACTCGATATCTGTCTTGCTCACTTTCTTCAAGTTGTCCTCACACTGTCAGGTCTAAATTACCAGACAAGGACAATTACCACATGACTATACTCAGACTTCTTGATCTCCATCTCCTTTGTTTGTGGAAAGAAAAAAACAAAAGCCCATCTCAAGTTATGTAAGAGACCTTCATCTTTGTAGACTCTTGGACATAAAGGAAGTATCCAACCTTGGGCCAGAACAGAGTAATAAGAGTGGAATTCTTGTTCAATTCTCAGTCTCAATGGTCCCCAGAAAACAAGGAGATTTCATGCAGATTGCTTCATAAGGCATAAATTTTTGAAAGTATGATTATAGATATTGATAAGGGAGAGGATTTAATCTTCACCCTTCAAAACCATTTTTTACATTATATTCTGGCTCTGTTTACAAGAATAGAGATAACATCCTTTATCTGTTATTAAGCCCCACATTTTGTGTTCATATGTCTGGCTTTGAGTATATACAAAATTCATTTGAGGTTAGGTAACTGGACTTTTATGAACCTGTCAAGACCTATTATGAGGGAGAAAACAAACTTTTGAAAATTAAAATTGATATAATCCCTTGAGATGGCAGGCACAGGGACTAGTGTGACTCCACTATCATCCTCAGTCATCATCGTCAACATTGCCAACATGTGTTTAGTGCTTTAAGGTTTACAAAGCATTTTAAATATGTTATTCCACTTGATCCCAAGAACTCTGTGAGGTGTTGTTGTTGTTGTTAATATTTATTATTATTATCATTATTATTATTATGTCCATTTTACAGGTAAGAAAATGGGGATTAGTGAATTTAAATGATTTGCCCAAGTCAACATAGCTTTTGTCTGAGATACAATTTGAATTCTGATCTTTCTAACTCAATGTCCATTATTCTACCTATTCTGCAACTGAAGTATTCAAGATAATGATGGTTACCAATTCTAAGATAAAATAGCTATTAGCATATACATGTTAATGGTTATCTAGAAGAGAACATAGACTCACAGAATTGAAATTATACATAACTCCATAGTTGGAAGTGACCTCAGGAACCATCCATCCCAATTCATCCTTTAAAAATAATCTCTCTAACCTATTCAAGAACTGATCAATTATCCAGTCTTTGTTTGAAGATTCCCAATGAAAGAAGATGGCCAAGGATGTCCACTCCACTTTAAGGTAACTTTAATTCTTAGGAAATTTTTCCTTAATATTAGAGCTAAATTTGAGTTTGTAAATTTTACATATTGGTACTAGTTTGTCCCCTGGAGGCAAGCCGGTCAATTCTAGTTCCTGCTTCGTGAAAATTTTTCAAATATATAAACATAGCAACTGGATACCCTTTTGTGTCTTCTTTTCTCCAGGCCAAACACATGTTCAGCAAATATTTGTATACTTTACCACATCATAAATTGAATGTAGATAGACTGAGTCCTGTGTATACTGGAAATTTTCATTGTTATACCCAATTCAATGAGTATTTCAGGAGTGGGTATTTATCAGAGAAATGAAGCATGGCACTAAGAGCTGCTGGATAAACAACAACAACAACAGCAAGACTCAGACCATGTTATCAAGGAATGTATGTTCTAATTGTGAAGGCAAATTATATATCCATAATGGGAAATATTTACAAAATATAGCACAGAAAGTTCCAAAATAAATGGTAGAAGCAGTACCAAAGGATGTCACAAAAAGAAGGGGTAGATGGATATGTGACCAGAAAATTAGTGGAAACTTCTTATAAGACATGGAACTTGAGCCAGATCCTAGAAATCTGGTAAGGATTTTGACATTTTTTTTTGCAATTTATGTACAATAGGAAGGGGCTGCACAGCAGCTAGTCAGAGGTACTGGGTAACAGCTGCTACCACTATTTTTGAAGCTATTATCATTGCAAGAGATGATGGATGGGTGTTGGTAACAAACCAAGCATATGCATGAACTCATTCAAAGCAATCTTTCACTCTAAGAGGAAATTTTTAGAAAAATGAGGACTTTCTAGTAAGGAGAAATCATATGAACTTACAGTGCAATTAACATTATAAAAGGATCAATCAGGAGAGTTAAACTTGACAGATTGAATGAGAACATATCTCTGGAAGGGAATTTGGCCACATAAGCATACCTTTCCCCTTACTGAGTATGGGCATACCTATTTCACCTTGTGGAGAGGGTATAGACAACTCCCATTTCATTTTCAGTGACTTGGCTTCCCTAAATAATTGGTTGGTTGGAACTGAAGAGAATGGACTCTTTCCTAAAGAACCTCATCTCTGCAGCAGTTTAGCCTTTCTTACTTTTTTTTTTTTAAACCTTTTCCTGTGCACCTTTTTTTCTGAAGTGCTCTCATTCTCAGGGGCAGTTGATGGTGACTTGCTGCAGAACACATGACTGAAGCAGATTGTGTATTTTCTCATTTGACCTGAAAGGAAAGGTGTTAAGAACAGCCTGTAAAAGGTTATATTATGGCCGCACCTAGGCCCTGATATGGTAAGTCATGACTAATTTTACTTATTCACAGTTTCCTACCTGAGAATTTCTCAGGGGCAGGAAAGCATTTTAATTTCCTATACTTCATAATTATAGAATCTAGTCTTTTAGGATGAGGGAAAACAAATATCAAGAGACTACTGTGTGCCAAGTATCGTCATAATCACTTCATGGATATTCTCTCATTTGTTCTTTTTATCCAAGGAAAGATGATTTCATGGGCAGTATTGCTTCATGGGCCATCCCAAATTTAAGATTTCTCAAGTTGGAGAGTTAAGCATTTAGTTTTCATACATAGAGAAGGGGATGTCCTGATTTGGAATGCTCCTTGGAGAAAGAAGAATATTACCTGCATAGTTTCTGAGCAGCATACTACTTGGAAATTAGTAAGTTATTCAGACTGTCAGTCAGTTAGAAAGGGTATTTTTAATTTATTAGGCCCAAAGTATATTTGCATTCTGGAGAGAATCTAAGCCCTAAGGTAGAACTATGAGTCTTGGTAGAACTTTGTAGTACCCTATGGTTGAATCATCATCTGCTTTATGCAAGGAGAGTCATTTTTGTTGCCAATAATGGCTATATAACTGAAGAGGAATAATGTTTTATTTGAGTTAGTAACTCTTCTCAATTGATTATTTTTAAAAAATATTTTATTTAGAATTTTATTTTCCCCAATTACATATAAAATAATTAACATTGGGCAGCTAGGTGGCACAGTAGATAGAGCACCAGCCCTGGAGTCAGGAGTACCTGAGTTCAAATCCGGCCTCAGACACTTAACACTTACTAGCTGTGTGACCTTGGGCAAGTCACTTAACCCCACTTGCCTCACTAAAAAAAAAATAAATAAATAATTAACATTAATTTTAAAAAATGGTTTCCAAATTCTCTTCCTCTCACCCTACCCTCACATTGAAAAGAGAAAGAATTTAATGTAGGTTATACATGTACAAACATGCAAAACATAGATATTAGTCATGCTCTGAAAGAAAACAGCAACAAAAAGAAAAATAAAGTTTAAAAAATGTATGCTTCTATTTGTATTCAGACTGTATTGGTACTTTCTCTGGGGATGGATGGCATTTTTATTCATAAGTCCTTCAGAATTGCCTTGGATTATTGTATTACATAGCTAAGTCATTCACAGGTAATCATCATACAATATTGCTGATACTATTTACAATATTCTCCTGATTCTGCTCATTTCATTTTGCATCAATTCATGTAAGTATTTTCTAATTTTTCAGGGAGCATATTCTTCATCATTTCTTATAGCACAATAGTAATCCATAGTAATTATATCATATACAACAAACTGGTTAGCCATTCTCCCATTGATGGGCATCCCTTCAATTTCCAATTCTTTGTCATGACAAAAAGAGTTGCTATAAATTTTTTTGTACATATATATTTCCTTTTTCTTTAATCTCTTTCAGATAAAGAACTAATAGTGGTATTGCTCAGGAAAAGTGTGTACATTGTTTTAGAGACCTTTGGACATAGTTCCAATTGTTCTATGGATCAGTTGAATCAATTCCTAACTGAATCAACGGTGCATTAGTGTCTCACTTTCCACATATCCCCTCCAACATTTTTCTTTTCTGTCACATTAGGAAATTGCATAGGTGTGTTGTTTTAATTTGAATTTCTCTAATTGATAATAATTTAGGACATTTTTATCACTATAGATAGCTTTGATTATTTCATCTGAAAACTGCCCTTTACTATCCTTTGACAATTTATCAACTGGGAAATGGGATCTTTTTTTTTTAAATAAATTTAACTCAGTTATCTGTATATTTGAGAAATTAGGCCTTTATCAGAGAAACTTCTTGTAATTTTTTTTCAGTTATGTTTACTAACTGTATGTCCTTCCATCTTCTGTCCCCCTATTTATTCTACTCTCTCTTCTTTCTCCCATCCATTCTCAAAAATGTTTTCTTTCTGAATATTGCTTCTTCCCTATCTCCCTTTTATTAGCTTCCCTCCCTTCCCATGCCTTTAATTGTCTCCTTCCTCTTCTACTATCCTGTAGAGTAAGATAGATTTCTATACCCAACCGGGTGTGTATGTTTTGAGCTTATACCAGTCAGAATAAGGTTTAAGAACCCCACTCCTTCCCAAATGCCCCATCTTCCCTTTGACTGTAAAAGCTCTTGGGGGCTGTTTTAATATGAGATAATTTGCTCCATTCTTTGTGTCCCTTTCTGCTTCTTCCAATATGTTCATCATTTTATTGTTATTATTTTTATTATTATATCATCCCATCATATGTGACTTACATCTGTGCCCTCTATTTATGCTTCTTCTAACTACCCAAACTGGAAACAAGTTCTTTCTTTCTTTCTTTCTTTCTTTCTTTCTTTCTTTCTTTCTTTCTTTCTTTCTTTCTTTCTTTCTTTCTTTTTGTAGGGCAATGAGGGTTAAGTGACTTGCCCAAGGTCACACAGCTAGTAAGTGTCAAGTGTCTGAGGCTTGATTTGAACTCAGGTCTTCCTGAATCTAGGGCCGGTGCTTTATCTACTACACTACCTAGCTGCCCCCAGGATGCAAGTTAAAGTTAAAAGTATCATCTTTGCATGTAGGAAAGGAAAGTATATATTTATTCAATCCCTTAGGATTTCTCCTTCTTATTTAACTTTTTATGCTTTGATAAGGGCTTTCAGTTAGTCAAATTATTCTTAAATTATTTCTGTTCCATATATTTTCTAGGTCACTTATTTTACCAAAGTAAACACATTTTCCACATTTTGACCTATTTTTTTCAGTCTTTTGATTTTGTTTTGTTGTTTATTGATGACTCATATAGTCATTTTACTTCCACTTCCCTGATTCTATTTTTAAAGAATTATTTTCTTCACTGACCTTTTGAACATCCTTTTAAAATTTAGCCAATCCTACTTTTAAAAAAATAGTTCTTTTCTTTAGTAAATTTTTATACATCATTTTCCATGTGGTCAATTCTTTTTAAGGAGTTCTTCACTTTACTAATGTGTGTGTGTGTGTGTGTGTGTGTGTGTGTGTGTGTGTAGATAGATAGTTAGATATATAAATAGATTTCCATTTGACTAATAATGCTTTTTCAGGACATTCTTCTCCTCATTGTATTTTTGTGCCTCTTTTACCATTTGGGCAAATCTGGATTTTACTGCATTATTTTCTTCAATATGTTTGTGTGCTTCCTTTGCCAAGTTGTTGACTCTTTTTAAATGATTTTATTACATCATTAGTTATTTTTGCAATTTTTACTCTATCTTTCTTATTTGATTTTTAAAACATATTTGAGCTTTTCCAGGAATCATTTTAGGCCTGAGGCCAATTTTTATTTTTCTCTGAAGCCTTGGATATGGCACATTTTATTTTGTTTTCTCCTTTTGAGTTTGTGTTTTGATCTTCCCTGTCTCCATAATAACTTTCTATGATCAGGACCCTTTTTGTTGTTTACTCATTTTCCAGCCTATTTCTTAACTTTTAACTTCATATTAAAGTTAGATTGCTCCCAATGTAGGGGTAAAATTTTCCCAAGCTTTAGGTTTTTTGTTCAACAAAAAACAAACAAACAAACAAAAAAGAACCAGCTGTTTTCAGAGCTATTTCTGAGTGTCTGTAAACTTGCAGTTCTTCCAAGATGGTATGATCTGAGTTGTGTTTACCACTCTGCAGGTCTGTGCTCTGGTGTGGTCTGGCTGACCACAAGCATTCTTTTCTGCCCTGAAAGTATAATCAGGGTTCTCACTCTACTGTGGGCTTTGAGCTCACCTATGTTAGTGCTCTTCTTTACCCTGGGATTGTGACACAGGACTGTGACCCAGATCTGAATATGGGTAATACAACACAATCCTGTACCTACTGCCAGCAAAGGGATCCTTCTGATGAATTACTCAACCCACTTAACTGTATGTTGGTTGAGAGCTCTGGAAGTGGCCATTGCTATGGCAGTTTCAATCCCTCCCAAGGTCTGCTGCTGGCTTCCTGAGACCTGCTGTGTGCTGGTGTAGTCAGTCTTGTTCTACTATGACAGATCTTTATTGCCAACCTTCTAAGTTGTATTAACCTAGGAAATGGTTTCATTCCATCCTTTAGTAGGTTCTGCTAGTCCAGAATTTATTTTGAGGAAATATTTAAAGTTGTGTAGAGGGGAATTTTGGAGAGCTTCAGTGGGTCCCTGTCTTTTCTCCACTATCTTGGCTGCACCACCTCAATCGATTCTTCAATTTCTTATCAGTAAAATTGGTTTTTGTTTTGTTTTATTTTGTTTTGTTTTTGTTTTAACCAAATTTAAAGATCCACAATTACTTCTTTAATTTTAACCTGTTGCCTTAATCACAAGACTGACTCAGAATAAACCTAGTGCAAAGACTAGAAATCCACCAGAATGGTGTCCTTTTAGTAACTCCAAGTTCAAGTTCATATAGAAGTGAACTCGTTGCATATTTTAGGGCTTTATGTGTTTCTGTGTATATTAATTCCTGCTGTCTTTCTTTTCTACATTTTTATGTAAAGTAAAACAAAATATGTCGTATATGCATTATTATCTTGAATAAAAGACCTAGGACTCTTTAAACCATATTTAGTGAAACCTAGACACCAACCAAATATAAGCTATGTTTAGAGATTTTCCTGTAAATGGAGGGGAAATAAGTATTCATTAAGTGCCCACTCTGTGCAAGTAATTTTGCTAAGTAATTTGTAAATATTATCTTATTTGATCTTCACAACAAATTTAGGAGGTATGTGCTATTATTATTCTTATTTTACAGCTGGGGCAACTGATAGTGTCAGAAGTGATTCGTCTAGGATCACACAACTAGTAATTGTCCAAAGCAGGTTTTAAACCCAGGTCTTCCTGAATGCAAGTCTAGGATTAAACCCATTGTACCACCCAGATGCTCCTCAGAGACTTTGCTGAGGTAGATTGGGTATGGATTAGAAAAAGAAAAGAAAATCATATTCTAGAGTAGTGGCCACATTCAGTTGTTTAACATAGATTTAGTTAAATACATTACATACTGTCTATATATTTTCTGTATGAAACATGAATATTTGAGAGATAAAACTCAGGGAAGTATTGATATTAGTTACTTATACAGAGTGTGTGGCAGCATCCTGGAATAGGCTCACAAAAGCCAATTGTTAAATTTTCAGTTTGAGTATTTACGCCTTGGGAAACAGACAAATTATAAATCAGGACTTAATATACCATTTTATTGATTAGATATGCTTAAGAAAATGTTAGAAAATAATAATAATTGGATACATCTCTAAGGGGGGTTATATGCACATATTCCTCTCATAAATCCAGTTGTTAAAATTAATATCCACACCACTTCCAGTGAATGAAATTCACCTGGTAAGGGACGAGGGTTAGAGCGACCCAGTGACACTTTCATGTAATGATAAAACATTGAAGTAGGATGTTTATGAAGGAATGATAATAGTAAAAATTCTACATATTTATGTAGCTTTTATAGTGATTATCCCATTTAATTGTCTTAAAAGTTTCTTGGCTTGCTGGTACAATTAACTGAGCCTTCAAACAAATTAATGAATTCCTCCCCCCACCCCCCGCCCAGCAAATCTAGTGTATTTTCTACAATGTCATACATTAATTGGAAGATAGGTGGCATAGTAGATGGAGGGCTGGGCCTCAAGTCAGCAAGTCAGGAATTCTCATCTAGCATCAGACATTTACTATCTGTGTGACCTTGGGCAAAACAGTTAATTTAAGTATGCCTCAATTTCCTCAACTATAAAATGGATATAGTAAGAGCACATACCTTCAAAGGTGTTCATGAGGATCATATTAGATAATACTTTCAAATTACTTAACATAATACCAGGTGCATTGTAGCAACTATATATAACATGCTAGCTGTTACTACTACTAGTAGTAGTACTACTAGTACCTCTATTGATCCTTTATATCATAAATTTATACATGTTCTACCTTCCAATTTGAATTTGTCAATATCCTTATCTTTTTGAGGTCCAGCTAAGGACCTTTTTCATTCAGGGATACTTCCTAATAATAACAGAACTCAATACTATGTAAAACATTACTGATATAATAAGATCACTGATTCATTTATTTCAACAAAAATAAAAGAAAGCCAATGAATTAATGAATAAATGAAGTATTGATTACAACAAAGAGAGATATATTCTTTGATTCCCAAATATATCCATAAAGAAAGGTTAAGAAAATATAAAGTTAAAATTGTCAAATAACTATATTTGAAAAGTAATGGGCAATTTAGAATAAATTTTTTTTCTAAAAGATTTTTATTTTTGGAGGGGGAAAATTGATTCATTTGTTTTTATGGCTTCCTAATAATTTTTTTAAAGTTGCATAAGTAATATGGATCTATTTCTCCTTTAATACCAATGTTATTTCTTTCCCCTGGATTTAGCAATAGCAAGTTAATTGTGGTGTAGTGGATAAGGCACCAACCCTGGATTCAGGAGCCCCTGAGTTCAAATCCTGCCTCAAATACTTGATACTTACTAGCTGTGTGACCCTGGGCAAGTCACTTAAGCCTCATTGCCCTGCCAAGAATACAAAAACAAAACAAAAAGACAGAAAATAAAATACTAGTATTGTAGAAAGTTAATTGTGGCTAGAATTTATGAGTTGTTGACCATATTCCATTTATACAATATAGTAACATTATGGTAAAATTCAAGTGGCAGGTCACCAAGTATTGGACTTTGGTTTCTTACTTAAATTAATTATTATAATGGCATTCAATGAGAAGCCATTTTGTTAGCAAGATAAAATGAATATATTATTTCTTTAAGAAAGCACAATGTATCCCTAAGATTACTTTTGTTTTTCCTTGAAAAAATTATTTCAAAATTAACATTGGGTTTACTGGATCATGGTGAAATTTTATTCTTTTATCAATTATGCTATATGATATCCACAGATATCTGGAAATATTGCATGTTCATTCTTTTGTGATCTCTACCCATAATACATTTCTAAAAGGTCTTAATTTCAACATCGAAAATGTGCACAATTTGAAGAAACCTTAATTGCAATAGCAATTTACTAGCTATCATGTGATTTATTTTGTATTCCTGTTTTACCACTGTCCAAGAATCTAGGCCCGGGGCTCTAGATAACCCCACAGCGAAGTCCTGGGAGCAAGGGTTCAATGGTACTACTCCAGTGGGGATTTGGACTTGAACTTGCTGGGAATATTTCTATGTAGGAACTGAGCTAAGCAATGAATCTCAGACCGTTCCCTTTCCCAGAGACTAAAGTGGTTTTATATGTGAGGTCTTGGGGGTGCAGTGGGGGGAATAGTTTCATCTTCTTGCTAAATCTTTAAAGTAAATATTCCTTTGTAAAATCTAATCAAATATTCTGTGACAAATGGAAGTAGGTTGCTAGCTACTTGGATCCTAAAAGGGGTGGGAGAGTCAATGATAAAAAAGAAAGACTCCCAACCTACTCAGAATACCTGAGACCACTAAGGAGGAGATAAAATGGAACAAGCCTGGCCCAGGGATAATAGGGCCAGACAACTATGTTTCATATAGAAATATAGATTTCCTGGTAGAGAGATAATGTAGTTAACATGATATGGCTTCTCTGATCTGTATAATGAATAAGTATTCTAGGAGAGGACAGACAGTATATACCTGCATTAAAGAAGTCTCCAGATGATCTTCAACAAGGCAGTTTCATTTCTGTGAATAAATAGCTATACCAAAAGGATCCCCAGTCTCATTCTGATAATGCTTGAAGCAGGTGTTAGATCATAGAATTATAAATTTATAACTGGAAGGAACAGTAGAGTCTAATAGGTCTACCCTTTTATTTTACATTTTAGGACACTGAGGCTTATAAGAGTTAAATCCCTTGCCCCAAATCATACAACTAATCAGTATCTGAGGCAGGATACTAACTCAGCTATTCCTGATGCTAATAAGTGCAGTACTGTATCCACTATATAATCATTAATGTCTAACCTTAAATCCTATTGAAAAAAATTCTGTGTATATTCAAATCAAATGGGCAAAGCAGCTCAGCTATAGCTACCTCCATACTATCCCTGACACTCCACCACTGCCTCAGCCATAGAGGAAGAAAGGTGGTACAGTGGACAGAGTGATGCCCTGGAGTCAGAACAAACTGATTTCAAATTCAGCCTTACATATTCATTAGCTTTGTGACACTAGGTAAGTCATTAAACTTGTGTTTGCCCAAACCTTTGTAGGGTTGCTATAAGAATCAAAGAAGATAATATTTGTAAAGTTCTTAGGATAGCATCTGGCATATAGTAGGTACTACATAAATGTTAGTTATCATTAATATTAATATAATATTGATATATAGGTCATACCTAAATTCTTAATAAAGTGTTAAGCTATTAAATTTTAAAATTCCCCTAAGATTTTGTGACAGTCTACACATTAACAATTGAAATAATTTATCAAAACAACATAATTTTTAAAGAATATTTGACAATGTGAAAATGGATACCTTGATTTCCTGGAACCCCCTCCCCCTGCCCTGCTCCACAAATATTCAGATAATCAGAAGAACTGTATGAGGACTGGTTTTTTTGGCTTGACATAACAACAATACTTTATGGTGACCAAGAGTAAACCTAGCTGGATGTGCAGAAAATCAGCATCATAGAAGCCAATTAATCTCATAACAGTTTTAAAGTAGACCCTGAGCCATTTGGTAGTTTATGGACCTTCAAGAGACATCCTTATCAACACAGACTCTCCTATTAGTTGGGGCTCTAGGACACATCCTGTTTTACATTATCTTATCTGTGTTCAAGCCTTGAACTATTATCACCAAGAATGTCTTCTAATTTTTGTACCAAAGGGACACAGCTCTAACTCCTGGAATTCCTCATTTTCCTTGTTCCCTAGGGCTTCTTGCATAGGATCTGTCTAAATTTTCTGTTTTCTCCTTTCTTTATTCAAAAAAGGTATTAATATCTTATTTTTTCCACTCTCCACTGAGAACAATTTTCAACTGGGCTTTGAATATGTCATAACACTGACTGTTCCAGTTTGTAATCTTATTCTCAGGCAATAAATGCATTTATAATCTGTGTAAACTGTGATCAGACTCTGGTTCCATCCAGGTTCCCCTTTTGGGGCTTGGGATTTCTTCCATTTAATAGTTCTCAAGGGTTTTCTTTTAACAACCTGTCTGTTCTAAATAAGAACTAAGATAGTTCTGGAGAATGTGATGTAGAGAATCAAGTTCTGTATTCAGGCTCTTCCAAATATTCCTTAGCAGTTTTTCTTATACTACCCTAAAATTGTATACATGGTCCCAATTTGAAGGCTCTTGCATAGTGGACATAGACTTTGACCATATGATTTCAATCAAATTTATATAACTAAAATATTCACTTAAAATAATTGAAGAAAAACTAAACTATATTTATTAGAGTTTATTTTTCCCCCTGAATTGACCAAACAGATTTTGGGGTTATGGGATATAATTTTTCTCCTATTACACTTACACTAGAATTGTTGACACAAATGACATTAGGACTATGACATTTTTATCTTTAAAATAGTATTATAAAGTTGAAACAAGTAATTCATTGAATAATAAAAAATACAAATTAGTTTTTAATTCTTCATAGGAATAAAATGTAATTAATCAACTTCTTTAGCTCTAAAAGGTTGATTTTTTTAAAAGAAGATGTAGAGGTAAAATGTTTAAAGTCTACCTTATTATTTCCATATTTTAGAAGAAAATGCAATACAGCCATAATATTGTTTAGTATTTTCTAAATTCTCAGAATCTTAACTGGAAACACCTCTTAATTGCAAATGCTGATGATAACATCAATAATACCTAGTTTACAGACTTCTTGCTTAGACACAGCTTTCATTACTCTTATCATGTTACTTTCCTACTAACCATCCTTTGCTAATTGTCAATTGTTTGCTTGAGTAGGAACAAGCTCTTCATCTTGGCATTCAATGCCCTCCATTATCTGTAACCAATTGATCTTCATATTGCTCCTCTTTGCATATCTCACATGCCTATCAAATCCATTTATAGTCACTAAATTAATACTATTATCATCTCTCCATTTCCTCATACTATTACACTTTATTGGATTGCATTTGTCCTAATCCCAATTCTTTAGATTTCACCCATCCAATCATGAACTACAAACATAGGTGCCATCTCTTCCATGAAATTTTGCTGGAGCCCTATGACAGATTGAACATCTCCTTCCTCAGATATCCCATAATACTTTGCTTTTCTTACTTAGCATATATTTTGTATCATTTTTATTCAAGTATATTTCTTATCTCATCCATCTTTATAACCCTAACACCTAACATGCATGGTGCCTTGAATATAACTGGTCCTTACTGAATGATGCTTGGAATGTAGATGAAGACATTAGAAAGGCACCATGGGTAAATGAATAAATTGCTTGACCTGGACTCGGGAAGATCTGAATTAAAATGCAGCCAGTGAAACTTATAAGCTATGTGACCATAGGCTAGGCACTGGACTTTGCTGCACATGTGTCCTCATTTGTAACATGGTGACAATGAAGTTACCTACAATATATAGCTTACAGGGCAACTGTAAAGATCATATGTAAATCACTTTGTAACACTGAAAGCACAGTATAAATGTCAGCTAACATAATTTGGGGGGACCTAGAATCATATCTTGCAAAAAATAAATGCTTGTTGAATTGACTGTTAAAAGGAAAACAAAACATAACAAAATGAAATTTTCAGGTTAAATGAAAAGTGCAATGTTGTTTTCAAAATATATAAGCAAATATCATTTATTTGAGTTGTCACAGGTTTTTTACATAGAAGATGGAATGCATTTCTACTCATTGTGATCATGTAATCAGGTGGTATTGCTTAAGCAATATTTATGGAAAGGTCCTTTGGAGGCAGTTTTCTTGTAGGGAAGTGACTGATAGGTCAAAACCCAAATGTGTCAGTCAGTCACTCAACATGCTTTTATTAAGCAACTTGTTTTCCAGGGACTGTGCTTAGTTTTGAGGAGAAAGATAAATATGATAGTCCCTGATCTCAAAAAGCTCCCATAAATGAATAAAAAAGTGTTTAACAAGTCCTTAATATGGGCAAAGCACCATGATAAATCTTAGGGATACAAAATAAAAAGTAAAATAGTCCATGGTTTAAAGAAGCTCCCTTTTAATGATGGAAAAATTATTTGTAACTTATTTCAACTGTAAGTCAGATAGAAAAGTCCCATAGTCTATAGGGTGCAGAGGGAAAGCAGATTGTAATGTATCATCACTGATGTCATTTCTACTGACAAAATGATCAGTTATGGATATTGAACCATTTGACAATGCTAAAGATTTTGGTGAAAAGAACTACCTTTTTCTGAGTCTTCAGAGGCTGTAGCACCTAGGAGCATGCCATGTGCCATTTCCACAAGGACTACTTAATAAAATATTGGCTACAAGAACTAAACTGGAAGCAGAAAGAATTTTAGGTAAGGGAAGCAGGGGCTCTGTTACTCACCAGATGCTTGGACTTACCTACCCATTGGTGCCAATTGGGACAGGATAAAGTATCTTGGGGATATTCCCAATGCTCTTGGGTTCTGAGTCCTAAAATATCTATGTTTGGAAAGTCATGATTGAGGTTATGCTGATGTGCCCAATACCACTTGCTTCCTTCCTTGTCCTCCAGGTGCCTTGATGCTTCAATAATAATAAAACATTTCAATTTAAGTAAATATGTGAATTAAATTAGATATAATTAGGCATGATATAGCTCCTTCTGACCTACTATGCTGCTTATTTTAATTGCTCATAGCATAAGTGATTTTGTATATTTCTTTGTACCCTGCTAGACTATAACATCCTTTGGTTGATGGACTGATCTCATCTCTCTAACTCTCCTTCCTTCTCCTTCTGTCCCCAGATGCTAAAACAGCATCTTACACATAATAGGTGCTCAATGAAAGTTTGTTGAATGATGGAATCACTATTAAGAATGGTTTAAAATATAATTCTCTCATTTACTGTGTTTTCATAAGAATAATGATACACTATTAACTTCCTTCTGTGGAAGTTCTTAGCTAATTAATAATTTCCTATTGACATTTATGAAAGGAAAATAAATATAAAACATTTTTCCCAGTGACCTTGGCTTAGAAACACATTTTCTGATTTAATTTAGTCTCTTAAAATGTGCAAAACATATTGATTTTCCACAAAATTTGTCAGAAAAAATAATTTGTATTGAGTCACTTTATATGTTCTCCACCTTTCATTCTAAAATGACCCTAGAATAAGAGGAGAATGATAGGATGAATAGATCATTATAATATATCAATATCAAACCAGTACTTTTGAATATATTCATGGCAAAAGAAACAATTTGACAGAAAAGTAGATTGACATTTCTCAAGAGTTTAAAGAAAACAAGTATCAACCATTCAGTTAAATAAGATACATGATAGGATATAGATATTATATGGAGTCTGAGTCCACTGGAGCCCAATCAATGGCTATACTTACCAAGCAAAAAGGGTTTTGACTCCAAACCACTAACACATTAGTCTTGAAATGTTCAGGTCACCTAAGTTTGGAAAACTCTATCATCAAAAGATTGGCCATAGGCTTTTCCCCCCTCCAATCATCTAATAAACAATTTAGAAGATGTGGGATTTACTTCTTTATCATTATTGTTGGTGAGTCTTTTCAGTTGTGTCTGACTTTCTATGACCCCATTTTGGGTTTTATTGGCAAAGATACTGGAGTAGCTTGACATCTCCTTCTCCAGATCATTTTATAGATGAGGAAACTGAGGTAAAAAGATTTAGAGTGATTTGCCCAGGATTACATAGCTAGTAAGTGACTGAGGACAGATTTGAACTCAGCTTCTCCTGATTCCAGGGCCTGTGCTCTATCACCTAGCTGCCCCTTATTACCTTTGACTCATATATTTTTGTTTTCCCCTTTATTTATATTCTAGCAC
Source organism: Dromiciops gliroides (assembly GCF_019393635.1). Lineage (NCBI taxonomy): Eukaryota > Metazoa > Chordata > Mammalia > Microbiotheria > Microbiotheriidae > Dromiciops > Dromiciops gliroides. The sequence continues at coordinate 91,843,161 of NC_057864.1, forward strand.
TTACAACAATGCCTTGACCATAGTGATCACTTAATAATTGTTTCTTCATGCTCCCGTTTTCATTTAATATTTTGTATTAATTTAGTTGTATACTTTTATTTCCTGGCCCTACATTATAAATTATTTGAGGACAGGTACCATTGTGTTTCTGTTAGCTTTTTTATTATTATTATTTTCAGTGATTAGCAAAGTGATTTCACATACTAAACACTTCCTTCACATTGGTTTTTCTTTAATTGGAAGGATTACAGTTTTCACTGACTGGGGAGTGGGAAGGTAGTTCTACCCACACTAATGAAATCAAGGAATATTTGAATTATTAAATATGAAGCAGAAAATACACAGTTTGATAATAGCTATTAATTATTCTATTAATTTCTTCAATAATTATTACACTCCACTTATATATAGCACATCATAATAGGAAGTGATCACTTTTATTTTTATGACTAGAATAGTCTGTTAATGCAGAATTCAGGGTGTTGTTTTTATTTTTTGGGCACATAGGAAATGAAACACCTGTTTGCCAAATAAACACAGGCATGCTTGCCACTGATCATCTCCTGGCAGCACCATTTACCTGGCAGTTTCTTTAAAACAGGGTAAATTGAGAGAAATACTCATTAGAGAAAATATAATGGCTTTCTATAACATGATTAGGCAGAAAAAGATATAGGAAAACTGCACATTTTACCACCTGTGTTTGTATAATGCTTGCCAAAACAATAATGTGATGCTAGAAAAAGGTAGAAACATGGACAATGATGATAATCACAAGAAAATAATGAAGGAATTCAAATCTATGCATTTACATCATGTTTGGGTCCTTAAATATGCTCTTAGAAGCCAAATACCTCTCTGTAACATACACTAGGCTCAGGCCAAATTATTTCAGAATTCCTCAAACTTCCAACAAACGTTTTCTAATTTTGGAGTGTATAGTGAACCATTTTATTGACTAAGTGCCAACATATGCAACTGTGATTCTTGGTGTGAAAGAAAGGGTAGCAATGAATAATTTCATATCTAAGTTAGACTCAAATACTTTAGGAAGGAGGAAATTTTTTTTAAAAGTGGGGAAAGATGGAACAACATTCATTTTTATTAAGGATTCTATAAAATTAGAATCACATTTCAATTCAATGGGAATGCAGAGATCGTCTAATGAAGGGATTATTAAATTATTACTTTATGTCATGAATCCTTTGGTAATCTGGTGAAGCCTGTTGATGTCTTCTGTGAATAATGATTTTAAATGTATAAAATGGAATCAGGGTTAGAAAAGATATTTTACTGAAATTATGTTTTCAAAATATTTGAAAATAAAAGTTCATGAACTGAGGTCAAAACCCCTGATCTATATTAACTATAACTGAATAATAATCAGCTAGATGGGGAGTCAAAATGGTGAATTAAAGATAGCAATTCAGCTGATTTCCATCAATATATCCCTCCAAACAATTTTAATGATTCAAATCAAATTGTGGAGCAGCAGAGCCAACAAAAAGTCAGGCTGAGACATTTTTCCAACCTAAGAAAATTAGTTCAGCAGGAGACACCTTTGACACCAGCGTAGAGGCCTATTCAGAGCCTGTGAGAGCAGCAACAACAGCCACAGCAATAGGAACCACAATTTTGAAAACTCTTAATCCAGAGATTATAAGGGGGTAGACATCTGAATAGGAAGAGATTACAGGGAATACTTTGCTGGCACTGGGTACAGATGATGCTGATTGGTAACTCTGTTGCCGATATGTAACTAGATTGTCTTTTCAGGGTAAAGAGTAGAGCTCATAGGGGCAGCTAGGTGGCACAGATAGAGCACTGACCCTGGAGTCAGGAGGACCTGAGTTCAAATCTGGCTTCAGACATTTGACTCTTACTAGCTGTGTGACCCTGGGCAAGTCACTTAACGCCAATTGCCTCACCAAAGGGGAAAAAAAAGTAGGGCTGGTGGTCAGTCTCAAGGGACCCAGTGCCTTGGCCTCAGTTCCAAGAGAAAGAGGAGTGACTGCTTGTCACTCCAAGGGAGTAGGTAAAGTACATATTTCAGGTGAGGAGAGTGAACATACCTCTCCCAGGATCATACCACCTTGAAAGAACCACAAAATTATAGATCTCCAGAACTAAAACAGAAAACAGGAGCAAAACAAAAAGTTTGAAGCTTGGAAAGCCTACTTACTTCCATTTGAGCAGAGTTCAACTTTGACATAGATTTCAGTCAACACATTGCTGTGGAAAACGAGCAAATAAAGAAAAGAATTTGAGCATATAAAGCTATTACAGTGGGAGAAAAGACCAACACACAAACACAGGATAATAATACAATATAAAAACAGCTACAAAATTTCAAAAAATGCTAATTGCACCCAAGCTAAGCAAAAATTCATGGAAGAGTTAAATAGATGAGTGTTAGAGAAAAAGTTGGGGAAAGAAATGGAAGTAATGCAACAAAATTATGAAAAGAGAATTAGCATTTATTTTTTTTAATTTTGTTTTTGTTATTTTTTGTGGGGCAATGAGGGTTTAGTGACTTGCCCAGGGCCACACAACTATTAAGTGTCACATGTCTGAGACTGGATTTGAACTCAGGTCCTCCTGAATCCAGGGCTGGTGCTTTATCCACTGTGCCACCTAACTGCCCTGGAGAATTAGCATTTTAAAAAAGGCACAAAAATAGTAAAGAAAATGACATCTTAAAAAACAGAATGTGCCTAATTGTAAATGAGATATAAATATTCATTGAAGAAAAGTACTCCTAAAAAGCAAAATAAGCCAAATGGAAAAGAAAAAGACAAAAATTAACTGTAGAAATAATGCTTCAAAAATTAGAATTAAGCAAGTGGAAGCTAATGACTCCATAAGGCATCAAGAAACAATAAAAGAAAGCCAAAAGAATGAAAAAAATAGAAGAAAATGTGAAATATTTCCTCAGAAAAACAACTCTCTTTAAAAAGAAATAATTGAGAGATAATTTAAAAACTATTCAGCTACCTGAAAGCCATGACTAAAGAAAAAAACCCTAGACATCACATTTCAAGAAATTGTAATGGGACCCTGCACCAATTTCTTGGATCCAAAAGGTAAAATAGAAATGGAAAGAATACACAATCACCTCCTGAAAGAGATCTCCAAATGAAAATTAAAAGGAATATCATAGCCAAATTCCAGAGCTCTGAGATCAGAGAAAATATTGCATGCAGCCAGGAAAAAAAAAATAGAGATTATAGAGAGATGATAGAGAGATGGATAGAGAGATGATAGAGAGACACAAATAGAGATGATAGAGATAGAGATAGAGACAGAGACAGAGATAGAGATAGAGATATATCAATTATATAGTCACAGAATGGATGACACAATATTAGGTGCCCTCTTTGTCAAAGGAATGGAGCACTTGGAATATGATATTCCAGATGGCAGAGAAGCTGGATTACAACCAAAAATAAACTACTTACTAAAATTGAGCATAATCGTTCAAATGAAAAATGGATATTTAATTAAAAAAAAAAGACTTCAAAACATTCCTGATGAAAAAAGCAGAACTAAGTTAAAAAAAAAACAGACATTAAACACAAGGCTCAACAGAGGAATAATAAGGTAAAAATGAAAGCAAAATCTTATGAGACTTAATCAGGTTAAATTATATATTTCTATAAGGGAAGATGATTCCATGTATCTGTTAAAAACTTTGTCATTATAGCAACTAAAAAGGATTTTACATAGAAAGAGGTCATAGGTATGACTCGATTATTTTAGAATGATCTCTTAAAGTTATGGAATGAGGAAGAGAGACACCAGGAGAATGGGGGAAGGGAAAGGTAGAATGGCTAAATTTTTCTCACATATGAGAGCACAAGGAAGAACTTTTACAGTGTCTGGGAAAATGAAGGTAGTGGGCAATGTTTGAACCTCACTCTACTTGTAATTGATTCAAAAAGGGAAAACATACACATACTTATGCTCAGTTAGATATACAAATATAACTTGCCCAATAGGAAAATAGGAGGGGAAGGGGATGATAAAAGGGAGGGCAGATTGATGGAAGCAGTGATTAGAAGCAAAATAGACTTTGGAAGAAGGACAGGAAAAAAAAGAGAAAGAAGCAGAAGAAAATGGAATGGAGAGAAATACAGAGTTAATAATCTTAACCATGAATATCAATGGGATGAACTCACCCACAAAATGGAATCAGAGAAGAGAAGGGATTGGAACTCAGAATACAACCATATATGGTTTTCAAGAGGCACTTGAAAAATAGACGTACAGAGAGTTAAAATAAAGGGCTGAACTAGAATCTAATATGTTTCAGCTGAAGTAAAAAAAAAAAATGCAGGGGTAGCATTCATGAACCCAGACAAAGCAAAAACAAAAAGAGAGAAATTACAAGAGATAATTAAGGAAAGAAAATTTTGATAAAATGTATCATTTGGAGTTTTCTTGGCAAAGATACTTGAATAGTTTGTCATTTCCCTCTCAAACTCATTTTAATCCACTCTGCAATTCGCTTCCGTTTTATAGCAGAGTTCATCCCATTCACATTCACAGTTATTATTACTGACTGTCTATTCCCCTCCATTCTATTTACCCCCTTTGTACTTTTCCCCCTTCTTTCACCCTATTCCTCCTCACCGACGTTTTACTTCTTACCCCTGCCTCCCCCAATCTGCCCTCCCTTTTTATCACCCCCCTCTCTTTTCTTTACCCTTTTCTCCCTTGCTTTTGTCCTCCCTTCTATCAGTCCCCCCCTTTCCCTTCCCCTTTTGTTTCCCTAAAGAATGAGTTAAATTTCTTTATCCCAATGAACGTATATGTTATTCCCTCTTTGAGTCAAATCTAATGAGAATAGGGTTGAAACCATGTTCCCCCCTCCTTTCTTTCCCTCTATTATAATAGGTTTTTTTCCACCTCTTCATATGATATAATTCATCCCATTCCACCTCCCCTTTCCTCTCCTCCCCATAGACTCCCTTTTTATCCCCTTAATTCTTTTGTATCATCACATCAAAGACAATTTATATTTATACCCTCTATATAAAGTCCTTCTCTCTGCCCAAATACATTTATAGTTCTTAAGAGTTATGAGTATTATCTTCCTGTGTAGGGATATAAACAGTTTAACCTAATAGGGTAACTTTTTTTTTCTCCACTGTTTACCTTTTTAAACTTCTCTTGAGTCTTGTATGTTGAGATCAAATTTTCTATTCAGTTCTGGTCTTTTCACCAGGAAAGATTGAAAGTCCCCAATGTCATTAAATGTCCATCTTTTCCCCTGAAAGAAAATGCACATTTTTGCTGGGTAATAGATTCTCGGGTGCAATCCAATCTCCTTTGCCTTCCAGAATATCATATTCCAAGCCTTGCGGTCCTTTAATGTTGAAGCTGCCAGGTCCTGAGCAATCTATTGATTCTATGATATCAGGGCAGTTCTCCTTAATAATTTCCTGGAATATGGTATCTAGATTCTTTTTCTGGTCATGGCTTTCAGGCAGTCCAATGATTCTCAAATTGTCTCTCCTCGATCTGTTTTCCAGATCAGTTGTCTTTCCAATGAGGTATTTCACATTTTCTTCTATTTTTTCATTTTTTTTATTCTGCTTGACTGATTCTTGGTGTCTCATGGATTCCTTATCTTCCAACTGTCCCACTTTAATTTTTAAGGCATTGTTTTCTTCAGTGAGATTATGCACCTTTTTTTCCATTTGGCTAAGTGAATTTTTTAAGGTATTGTTTTCTTCAGTGAGATTATGCACCTTTTTTTCCATTTGGCTAAGTGAATTTTTTAAGGTATTGTTTTCTTCAGTGAGATTATGCAGCTTTTTTTCCATTTGGCCAAATGAATTTTTTAAGGCTTTGTTTTCTTCAGCTTCCTTTTCCAAGCTGCTGATTCTTTTTTCATAGTTTTTTTGTTTTGCTTTCATTTCTCTCCCCATTTTTTCTTCTACCTCTTGCAATTGATTTTTAAAATCCTTTTTGAGCTCTTCCAGGAAGGCTTTTTGTTCTTGCGACCAATTCACCTTCCCTTGTGAGGCTTCAGATGTAGACAATTTGAGGCTATTGTCCTCATCTGAGTTTGTGTTGGCTTCTTCCCTATTGATACAGAAGCTCTCAATGGAGAGGGCTCTTTTTTGCTTCTTACTCATTATTGCAACTTATGTATTTATTCTTTAATTGAGGTCTGCTCTGGAGGCACCAGCATCCCTGTTTTGGGCTTCTTGTGCAGGTGTATAGGTGCTGTGTGACCGGGCTTTTACTCTGAGGCCTTTATGGTGTGTGGAGATCCCCGCCCTGCACTTCCTGTATGATTGTGCTCGGCCAGCCAGGCGCCATACCCTGGCGTCTGATCCCGCCGTTCGTGGCCTTCTCGGCCGGTGCAGGTAGGTTTTTCCACTGTCCTTCTTGGCCACCAGATTTTTGAACCAGGTTCCGGGAACCTCAGTTGTTCAGCTGTGGCCCGCAGCTCCTGCTGACTTGCCCAGACCCCCTCGGCGCTGGGTTGGTGCCCTGCGCTGGGCCTCCCTTTTGCCCGAGTCAGACCGACCTTTTCCTGAAGTCTTCTAAATTATCTCTGGTTGGAGGACTGTGTCTCTCTGTCTCTTTGCAGGTTCTGTAGTTTCAGAATCCGTCCAGAGGCTTGATTTAATGTTCGTTTTGAGGGAACAGAAGGAGAGCTCAGGCAGCTTGCTGCTTCCTCTCCGCCATCTTGGCTCCGCGCCTCAAACTCATTTTACAGATGAGAAAACTTAGACAAAGAGAATTAAATGACTTCTTCAAGGTGACTTGCAATACCACAATTAGGTCTGCATTTCAAAGTGTTCAAAGAAAAGGGGGAAAGAACCCAAATGTATAATAATATTTATAGCAGCTCGTGTGTGTGTGTGTGTGTGTGTGTGTGTGTGTTGGCAAAGAATTAGAAATGAAGGGGATGTTCAGCAATTGAGGAATGACTGAACAAGTTGTGGCATATGATTTTGATGGGGTTCTATTATGCTGTAAGAATAGATGACGGAGATGGTTTAAGGGGGAAAAATATTTTAAGATCTACATATTCCAATGCAAAGTGAAGTGAGAAGAACCAGGAGATCATTGTGCACAATAAAAGCAATGTTGTAATGATGATCAACTGTGAAAGACTTGACTACTCTGATCAATACAATGATCCAAGACAATTACAAAATAAACCAGATGAAAAAATGGTATACCTCCAGAGAGAGAATTGACAAGCTCTGAGTACAAATTCAAGTAAACTTTTTTCAAATTATTTTTCTTGCTTCTTAAAAAATGGCTAATAGGGACATGTTTTGCAATATTATAATGCATAATTGATATCATATGGCTTGCCTTCTCAGTGTGTGTGGAAGGGAGTGGGAAGGATGGAGAGAAATTAGAACTCAAAATTTAAAAAAGAAAATATTGCTAAAACTTACTAAATAATAATTTATAAAAATCAGCTAGATGGCACAGTGGATACAGTGCAGGGCTTGCAATTGGGAAGCCCTGAATTCAAATTTGTGTGACACAAGGTGAGTGACTTAACCTTTGTTTGATTCCGTTTTCTCAACTGTAAAATAAGCATAACAGTAAATAACTCTTGGTGTTTTTGGATAAGCTATGACCATAATTGTAAGGCTCTTAATGTAGTGTCTTACTGTGGTAAGTGCTATATAAATGCTAGCTGCTGCTATCACCATCACCACCATCACCATCATTTTTTTTATCACTATCATTCTCAGCATTGTCTCCATAATTTACCTAAGTAGTTATCATAGATCATCTACTTGGCAACTTCTAATGACAGCATGTCACAGCTACTTATAAAATTTCCACTGTCTCCTGAAGGACCCCACAGTGTTCATTCTTGTGAAGTATTTTTTTTTTTGCTTCACTTTAAAATTTTCCTCTTTATATCTTCTACAAATTGTTCCTTGTTATGCCCTCTCAGTCAAACAAAACAAGTCTAATCACTCTCACTCAACAAAACACATGGAAATAACTGTTTCTCATCACTATCTCCTACAAAGTCTTCTTAAGATGATGTTATTTACATGGCATCATTAGTAGTTCCCTTAATATGCTGGTAATCTTAGTCAGAACTGACTTTTCTCTTTTTTTCTTCTTAGTTCTTCTTCTTCTCCTTCTTCTCCTTCTCCTTCTCCTTCTCCTTCTCCTTTTCCTCCTCCTCCTTTTCCTTCTTCTTCCTCCTCCTCCTCCTCCTCAGTCCCCTATCTCTCTATTTAATCTTTCCAGTGGAACCCAAAAATAATTTCACAAAGCCTTTCAATGCAGGATCCTTGTTCTTACAATCTCTCAATACTTACCCATGTCTCTTTTGTGAAAGAAGAGATAAGTTTTATTATCCTTTACCTGGGATCTTAATTATTATTGGACAATATCGTTGATCTGCTCCAAGTGTTGTTGTTGTTGCTCTTTATTTTTAATCTGCCTAGATCAAGAAGACCTTCACAGATCTTTCAGGTGAACTAATTTTCCCCTTCAAAACAACTAAAAACAAAAAAAAGAAAGAAATAGAGTCCATCTCCCCAAACACACTCAATACTTATACAGATTCAATTGCAAAATTTTCATTAAAGAATAAATGAAGGGCAACTTAATTGAATAAATATTCAATATTCATGACTTTGCTATTGTTCAGTCATTTCAGTCAGGTCCAACTCTCACTGCCCCCCCTCCTTTTTTTGCAAAAGTGCTGGAGTCATTTGCCTTTTCTTCCCCCAGCATATTTTACAGATGAAGAACTGAGGCAAACCAAGTTAAGTGACTTGCTGAGGGTGTGAGCAGATTTGAACTCATGAAGATGATCCTTTCTGATTCTAAGCCTGGTGCTCTATATAATCTGTTACTTCACTGCCACTCATGAGTATGTTGCACCAACATAATGAAAATAGCAATACTACCTAATTGATGCTGTACCAAACAAACAACCAATAGGGTATTTTAAAGAATTAGATCATATGTGTGTAAGTATGTATGCATGTATGAGATTCATTTGTATGACCAAAAGACCTGAACTATCAAAGGAAATAATGGGAAAAAGACAAGACCAAAAGGGAAGAAAGAGAAAGAAATAAAAAAAGAAAAAAGAAAGAAAGAAAAAAGAAAGAAAGAAAGAAGCAAAAGGAGATGTAATCAAGTTGTCAATAGACCAGGAAATATAAATTACATAAGGAAAAATGCCCTTACTAATTATTTAAAATTTTACAATTTAAGACATCCAAAAATAATCCATTATTTTAACTTTCATGTCATTGCCATTTTTTCATAGATAAACATTCAAGGCTAAGTTGAAAACTAGAATAAATAATGAACATCATTAAAGTATTGCATTTAGGAGAATTTGAATTTTTGGAATATTCTAATTTGACCCAATTAATTTAGTTCTTGTCCATGATAAGAAGGAAAATGAAGGAAAAGCTTTTCTCTTATGAATGTATATGAAGACATTAATTGAATTTGACAAAATACAGAGCTTAACAAAAAAAGAATTAAAAAAAAGATAAGAACTTCTAGGAAAACTATAAAAGAATCTGGTAGAAATTAGGTTTAGACCACCAACTTCTACTATATTTCATAATAAATTCAAAATTAATATTTGAGCTTAATATGTAAAAAAATATAATATATAAAAAAAGAAGAAAAGCAGATCGTATATTATTTATAACTATGGGTAGGAGATGAATCCTTAACAAAAGAAGTGATAGAGTAAATTCCAAAAGACAAAAAATAGACAATTTGGTTAAATAGAATTGAAAATCTTTTGCATAAACAAAATTGATACATTTACCATAAGCAGGAAAGCCCTAGAAATATATATATATATATATATATATATATATATATATATATATATATATATATATATATATATATATATATATATATATATATATACACACATATTTTTGTCTAATATCTCCAACAAGGGTTTATATTTAATATAGGTAGTCAAAGAAATATATATGGGGCAGCTAGGTTGCACAGTGGATAAAGCACCAGCCCTGGATTCAGAAGGACCTGAGTTCAAATCCAGCCTAAGACACTTGACACTAGCTGTGGGACCCTGGGCAAGTCACTTAACCCTCATTGCCCTACTAAAAAAAAAGAAAAGAAATATAATGACCAAAAGGATATGAGCAAAGACATGAAGAAACATTTGTCAAAAGAAGAATTGCAAGCTATTGTTCATGTGGAAGAATGATCCATATAACTATTAATAAGAAAATCTGAGATTACAATATTTTTGGTTTCATCTCATATACAGCAATTAATAATGATTATAGTCAACATGAAAGGGATTGTGAAGCAGTAAGTACACTAATTAATGCATTATGGATGGTGCTGTGGATTAGTACAACTAATCTGGAAATCAATTAATACATAAAAATAAAGTAGCTTAAAATGTTTATACTCTTTCAATGTGAAATTCCATTGTTACATATGTACCTCAAGGTACATATGAAAAAAGAAAGGTTTGACATACACAAAAACACATATCTCAGCCTTTGTAGTAGCAAAGCATTATAAACAATGCAATTGTCCATTAATTGGGGGGATAGTAAACATGTTGACATACACGAATGTGATGCAAAATTACTGTTCTGGAACATTGTGCAATGATTAACATGATAGACTTAGCTCTTCTCAGCAATATAGTGATCACAGACGATTCCTACAGATTCATGATGGAAAATGCTATACACATACAGAGAAAGAACTTTGAGATTGGGAAACTGAAGCATGTTATTTTCACTTTTTTTGCATGTTTTTTTGTGGGTTTTTTGTGGGTTTTGTGGTTTTTCCCTTTTGTTCTGATTCTTTCACTTCATGACTAATGTGGAAATTTGTTTAACATGATTATACATGTATAACCCACATTAGATTGCTTAGTCTTGGGCTGGGGGGAAGGAGGAATGGAGAAAAATTTGCAACTCAAAGTCTTATAAAAATTAACGTAAAGTGTGTGACCTGGGCAAGTCACTTAACCCTCATTGCACCACCAAAAAAAAAAAAAAGGAAGGTAGAAAACTATCTTTATATGTAATTGGATAAAATACTGTTGAGAAATAAAGAGATTACTGCACTGGAAGAAACAATGAATATGATGAATGCAGAATAATATGGAAAGATTTACATTAACTGATTTAAAAAGTAAATGCATCCATAAGCAGAGTATACCCACTGATTGAATCAATTCAAACATCAAATCAAAGATAATACTATGAAATATGTATAATAACTTCAAAGAAGAAAGATCAGAAGATATCTTGCCCTAATCCTTTGTCTAGCTAGTTGGGGTGTGTGTGACTGAATGCCCATTAGTATTGAAAATTGCATATAATGTCAGATCCCCCCAAAAAATATTAATTGGTTTGCTGATTTATGTTCCTTCTTTTAAAAAAAAAAGTCCTTCTTATATTACAGGTTGGAAATGTTAGAAAAAGAATTCTTACAAATCTCTCTTTTTAATTTTTTTTTCCTGTCTGAAACAGAATTTTAGTTCTGATATTCTATTCTCACCCCCCAAAATAGCAAGCATATCATCAACAAATAACATGAAAATCATATATATAGTGCTGCTTTTCTTCACATCACATTATTTGTCTTGCAATCTGTTTCATAGTGGAAAATCATGATGAATAGAATCAATCTTTCAATTTACCAGGGATTTGGTGAGTAATAGTGGGGCTTTAGGTACTGACTTGTTCTTAAATGACCATTTTCAGGAGCAAATTGTTTTTACATTTTTAAAAAAAGTTGGTCATTTCATTATGATCATCTGCTTCTTGAAGGTCATTTTTGACTGCTCAGAACTTCTATACATTCAGGCACCTCGTAATTTCATTGTGGTTTCTCCCATGTCAATATATATTCCTTGGTGATCTTGTAAAGAACATAAGCTCCTGACAATGAAGGCTATAAAAACAACAATACCAAAAACAACTAACATGTATATAGTGCTTACTTCATACCAATGCTGTGCTAAGCACCTTACAATTATTATTTTCTTTGATCCTCCAAATAACTCTGGGAGGTAGGTGAAATTATTATCCTCATTTTTATAATGAAACTTGGTCTATTGTTGTTTGTCCTTCATTCTCAGAGAGGATTATAACATAGGGGGGATGTCATGACTTTCAGGGAATTGGATTTAAGTGAGAGAGGGTTGTGCAAGGTCACCAACCTCACTCTCTCCTCTAGAGCCCTCTGGGTCTCTGGGCAAGATACATATCAGGATTACTGGAGATGGCCCTGGATGAAATTGAGGCAAATGGAGGTTAAATAACTTACCCAGGGTTACCTTAGGCTACTAAGAGCCTAAGGCTAGATTTTAATTGTGGTCTTCTTGATTCTAAGTGCAAGGCACTATTTACTACACTATCTATCAGACATATCATTTATTCTGAACTCCATTAAATATTGATCTCAGAATCTATAATATTCTTATTTTGTTTCTATGCTGGTATGAACTCTATAGGACATTTTTGTGTGTGGGTGGTAGTTGTGGGATGTTAACCTGGAAATTAATGAAACAATCAATATAGGAGAAAATAAGGTCCTTAATCAGGGCAGAGGAACTATATCTCATGGTATTTCAAAGCAAGAAGCTAGGAATACCCAAAGATGGGAACTGAGGACATGGTTTTTATGGGGTAACAGAACAAAAGGGAACCAAAAGACTGCTCCAAATTCACCTACAACTACTTAATGTAAATGAACCTATGACAAAAGACACTATAGAACTGCTCATGAGTTAAGTATAGATACTACTTAACTCTAAATAGAAACTACTTAATATAGGTGGACCCTTTTACAAAGTCCAAGGAGTAAGGTGGGGGAGAGCCATAAGTCAATGAAGGGTCTGGAATTAACAAAGATTGGTAAGCCCAAGGCAATTCATTGGCCTTGGAATGGAGAATAGGTGGGAATCAGTCAGTACTCAGTAAATTTGTAGATATTAGCAGCTAGAATAGCTAAGGGCTCATCAAGGGGTCCTGTAAAAAGGTTGTAATTAGAGGGTTTTTGTTGTTGTTTGTCCTTAGTTCTTGAAGAAGACCATGACAGATGTCCTGACTTTCAGTGAATTTGATATAAATTAGAAAGGGCTGTGCAAGGTCACCAGTCTCACTATCTCCTTTGGAGTCATCTTGGTCTTTTAAATTAAAGTTTTTTACAGGTCTCAGTTTGCCTGAGTCAATGCACATTTAGTGATAAGGATAGGTAAGAAGGGTGGCAGAGAAAAGCTTCTTTTACCTATTAAAAAAAATAGATAGATAGATGGGGGAGGGGAGTCAGGGGGGAGAAAAAAAACTCAGGGTTTCTTACCTAAAGAGACACAATTTCTATTTAGGCCCACCATGAGCCATCAAGATGCCAAATCATGGCAAAATGAGATCTGGGACAGGACCTATTGTTGGCTAATTAATCGTTCTTAGGTGGAGGAGGCCAGAGGAAAATGTTCGATAATAATAAACTAGGTGCAATCTGATCAGCCTCAGGGGCCTGAACTGGATCTGGTAGAATCTGGATGGGCAGAGCTTCTCATATCCTCAACCCACCTGTAACCTGGGAAGACTTCATTGATAACCTCAAGCCCAAACCCAAAGGGATAGAATGTGAAGGTGGGGTATAACTGAAAGATATCAGCTATTTAGAGACATGGACTAAGATTGCAGGCCATGATCCTTGATCCTAAAGGGGTTGGAGTGTCTAGAGCCTGTGGATCTGGATTCAGCTCAATCAGTGGTGACCTCTACATTTACTGTTCTATAGATGTGACTGCCTTGGTTGCTTTCCAAGTGATACCATTGCTCTGTCCTGGGCTTGTCCACTCAGGTCAATTAGTAGACGGTCTATGGAAGCTTAGTGCCTAAGGAAGATGAGAAGCATCAGAAGATGATAAAGTAACTGAAGTTTCTTGTAGGCCCCTCATAACATGCACCACAGGAGGAAGGTGTACTTCCCTCAATAAAAAGGGAAACAAAAGAGGATGATGTAAAAGAAAAAGAAAAAAAAAACTCAGCCTAATAAAACACCCCCATTATACCCTCCAGTGGATCACCCAGAGGGCATCATCATTATCTTTGTGAGGGTTTTCAGGGACCTTGATGGAGGCATAGATAAATGCAATGAGCAGAGAAGATAGGTACCATATGCAAATATGAGATAGATGAGCAGAATTTTAATGCGGCGAGATAGTACTTTTGGATGCCAGTCTTTTCTTCCAGCTTCCCTAGGATGTTGCCTCAAACTGCTCGTGGCTTCTGGAGCCAGAAGAAAAGAATGAGAACAATTAGACCTGTGTGGGTTGGGGAGGGTTGGGATGACCTCTAGTTCTGTAGTATGTCACTAAATAAATAAATGTAAAGTAGTTTATGGTATGTGGTAATGGGAATTCTAAAATAAAAATTTTAAAAAGACTCATGGAAAATTTTACTCCTGATAAAATCTTTAATTTCAAACACTTTTTAAAAGAAATTAAAGGAAAATTTAACCCTTTTGATCCCAAATATATATATATATATATGTGTGTGTGTGTGTGTGTGTGTGTGTGTGTGTATCTCTATCTCTATCTCTATTTGTATCTATCTATTTATAACTTTATTTCAAAATAAGAAAAAATAGTTCAAATGACTCTATTTGCTGCTGAGATTAGGTATAAGTTTATGGAAGTCAAATGAAAAAGATTGCCCTACTTTTCAGGTAAGCATCAAGTTATTTGAGTATTTTCAATAACTTAATATGTGAATGATACAAGGTGAAAACATACGCAAAAGAGAAATAAATTTCTATTATTATTTTTTTAAGTGGGGCAATGAGGGTTAAGTGACTTGCCCAGGGTCACACAGCTAGTAAGTGTCATGTGTCTGAGGCCGGATTTGAACTCAGGTGCTCCTGAATCCAGGGCCATTGCTCTATGGACTGAGTCACCTAGCTGCCCTTCATGATAATTTCTAATTCACTTTATTACCAAGGTCTTGATTCCCACTGTATACACAGTGGGTCTCCCTGGACACAGCTTTATGAATAACCCTCTGTGTTCTGCACTCAGAAGTCATACAAAGACTAAAGTTTTTTTATTTGTTTCTTTGTTTTAAAGCATTTGCTTTTTAGGTGTCTTTCAAAAATATTGTTATGGGCCTGAGTACCTCATTTGAATAGCCTTGGATATCAGCAGAAGTTTTTGTGGGGTAAATCAAAAGAACCTTCTCCTTGAGAAACTAAACCAAAGGACAGACACACCTAACCAGTCTCCCCCACCCTTTGGGGAGATAAGATTGGGTGTGGCTGCTGCCTTGGTGGCCTGAGGAGCAGAGAGATGGCTTGAGAGATGCAGAGCTGCCCCTCACCCAACTTCCTCCTGCCACCACCAGTGGAGGATGGTCCTTCCCAGTAGAGGAACTTTCCACAGTCAGATGATCACCTCACTGGACCACCATCAGACCTCTATAAAAGTATCTGCCTCTCTCCTGCTTGAGGAGATATGTATCTCAGAGCCATGCTCTGTGCCATGCCTTCTCCCCATGAAAAGAAATCCAATGATTTCTCTCTTGGTTTCCTTTCCTTAGCACCTTAAATAAACTATTATTTTATTCTAGTTGGATTTATGTGCAAGAGGGTGCAATTCTTTAAAGAGGAATTCCTAAGAACCCCTTTCTCAAACCCCTATTCCTACCCCAAATCCCCACCCTATTTTCCCATAACAAATATGAACTATTTTTCAGTTACCAGTATTGAAGAGTTTCTTTAGTAACTAAGAAATATACTGACACACTGAACATTTACTGTATTGCTGGAAAATAGTGCTAAATATTTATGTACTGAAAAGGGTGACAAACAAGGAGTCCCACTTAAAATAAAGTTGTGTGTTGGGGGGGGGGGAGGGAAGAGGGATAAGTTAGTCATAATACATTATATTTATAATATATTAAAGAGATGTATCTCTTTATGTCATATAATCTGAAAACATGAGAAA
Source organism: Dromiciops gliroides (assembly GCF_019393635.1). Classification (NCBI taxonomy): domain Eukaryota; kingdom Metazoa; phylum Chordata; class Mammalia; order Microbiotheria; family Microbiotheriidae; genus Dromiciops; species Dromiciops gliroides. The sequence goes on from NC_057864.1 coordinate 91,859,152, forward strand.
AAAGCTTGAACATTTTGAGATGGTTCTTTTTGTTACTATTTACTTTTAGTTCTCATCTTTTAGGGATACATCTGTGGCCTGAGCAGAATTCAATTTTCATTATAGGCAAGTTAGTGAAGGTGATGTTAAACATAGACATAACTTTTTACTGTATGACACTTTTGTTCGTACCTGATTTTCTACTCAAACATACTGCCAAATCTTGCCAATCTCAATTCTGCAGTATGTCTTGTAAGCTTCCTTTTTATGGCAGTCATGCTGCCAGTGCCCTAGATCAGGCCCTCACTATTTTTCACCTTGATTACTGTCGTAGCCTCCCAATTAGTTTACCTATTTCCCATGACTTAAAATTCTTTCTTTTTTAACAGGCAGAAAATGTTTTCTCCTCTTCCAAATATTTGAAGAGAGCTGTGAGGATATCCTTAAATCTATTTTTTTCCCAGAGAAAACATCTTGAGTTCCCTTAAATATTTTGGTTTAGAGTCCCTTCACCATTCTGGTTGTCCTGCCTTAAATAGATTCCAGTTCTGAAAGCTTGTTTCTAAAATAGGCACCCCAAACTAGAAACAATACTACAGGTATTATCCAATTATGATAGAACCCAACAGAACTTCCAACTACATAGCTTCTTTTTTAAAATTAATTAAAATTTAAAACTATTTTTACCAATATTTTGTCCTGAATCTATAATAAGTTCTCTATTAATCCAAAAGATTCATGTTTACATTCATCATTTGTCCATTGTAATGACAGGGTTAAAGCTATCCCATTTGGCTCTGGTATCCTGACTCCATGTAAGTCAGCACTTGTTTAAATTAAACAATCAGAACAGAGTGTTAAGAGCGCTTGCCCAGCTTCTTGAATTAATCAGTGCCACTCTTAGAAATACTGGTTCATGGGGACAGCTAAGTGGTACAGTGGATAATTCACCAGCCCTGGATTCAGGAAGACCTGAGTTTAAATCCGGCCTCAGACACTTGATTCTTACTAGCTGTGTGACCCTGGGCAAGTCACTTAACCCTCATTTCCCTGCCACCTCCCCCCCCCAAAAAAAAAAGAAATACTGGTTCATGCCCCAAGAAATTTGTATAAAACAAAATAAATTTTCTTTGAAGTGAATGAAGAAGAGAGTCTGAACCTCTAGATTTAAGAGATTGGAACAAATATCCAAAGAGAGATTTGGAGGGACATCTCAGAGGAGTTGGACTGAAGAAAATCTGAAGAAAAAGACAAATGTCCCCCAAGCTTCCCTTCCTTATGCTTGTCTATCCAAAGACACCATAATTTATCCTTTTACATTTTACCAATGCTTCCAGCAAACTGAATCTTGGTTTAACCTCAAAGAAGCTAGGGGTTCAATGGAGAGAAAGATAAATATAAGGGCAAGCAGAGATTGCAGTCTTTTCCTAGATATTAGGAATTTCTCTAACTTGTGGCTCAGACAAACTGGGATTGAATTTAGAAATTTGCATCTTGAAAAAATCTGTAGAATATAAGAGGAGGTAACCAAATGGATATTACAGTCCATTATATTGCCCCTATGGTTAGAATGAGCTAATTACAGCAACATGACATTATACATTTTCCACTCACTGACAACATTTTCTTTTTACTTTTAATAAACATTTTCATTTAAAATTTTGAGTTGCAAATTCTATCCCTCCCTCCCTCTCCTCCCCTGTCTGTAAGGTAGTAAGCTATCAGATATAGTTTATATACGTTCAATTACAGCATGCTATTGCAATGACAAAATACCCCATTAATAAAATTTCATTAGATGAAAAGTATTTTATCCTTCTACTTACTTTCCCTAGTTTGAAAAGGTCATTTTATGTTTTACATAATTGTACATGTATAACCTATATCAGATTGCTTGCCATCTCAGTGTGGGGGAAGGGAAGGGAAGGGGGGAAAGGAGGAAGAGAGAGAATTTGGAACTCAAACATTTAAATTAAAATGTTAATAAAACTTTACAAAAAAAGAAAAGGTCATTTTATGCACATAAAAAGCTAAATGAATAATCCAATCAAGTGTTGGAAAATTCTTCTAGATGATTAACCCTCAAATGGCACCATATATTGAGTCCCTGCCCATACCTTCAATTCTATTAGAGTACAGATCTCCGAGGAGGTTTTTGGTTCTTTGTTAAACATGCCTTCAAAAGTGAACCCAAAAAAGTAATTATAACATTTTCTTCTAAAGAGAAATAATTTAAAGTGGTCTAAAAATCATGTGGTGCTATCAGGGCAAGGTACCTCAGTGCTGATCATATACTGTAAATTCAGTAACTGAAGATATAAGAAGAATAAATACTATTAGAAGAGGCAAAATATTAATTTATCAATACACATGCAAATACCTTAAAATATTTTCTTTATTAAAAATGAATCAATAATCCCCAGACATAAAGCCCACACTTTATTTCTGTAATGAAGATGTCATACTTATCTTACGTATAACTGGGCTTACCTGGACATGAGGCCATACTAGCTTCCCAACTACTACGAGAGATAGGAAGATGAGAGGGAGGAAGGAGGTAAAGGAAGGATAAACAGAGACACAGAGTGAGAGAGATACACACATGGAAAGTGAGGAACAGAGAGGGAAGGGGTTAGCAGGAAGAATGTTCTTTGTCCTTCATTCTTTTTATTTGTTTGTTTGTTTGTTTGTTTTGGTGAGGCAATTCTTAAAGAAGACCATTGGGGAAGCTAGATGGCACAGTGGATAAAGCACCGGCCCTGGATTCAGGAGGACCTGAGTTCAAATCCAGCCTCAGACACTTGACACTTACTAGCTGTGTGACCCTGGGCAAGTCATTTAACCCCAATTGCCTCACCCAAAAAAAATAATATATATATATATATATATATATATAAATTTAAAGAAGACCATGGATTGTCCCTCCCTGATCAGATTTTTTAAAAAAAAGAAGACCATGACAATGGGGTGGTGTCATGACTTTTAATGAATTAGATTTTAAGTGAGGGAGGGATGTGCAAGGTCACCAACCTTACTCTCTCCTCCAGAGCCATCTGGGCCAAGCCATCTCAGTTCAATGGCAAGATATACATCAGGATAACTGGAGATGGTCCCAGATGTTTAAGGCAATTAGGGTTAAGTGACTTGCACATGGTTAGTAAGGTCCCCTTGACTCCAGGGCTTTATCCAGTGTAGTAAGGAACTGCCCTTGAAGGAAGTAATAAGAACAAGAAAGTCCAAGTACTACTATCCTCATAAAAAATCCACCTCTATTTCTATCTACCTTTATCCACCACTACCCATAGGGAGATTGGGGGAAGAGGTTCACCTATTTGATGTTCCTCTAAAGAGAAAGATCCTAGAATAACAATCCAGTTCAGACAGCTTTGTTCTCATAATTGATTAGACAACAAAATCTATCCCCTACACCCATAATTTATTCATTCTTATACTTCCTTTCATATAATCCTACCATCAAAGCTTTGCTTGGAGAAACTTATCTTGTTTCCACCAGTTGCTAGTCCTCAGAAATTACTTTGTATGTGATTTTCTATGTACCTAGTATTTCTTTCAAGAAAACATAAGGTCCTTGAGTCTAGGGGCTATTTCATATATGTCTTTGTATGCTCAGCCCCAAGCACAGTGCCTGGTACCTAGGATGTATAGGGATAAAGACTATATCTATGATTTCATTAGTTTAGGGAATTTTCTCTATCAATGAAAATAGGTATCTTCTCTCGAATTCATAGTGCTTAGAGAGGTGGCTAAGCACTAACTCCTCAAATTAAATAACTTTTCAAAGGTGACATGGTAATATGTGTCTAAGTTGAAATGAGCTCAGCTCATCCACTTTGAGGAAAGGTCTCTATACAAATATTTCACTGACTCTTTGATAGTACTGCTTAAGTACTCAGTAGAATTTTCTTAGTACATGAAGGAGTGAATGAATGAATGAATAAGAAAACAGGAAATAAAGCTTAAGAATTAATGCCCCAAATAACTTGCATGAAACCACATCTACTACTTCTGGGTGTAAGGGGCTAAAATTCTAGCTATACTGTCTAAAATATCTAATGAGTGGTCACCAATAAATTATAAGCTTTAGCAAGAGATAGACTTTTAAGCATTTATTAAGGAGAATAAGAATTTTGTAAAGAGAGATAGAAAGCCCTAGATTCCTCTATCTATTAAAGGGAGAGAGTATTCCTAGCTCTGCTCTCCGCCAGAGTCCACAGGAAAGAGAGTGAGTCAGAGCACCAGCCTCCCCCTTCTTCCTTTCACAAGCAAACGTCACTTCCTGACATGAAAGAAAAGACTCATGGTCTTGCCCTCAGAAACCTTCACCTCATGGCAGAGCTTTTCTACAGTAAATCTCCAGAAGGTGGCATCATTCCAGTCATTACAGGGGTAAACCAGACTATATGCTTCCAATCACCTGCCTTTCTTCTACAATCCAATGTTATAATCCAGTTGCACTCCTCTCACTTTTACCAAGGATGACAAAAGCTGAAGTATTGACTATTTTACAAAACAGACAATCATCAGTTAAATCTAGTCCATATGTCTCATTAGAGACAAGATCTCTGGAACAAGAGATACTGTAATATACAAGGGATAAGTTATGCATTCCTTCCATGACTACATGGAAGAAAAAATTTTTATACCAACTAGAGTTTGTTGTGGAGAAAAATGATTGTTTTATCCCTCTCTCCTTCACACAGATAGAGTGTCAGGTGCCAATTATTTTAATCCTGGGGAAGGCAAAACTGGTTCTACTTTGTAACAATAACAATTCTTAAAATGACAGAACATCTGAAAAAATCAAAGAAAGAGAAATAGACTATTAACTTTGTTGAATATTAAAATGTAGTTTTTGTATCTGCCTCTCTCATACAAACAGATCAGGGAAATAGTAGTTAATCTCTCCTATAAAATTAATAAACAGATCAGAGAAATTATAATATCTTATATCTCCTACAAACAAACCAGATCATTGAACATGATACCTGTCCTCCTACAAAACAGATCAGAGACAGACAGAAAAACGTAATATCGATTCAATATTTTTGTCTCAAGAAGAAAGATAACTTGACATGATCATGTGGAAACTTCCCTCCCAGGAGAAAAGCTTGGAGGACTCCCGATTTCTGAGGGTATATATGATTTTAGTCCACTGTTAAAGGACATTGTCAGTTTCAACAGTATGATACAGAAACCAACCCAGAAGCAAAAAGCAATTTAACAATTTCAGTTATGACAAGTATGGAGGGAATACCTAACCATCAGGATCAGACTACAGGATTCCAAAAAAGGGTTTAGCAAGGACGAGGATGCCCAGATGTTATCATAAGATAGGGACTTACTATCCTGAGGGAAAAGAAGTCACTAAGTAGGGTCTCTTATCTGCTAGCTATCTGGATTCAGTTTGGAGTTTAGTTGAAGGACATTTTGCTTCTTTTAACCCAGGGTTTCATAAAAAAATATACTTTTGGATAATAAGGTACCTCCATCAAATCCAGGTGATCCATATATTCATATTAACAACTTCAAAGTAAATTATCATTGAAACTAAATGAGAGGTTAGATTCAAGAGAAAGAACAAATCATTGTTTGGGTTTAGCAATGAGGAAGAGAATACAAATTTTGAATTCTACAATCAGTTCTGGAGTTTTGTTTTTTTTTCTTCTTCCTACACTTAACATAATTTTATTTTGTGGTTAAATGGGAAATGAAAACAAAACCTCAGGAGGCAGATTAAAACTTAGGCTTTACAAAAAAGTAATATCATGATTGCTAGTGATACTATCAGGAAGAAGTCATTTTAAAGAAAAACTGACATTATATAGAAAGAAGCAGGAAGTCAAAAAGCAAAGGATGACCAACCTCTCAGGCTTAATTCCATCAGGCATGTTTTCTTTTCTTTTCTTTTTCTTGGTGAGGCAATTGGGGTTAAGTGACTCACCCAGGGTCACACAGCTGGTAAGTGTTAAGTGTCTGAGGCCAGATTTAAACTCAGGTACTCCTGACTCCAGGGCTGGTGCTCTATCCACTGTACCACCTAGCTGCACCCATCAGGCATGTTTTAAGAGTGTACTATGAAAAACTGAATACTCTAAATTGTGTATTAAATTCAGAAAGACACTGGATATGCCATTATTCATAAGGAAATAAAAAGGTGGGTCCTTTTGTCTGCCATGTGTCATGTATCATAATTCATAAGAAACTCTCTGAAATATCATGTTCAAAATCATCATCTTACCCATAAGACTTATGCTCAAGAGAATAAGTTTTCCCACAAGTTAATATGTAAAGGTCTCCTAGGTGCTTTATACTATTTTTTCCATCAACAAAGTAAAAAATAATATATTTCTATAAGCTAAACTAGCAAAGAAATTCTTTTCATAGAGAAAACAAATCTAACGATAATGTAACAAATCTATCATTCTTATTTTGTTTTTAATATTTAATACAACAATACAGTTTAAATGAAGATTGAGAATCAACATTTACATTTTTTATTAGAATTTCAGTTCCTCAAGTTGGTTCAATCATTCTCCATTCACCCAGCATAGACATTACTCTCTTTCAATGCTAATTCAACAAATATTATTTACTTATGGGATACAAAAACAATGTTGCATGATGTCCAACTTATCTAGTGAAACAATGAGATAAACTAACTCCTCCCACAGAAAACTTAGTTATTCTCTCTGCCTTGGTATTCTATATAATCCACATTCCCAACTCCCCTCCTTGAGTATTTCAATGCTTTCTATGTGGTACCAAGAGTTACAACTCTTCTATCCCAATTAAATAATTCCATTTTGTTGTGTTGACTGTTTTCATTAGAATTTCAGGTTGACAGCACCTAACTTCAAAGGCCAGCTTGGCTCCCTGCTTGGACAACTCACTAGGCCAAGGCTTCCTCGTCTGTAAAAATTAGAATGTTGTGCTTCATGAACCTCAACCAATTAAGAATTTCTTGTTCTAAAACACCACACATGTAGAGTAGGCTATTGTCTCCAAATCTGGATTTTCATGAAATTAAATAATGGGCCCTAGAGATTCAGAATTTCTGATACATCTGCTCAGAATTTAACTCAGGATGCCTAACTTTGTTAGTGCAAGGCCTTAAGCTATTAATGCCCCTCCCTTCTCAATACAAAGGAAGGTAAAATTAATACTATTTTATAATATAATGTTAATTTTTCAATTGCCTAAATATTTAAAAAACAGTCAAAAACAGAAACTTGTATCCTACAAGAAAACAAAACAGAGTGAGATACTGTCCAGCAAGACAAGCACCTATTTTCATTCTGACCAGCAAATGATACATGAATTCAAGGGAACTTCTCAAGAGAGAAGCTCAACATTAACTTGAGGAAGGGGGATACTTAAATTTCAGGGTCACAATTTTAGGGGATATAGTTAAGATTTAAGGCTTTATTTTTTTTTCCTAGTGATATATTTATATAATTAGGAATCTACCACTGGTGCTGATAAGAACAAACAGTTGAGTTCCTCATTCCATTTGCAATCTGAGTTCAAGCTTCTAGCATAATCAATAAAACAAAGGAATGTAAAAAAGGGAATCTCTGCAAATAATGATACACTAGTAAGGTCCATAAATCATGAAATGAGGCTAGGAGAGTCTCTGCAGATAAGCTGATATGTGCTTGAACAACATCAGAAGGTCTAATTTTGGTCACCTAAATGAACTGTCGGTCTATCAGCCAAGACCTCATATAGTCCCTCTGGTTACCTGGGTAATAGGGGGGGCTCAAGCAAATCTAAGCCATTTTTCACAAGAGAAATAGACCACTAACTGATAGAGAGGTGTGAGTCAAGAGAAACAACAATTTATGTATAATAGGTATCAACATATGTATCATGACTTGTACAAATACATACATACATGCACAATACCCCTCATTTTAAAGGGCTTAAAGGGCAGCATGAAGTGGAGTATTAACCCTTACTAGACTTGCATTACTTATCTTTTTGCTAATTGTTATATCATGCCATCAGACTGGAAGCTCCTCAAGGACAGGGACTGTGATCCTGGTTAAGTCAAAACCTTTGCCTCAGTTTTTTGAACTTAAAAATGATGATAATAATGAAATCTAAATCGGAGAATTTTTATAGGGATGAAATGACATAATATTTGTAAAAGTACTTAGTTCAGAGAATGGAACATAGCACATACATAATAAATGAATTCTAACCTCCCTACCCCACAATGCTTTTTTTCCAGCTTTATTGACTCAATCTCTGAAATTTTCAATTGCTACCAGTGAGAAGTTAGTAAAGGTCCTAAAACTCAAAAAAAAAAATAGAGGTTAAGCAGTACAGGGGACCAACATCCAAGGTCCTGAAGAAAATTTTCAGAGTCCACTAACTTAAGAAGGCCTTTGTTCACAATGACTTAAAGATTGGGAGAGGATTATTTGTACTGTCATAGGGGAAACAGTTAGTGGGAGTCCTAAGGTAGTCCTCATTAAAGAATTAGAACTCTCACACATAGTCCAACTAGAATAAAATAGTCTTTTATTTGGGTACTGGGGAAAGTGACCAAGAGGGAGGTCAAAGACTTCCCCCAGAGGGGAAGAGACAGCTTAGAGACATCTTTCTCTTCCAAAGTTTTTATAGAGGATGGATGGGGTGACCACCTGACAATGGAAAGTTCCTTGAAACTGGGGAAAGTCTTGAGTTAAATTATGAGTAGATGTATCAGAAATTGTGAATCTCTGGGATCCCATTATTTAATTTCATGAAATTCAAGATTTGGAAACAAAAGCCTGCTTGGGATGTGGGTGGAATAGGAAAGGCCTGAATAAGGGGTGGTGGTCCTGACTTCTGGAGTTATCTCTGTCCCCTGTCAGGCAGCAGCCACACCTAATGGGTTTATCTCCCTTACTTTTTAGGTGTGTCCCTCTTCTAGTTTAGCTTCTCAAGGAGAGTTACCCCAGACCCATATCAGTACCATGTGTGAGAGATCTAAGTAAGCCTCATTATCCATTTTTTGGGGGGTGGGGGAAGGGTTATAAGGTTGGTGTGTACTGTGTATCAAATTCAGTATATAAAAATAAAAGTTACTTCAGGTAGAAAATATAATATTCATCTTTATTTTCAGTCCTGTTTACATTTTAATTATTTAATTTTCTTTTCCTGTTCTTGGATCATAGTGTCAGAGATGTACAGTTGGAAGATACCTTAGTGATTGTCTACAAATGCTTTCATTTTAAAGTTAGGGATTCTGAGCAAAAGATTGGTCAAGTGGCCTACATAAATCCACCTATGTATGTTCTTTGCAAAAAACAAGATTCAAACTCAGTTTTTCTAACTCCAGATCAAAACTTTCTCCACTTTATTTTATTGCTTTTTTTATAATACAGTGGTATAAATAGAATATATGCAAACTCAAGTGAACACTCTCTTAACAGAATTTAGGTCTCTCTTTCCCCAAAAGGGAAGACCAAAGAATGCTAAGGCCAGTTCTCCAGAAAATATAAAGGCCAGTTCTTGAGATTTATATCCACTTCTTCCTAAAAGGAAAGGAAAAGGAAAAACAAGGAGAAACAATGCCTTTAAAAATTAAAAGGGATGTTTTATTAAGAAAATCTAGCATGACTGCGGGTGCAAGTCAGCCTATTGCCAAATAGGATATTATGCAACAGATTGCAAGAGTATATATATAGTTTAAAAAAACAGGTAAAGAATTTGGAGGGATGGTAGGTTTATAAAGGCCCACTCCCAAAAGGAAGTTGTGTATATGAGGAATTCCAGGCATGGACGATGTGGCCTTTGATGCACATATCAGAAGGCATCCTTGGTGATAGACAGTTCTTGATAAGATCTCTTCTAAAAAAAAATATATATTATTCCAAAGTTGGGGAATAGTTGAAGATAAGGTCCATCCTGCAGTCAGATAAGTCTTTGATTGGCAGCTAGGTGGCATGGTGGAGAGAGTAATAGTGCTGAAGTCAGGAGGACCTGAGTTCAAATGTCATCTAGTCATTTACTAGCTATGTGACCCTGGGCAAGTTACTTAAACCCAATTGCCTTTAAACATCCATATCTAGTTGTCCTGATATATATCTTGCCACAAAATCTAATTCAGTCAAAGTCATTACATCACCCCAATATCATAGTCCAAAGGACAAAAAACAAAAAACAAAAAAAAAATTAATTGGCTTGAGGGTTATCGTTTCCCTGCACTCCAACTGGGTATATTTTTGGTCACACAAAGAATTGTTGGTGTGTTAGCCAACAATGCCAGTCCTTAAATACTTGTTTTGGTTACCTGGATAAATGAAGGTGGGGAGGGGGTCAAGCAAATTTTCACTCATTTTCACATATCTGAAAAAATAATTTTGTAGCTTTTATTATTTTATTTTGAATCACTTTGTTTCTCAATTTATTTAATACAGATATTAATAAAGGATATTTTATGAAAATATCCATGTAATTTCAAAAAATAATCTATGGCTACTGCTAACTATTTCCATGGGAGACCTGTATCATGAGCTATCTTATTCTTTTATCTGACTAATTTACCACAATTATTCTAATTATTTGTTTTCACAGGGGAAAAATATGAACTCACACATTTACCATGTTTTAACTAATTTATTTTCTTTGCACTGTGCTTTTCATATTTCCTTTCTGACATTTTAAATATGCTTCCTCTTAGTGATCTCATCAGTTTCCATGCTCTCAATATTGAAGACAAAATTAACATAAAATTGCCATTTATTTTTGTTTCACAGTTTTCCATTGCTTTTATATTAACATGTAATCAGATAGTATTTCTGGAAAGGTGTCAGAGTTAGAAGTTGCAAGGGAACTTATTTCTTCAATTATCACCCTTAATAACACCAATGGAAATTAATACAAAAGTGAAAATATTTCAGAAATTCTGGACATTTTTAGAAGAAAGAAAATAAAATCTTGATGACATAGCTCTGAAATATGCCTAAAATTGTGGCTTAAAAATGAAGAAGAAATGCCAAAAAGCCTTCTTCAAAAAGGTATGACTTGAAATGAATCCTGAAAGAAACCAGAAAAGCCAGTAGGCAGAGCTGGATATTGAGCTCCAAAATTGAGTGTTAAAACTATTATTTAAACCTGAAGGCTAATGCCAAACCTAAGCCTAATTCCAAGCTGGTTTTTATCACTTCTATCATAAATTCTGAGGTGGAGAGGTCATTTCTTCCTCTGGTTCCCCTAACTTTATTCCAGGAAACCAGTTAGTCTTCATTGATAGAAGGCTAATAGAGAATAGAATAAAGCAATAAATATTTAACAATTGCCTATTATGGTCTAAACTAACAAAATTTATGCACGTATATGTGCATGAGTGTATACATATAAATGTATATATGTGTATATATACACACATATACATGTATGTGTGTGTATATAAACACACACATATATTCTTTCTATGTTCTTTCTGGCAGTACCTTTTGCATATACTTGCATCATCAGAAGTTGGATGGATCTATTTTGACAAGTCTTGGGAGAGTAATTCTCTGCATTTCTATAGGCTATGTGATCTATCAAGACAGCAGGTCTTCACATGTTAACAGGTCAACAGATAGTTTCTACAGTTCACTTCAAGGATCACCAAACACAGAGCTCTGCTCATTACTTCTTCTTCTGACATTTAATGTTCAGTCTATGAGCTGATAGAACCTATGGTTCCAAATAATTTTTCCTTGGAAACACATTTACTGCATTATTAGAATGTATAGTTCCTCTATCTTCATGAAGAACCTCACATCCACTGCTTAGCCCCAAATATTCAATAGTCTTGTTTCTTCCCCATATTTGTGACATTGTTCTACATTCCAACCTTCCTTCAGCAACACATAAAATTATTGTTTTTCCTGGCTATGGTGATTAATTTGTACTTATTTGGTTTCACTCTCTCAGTTTTCTTTATGAGCCTATTCAGTCCTATTACAATAAATGAAATGTGTATGACAACTTGAATATTGCTATAGCGATTATGAAAGGATGAGAGAGTGTGACTAAGGGGAAAAAATACTAGACCTGGGTTCAAGGGCTGGATCCGCTACTTAGCACTTCAGGGACTATGGGCAAGTTATTTCATTTTTCTGAACCTCAGTTTCCTCAACTAAATTGAGGATGACGATTACACTTCCACTACCTATATAACAGGACTATTGTGAGAAAGCCACAATGCAAAACATACTTTATAAATTAGGGCTATTATTATCACATTAGGAGTATAATGTACTTATTATATTCATTAATACATTCTATTTTCCTTCCTTCATAAAGAAGCACACAGAAAATCAATATACTTTGGTCTTATAGCCACAAATCAATTAGGAAGTTGCTTCATTTTATTACCACCCATACTTTATTTTCCTGTGCTCTAAGAATCACTAAGCTTCCTTTGCATGAGCATTTTTAGGAAGATCCTCATATAATAAAACACTAAAATCATGCTAATTGACTTTTTAAGCAGAAGAAAGCAGAAATGAACATTAATATATTTTAGAAAAATATGTCATCAATAAAAGATGAAATAAAAATATCCTGGTTAATCATAAGTTAAAAAAATAACCAATACACTTTTTTAAGTGGAGCATTTTATTGAACATTTTATTGTATACTATTTTGATACAGACAACAAGCTGATTATGCTATGACAAAAGAACCTTTGGGTAGCCAGGTGGGACAGTGGATAGAATTCTGGGACTGGAGTCAGGAAGACTCATCTTGCTGAGCTCAAATCTGATCTTAGACACTTACTAGCCATATGACTCTGGGCATGTTATTTAATCCTGTTTGCTTCAGCTTCTTCCCTTGTAAAAGGACCTGGAGAATGAAATTAAAAGACACTCAGTTACCTTTGCCAGAAAACCTAAAATAGGTTCAAAGAGTTGGACATGACCGAAATAACTGAACAACAACAACAACAACAACAAAGGAACCTTAGAGTTCAGCTCTGAGCATGAGGGGGAAACTTGAGCCCAGTGAAATTGAATAACTTATTATAATTCATCTTTTTGTCTCAAGTCTCCTCTAATCCATCCCACAAAGTTATTTCTCAAAGGCATAGTGCCATCCACATTACTTCCCTGTTCAATAAACTCCAATGGGTTCCTATTTTTTCTAAGTGGAAAACAAACAAAAAAATTGTGCTCGTCATTTAAAGTCCTTTGTAAACATCCCAAGGTACTATTACATCCTTTTTACATTTTATTCCCTTTCAATTATAGTATAGTCCAGTCAAACTTGTCCTCTTACTGTTTCTCATAGTTGGCATTCCAAAGGTTGTCCTCCTTGTCTGGAATCAAATTCGCTCTCTTAGATTCTCTAGTTTGCTTCATTGTGCATCTTCCCACATGAAGCCTTTCTTTTCTTTCCAATCTATAAGTACATTTCCACAAATGACTTTTTTCTACTATGTATTACAATGCCTATATAGACAGTTACCTCATATGGCTTGATTGTAACCTTAAAGGTAGGGACTATTTCATTTTTGTCTCAGTATCCCTAGCACCTAGAAAAGAAGCTGGCACAAAGTTAGTAGTTAATAAATGCTTATAAATTGATTGTTTAGGGATATGAAATTATATGTTGGGAGAAATAAACTTAGGTTTTGTATTCTAAATGCCAGTGTTTTTGCCATGTCACAGGGTATGCCAATAAAGATGTATTTTTGCTTTCTAGTTTAGTATGTGTCAGAGGCACTCTTTGAGCATAAATTTTCTGGAATTCAAGACCAGATTTATAGCCACAATATGATGCAGCACCTAATGCATGTATGATAAGTTGTTTTTCTTGTTGTTGTTGTTAATTCTTTTTTTTTTTTTTTTTGGTGAGGCAATTGGGGTTAAGTGACTTGCCCAGGGTCACATAGTTAGTAAGTGTTAAGTGTCTGAGGTCGGATTTGAACTCAGGTACTCCTGACTCCAGGGCTGGTGCTCTATCCACTGTGCCACCTAGCTGCCCCTATGATAAGTTTTTAAACTCACATACCCTAAAGCATCTCTGATCTCATTGATCAGATTGGATGCAGATTGCAAACATGTCACACCTGTCAATCCTGGACCACTCATGTTCATATTCTCTCAAAAGGTGGAGAAGAAAGGTCACACTTAAAAACAAATGAATGAATGGAGATGTAAATAGATCAATAAATAAATGAACAAATGAGTCAACAAATGAGCAGAAGATACATAGATGATAGATAGATAAATACATAGATAGATAGATAGATGGAAAGATAGATAGATAGAAAGATAGATAAATGCAGTTATATAAGCTTCAATCAACTCAGCAGGTTATCTTAAAGAAAATACTAAGAATTTCATTATGAGTTCCTTTCTCTAAATCATATCATCCCATTTGAAGGACCCATTAAATTTTTCCAAAATGTTTGAACAATCTCGAAGGTAAGAGTAATTTGTCGGGGCAGCTAGGTAGCGTAGTGGATAGAGTGCTGGCCCTGGAGTCAGGAGGACCTGAGTTCAAATCCAGCCTCAGACAGAACGCTTACTAGCTGTGTGACCCTGGGCAAGTCACTTAACCCCAATTGCCTCACTAAAAAAAAAAAAAAGAGTAATTTGTCTTTTCCTTCACACTGAAAATCTTTTTATTTAGTTGCTCACCATAACCTACTAGAATGAGGAATGTTTGTTTCATTCAGGAATTATTGCTCTGCTTAGGAAAGTAATATACTCTTTTTAAATTTCAAAGTTAAGGAGTTTGGCATGTACAAAATACATAAAATGATTTGACAAGATGACAGATGAGCAATGATTTGGGTTTTATGTAAGGCAAAAGTTAGTTATTTCAACAGTGGCCATTTGAAATCCTCCAGATTAGAGAAATCATGACATAGAAACATTTGCTGCCACTGAACTACCTTAAGTAAAGCAATCAAGTGATCCTATGGCTCTGCCCCATGCAATTATTTATCAGAAAATGTGATATTTAAGCCAATGAACTGGGCCCATTATCTACTTGTAGAACTTACCATGTTAATATTTCCCAGAATACATTTTGAATTACATGATCCTTCATGATTCTATAAGTTTTGTATTACATGATCCAAATAATATAGGAAATGGCAAACTAGTGCTTACGTCCTGGCAATCTCTTTATGACTTAAACACTCCCAAGGAAACTTTAGATAGAATCTTGCTTTATCACAAGTGTTTGTGTTGTTGTTTGGTACTGTTTTTAGTGCAAATGTATTGGGACTATCAAGCCTAAAATCCCAAATGGGGGAGCGGCTAGGTGGCGCAGTGGATAAAGCACCAGCCTTGGATTCAGGAGTACCTGAGTTTAAATCTGGCCTCAGACACTTACTAGCTGTGCGGCCCTGGGCAAGTCACTTAACCCCCAGTGCCCGCAAAAAAAAAAAAAAAAAAATCCCAAATGGCCATTTAGTTATGATTTGTGTCCCTATATCTTTGTGTTTATTCCAAGTTAAATAAAAAAGATTTTCTCCTTATTAAATTGTCAATTCATGGTAGTCAAATAAGGAGATAATATGAAATATTGAACAATGATTGGCCAAGCACCAGTCACCAGCATTATTCCTCATCTCTACAGACTGGGTGATGGGTTGCAAACTTTCCATTGCAAAATATTCTACTTGAAGACCCTGTTCTTGGAAAGTCTTCTTTCTAAGTCATTTCTCAAATTCCCTTTAGTAAAAAGAGAAGGGTTTTAATGGAAACATTTTTACTGAGATCAGAGATCTTTAATAGGTAGGAATGGTAAAAAGGAGTTGGGACTTTGGTGGGGAAAATAATTCTAGACCTGAATTCAATTCTGGTAATTTTTTTTGTGTGATGTATTTGGGGTTAAGTGACTTACCCAGGGTCACACAGCTAGTAAGTGTCAAGTGTCTGAGGCCAGATTTGAACTCAGGTCCTCCTGAATCCATGGCCAGTGCTCTATCCACTTCACCAACTAGCTGCCACTCTGGATTCAATTCTATTATTTACTCTACTATTGACTAATTCTAGTGCCTAGCACAGTTATTTGAATGTAGTGAATAGTTAATACATACTGATGGATGAATTACCAAATGAATCAAGGATATAATATGACATAGATTTAACCTTCACCAGCTGAGCTTTTCATTAATAAATAATAGGGAAAGTTAGAGGCGAGCAATCTAGAAACATGCATTACCTCCTATGTGTTTTTTTTTATTTACCATGTATATAAATGAAATAGCTGACACATCATCTTTGATTCAATTCAGTTCAATGAACATTTATACATTGTCTACTATATGACAACTACATGCTACTGAATTTTACTACTATGAAGCATTCCCTCTTGAAAATGACATATAAACCATTCTAAGTATTAATCAGAAGTCTTGAAAGGTTAGCTCATAGTATTGAACAGGGGATAAGTTTGGTTGTGTCACCTGAAATTAAAATCTTTAAATAATTGATTTCTGACACTGTGAAGTCAAATTCTCTGTGGATGGTTAAAAAGCTAGAATGTGTCAGAAGTCAAGCATGATTGTAAATCTTCATGAATCTAAGCTCTCATCTAGTATTTCATGCTTCTCTAGTATAATCATAGATAAATAAATTTAGATGCAGGCAGTATTAAATTACTGGTCACAACTTGGTGAATCTTATTGCTGTCTTTTCTACTAATATTTTTCTCAATTTATAAAAAAAATACATAGGCATTGTTTTCATTCAGTAGTATATAAATATCTAGCACATTTCTATAAAAATAAAACATATATTTTATTTAATCATTTATTTATTTGTGTTTGATTTATCCCCAATTGATTTTAAAATAATTTTCACATTTATTTTCAAAACTTTGAGTTCTGAATTCTCTTCTTCTCTTCCTCCCCACACCCCATAATTGAAAAGGCAAGCAATTCAATGTAGGTTGTACACATATTGTCATGTAAGACATATTTCATATTGTCATATTAGTCATATTGCAAAGGAAAATATAGACTCCTCTCCCCAAAAAAACCCTCCAAGACAATAATGTTTTTTAAAAAGTGTATTTCAATCTGTATTCCGATGCCATCAGTTGCTTCTCTGATGATAGATTTCCTTTTTCAATTTCAGAGTTGTCTTGGATCATTGTAATGCTGAGTATAGCTAAGCCATCCGCAGCTGATCACTTCACAATTTCACTGTTACTTTGTACACAGTACATTTCACTTTACATCATTTCTTGTAAACCTTTCCAGGTTTTTAAGAGCATTCTGCTCATCATTTCTTAAAGCACAAGAGTATTCCATAAAAATTATATACCACATTTGGTTCAGCCATTCCCCAAATTATTGGTAGGCCCTCAATTTCCAATTCTTTCACACCAGAAAAGAGCTGCTATAAATATTTGTATAAATTATAGGTCCTTTTCATTTTTAAAATCTCTTTATTTTTTGATACAGATCTAATAGTGTTATTGCTAGATCAAAGAGTATACATGGTTTTGAAGCTCTTTGAGCATAATGGTTGAATCAGCTCACAACTCCATCAACAATACATTAATATCTGATTTTTCTCACATCCCCTCCAACATTTATCATTTTCCTTTTTGGTCCTATTAGCCAATCTAATAGATATTAGTTAGTACTTCAGAATTATTTTAATTTGCATTTTTCCAATTTGTAACAATTTAGATCATTTTTAAAATATGGCTATAGATAACTTTGATTGCTTCTGAAAACTTCATATCTTTTAATCATTTACTGATATTTATTTCAATAATTTATTAATCATTTTAATAAATTTGACTCAATTATTTTTATGTCTGAAAAATGAGGCGTTTAGCAGAGAAACTTACTTCATTTTTTTTACAGTACCTATTGCTAACTGTATTTCCTCCATTCTTTTCTCCTACCCTATTGATTCCACTCTCTCTCTCCTTTCACCATCTCCCTACTAAAAAGTGTTGATTCTGAGGGCTCTCTCTCCCAATCTGCCCTCATTCTATCACCACCACCCTTTCCTTACCCCCTCCCCTCCTAGTTTCCTGTAGGGTAAGATACATTTCAATACCCAATTCAGTATGCACATTATTCCATCTTTGAGTCAATTCTGATCTTCTGTAAAAGCTTTTTCTTATCTCTTTTATAGGAGATTATTTACCCATTTCACCTCTCCCTTTTCCTTACTCCCAGTGCATTTTGCTCTGACTCCTTAAGTTTTTTTAGATATCATCTCTTCATATTCAATTCATTTCTGTGTCCTTTTTCTATATATATTTCTTCTAACTACCCTAATAATGAGAAAGTTTTGATGAGTTACAAGTATCATCTTTCCATGTAGGAATGCAAACAGTTTAACCTTATTAAGTCCCTTATTATTTCCCTCTCCTGCTTGCCTTTTTATGCTTCTGTTGAGTCTTGCATTTGAAAGTCCAATTTTTTATTTAGCTCTGGTCTTTTCATCAGTAATCCTTGAAAGTCTTCTATTTCATTTAATATCTGTTTTCTCCCTGAGGGATTATACTCAGTTTTATTGGGAAGGTGATTCTTGGTTGTAATCTTATTTCCTTTGGATTCTGGAATAACATATTCCAAGCCCTCCTATCCTTTAGGATAGAAGATGCTAAATCTTGTGTTATCCTCATTGTGGCTCCATGATAATTGAATTATTTCTTTCTCCATGCTTACAATATTTTCTCCTTCACCCAGGACTTCTGGATTTTGGCCATAATATTCCTGGGTGTTTTCATTTTGGGCTCTCTTTCAGGAGGTGATAATTGGATTATTTCAATTTCTATTTTTGGCCTCTTATTCTAGAATATAAGAGGAGTTTTCTTTTTTCTTTCTTTCTTTCTTTCTTTTTTCTTTCTTTCTTTCTTTCTTTCTTTCTTTCTTTCTTTCTTTCTTTCTTTCTTTCTTTCTTTCTTCTTCTTCTTCTTCTTCTTCTTCTTCTTCTTCTTCTTCTTCTTCTTCTTCTTCTTCTTCTTCTTCTTCTTCTTCTTCTTCTTCTTCTTCTTTTTTGCAGGGCAATGAGGGTTAAGTGATTTGCCCAGGTATGGTGCTTTATTCACTGTACCACCTAGCTTCCCCGGATAATTTCTTGAAAGATGATGTCTAGACTCTCTTTTTGATCACGGTTTTCAGGTAATCCAATGATTTTAAAATATTCTCTCCTGGCTCTATTTTCCAGGTCATTTGTTTTTCCCATGAGATATTTCACACTGTCTTCTATTTTTTTTCATTCTTTTGGTTTTATTTTATTGTTTATGAATTTCTTATAAAATCATTAGATTTCCTTTGCTTAATTCTAATTTATAAGTAATTATTTTCCACAGTGAGCATTTGTACCTCTTTTCCATTTGTCTAATTCCACTTTCTAAGGAGTTTTTTTTCTTCAGTGCATTTTTGTGCCTTTTTTTCCATTTGGCCAATTCTGCTTTTCAAGACATTATTCTCCTCATTGGCTTTCTGTACCTCTTTTGGAATAGTCTGTTTTTTAATGTTATTTTTTTCAGTATTTTTTTCTCCTTTACTAAGCTGTTGACTCATTTTTCATGATTTTCTTGTATCACTCTCATTTCTCTTTCCAATTTTTCTTCAGTCTCTCTGACTTGACTTTCAAAAACCTTTTGAGTTCTTTCATGGCCTGGGACCAATTCATATTTTTCTTGTAGGCTTTGGAAATAGGAGCTTTGACTTTGTTATCTTTGTAGTATCTGTTTTGATCTTCCTTGTCATTATACCCATTTTCCATGGTCAGATTTTTTTTTTATTTGCTCATTTTACCAGCCTATTTCTTGACTTTTAATTCTTTGTTAAAGCGGGGTCTGCTTTCAGGGTGGAAGTTGCACTGTCCCAAGCTTCAGGAGTTTTGTGCAGTTGTTTTCAGAGATACTTTAGGGACCTGTAAATTTTCAGTTCTTCCAGGGTGATATGATCTAAAGAAAGTTATTATTGTTTTTTTTTTTTACTACTCCCCTGATCGGTGGTCTGATCTGTGAGCTACTAAAAGCACTCTTTTTTTACTCTAGAACTATAAGGAGGAGCCCTACCACACTGTGGCTACCTCTGGTGTGCTAGTGCTCCTCCTCACCCTGGGAATTCCACCAAGGACTGTGACCCAGATCTGAGTATGGGCAAAGCAACAGAGTCTGCACCCAATGCCAGAAAGAGATCCCCTGTAACTTACTGGTTTTTTTGCCCCCCCCCTCAATCTGCCCCTTACCATCTATGTACTGAGATCTCTAGAAATAGTTGCGATTATGATGATTCAGTGGTTTCCAAGGACTTAGACTGCTTGGTTTAGGTGAGGTCTGTGCTGGTGTGGCCTGTGCTGAACTGTTCTCCATTCTCACCTAGGTGAGATAGACCTTTCCTGCCAAACTTCTAAATTGTCTTTGGCTGGAAAATTATTTTACCCCATCCTTTTTGTGGGTTCTTCCACTCCACAAATTGTTTTATGATATTATTTAAAGATGTTCATAGGGGTGTTGTGTAGAGCTCAGGGAGTACACTGCCTTTTCTCCACCATTTTGGCTGTACCTCCAGTAAGGAAACTTTTCCTCAAATAGCTGAGCAATCTTAGGCACAGTAGACTTTTATTTTCCCCTGAAGCAGCACATTTTCTATTATTGGAAGATTTTTAGTCTTAATTTGGAGGATGACTGCAGTTTTCAGAAAACCGTCGGTAATAGGAAAAAAACAAAAACAGAAGATCTCAACCTAGATCATAAATCTGAGTTTAAGCTGTCTCACATGTTAAGTCAAGCTTCCCATCTTTAATTTATGTATTTTTAGTCTACAAAGGTTAATTTATATATGTACATCTTCAAGGGCTATTAGATGCTACAAATTTCCCTATATTGAAAAAAGACATCAATAACTGGTTTTATGATTATATCAGATTACATTTTTATTGACTTTGCTATAATATAGCATTAATAATATTGCTATGATATAGCATTTTATATATACATATGTATATATACATATATATACATATACACACACACATACACACACACACACATATATATACACATATATTTTGGTGAGGCAATTGGGGTTAAGTGACTTGCCCAGGGTCACACAGCTAGTAAGTGTCAAGTGACTGAGGCCGTATTTGAACTCAGTTCGTCCTGACTCTAGAGCCAGTCCTCTATCCACTGCACCACCTAGCTGTCCCCAAGTTTATATTTTTATTTTAACATTTTTCCAGAACATTTATCTATTAAAACTGCATGCTAAGCAAAATGCATACATCCATCCTGTATTTTCCAGTTTGATTTTTGAAAAGGGAAAATGCCATTGAACTTAGATAAAATCATTTTGACCTGCTTACAGCCTTTTTTCATCATATAATCAGTCTTATTTTCAAGGAGCTTTTTGATTCTATATTACTCTAATAGATTTTTAAATCCCTAGCTTACTTTTTTATAAGAATAAACATCTCAGCAGGATCAATATTTTAGCTCAGTTATAAGGTAAAGATCTGAAACATTGTGGGTTTAATTACCCAAACATTAAGGACAAATCATTGGAATCAAACAACTAGTCATTTTCTGGAGAATAATAAAATAAACAAGTGAGATAGCACTGTGTTAATAAAAATGTCATATGTTATTAAGTTTGATGACAGTGTAGGTAAGAAGTACACATGATCGATTTCTATTTTAGTCATAAACCTTATTATTGTTTATTAAAGTGTCAAATCAACACAGTTTTCATTTGCTTTGCATCTAACTTACAGTGTATTGATGATTTTTAAATCTCACAGTGGACTGGGACCTGTTAGTAAAATAAATGTTTTGCATTATAGAATAATATAGTAGGAAGGATTTCAGGGAAAAACTGGTTACCATGTTGATAATGTTCCTTTTCTTCATAATATATGGATGTGTTTTACCCAGTTACAGATATCTAGGAAATTGTACAGTTCTTATAATTATATGCTCTCCCAAAGTACAAAGACATGCTTAAAAGCCAACTTATTTATGGTTAAGAATTTTGAAAATTCAGTGTCAGAAGAATCACAAATTGTGAGTTATACAAAGGTCAGTGCAAAAAATATTCATAGATACAAGTAAGCTGTAGCACAATTCCAATAAAAATTATATGCAAGAAGTGGAATGAGGGTTTTTATCAAGGAAAGTTACTAAGAGAAATAGGGGGTTGACCAGAGAAAATTAGGAAATATGAGATAATAAGTGCTGTTCTGATACACTCGAGTCATAGCATATGGTTTTATATGTGTTATATGCATGTGTATATGTATGTGTACATGCACAAACATAAACATATGTGTATAGACACATATATGTGATGATTAAAATATGAGACATAATTTCTGGATAATTTAATCATTTTATTAATAAGGTTGACAGGTTATTAATAAAAATGTAGTCAATGGGCATTTTCCTCAGACTAAAGACCCCATGGTGATGGGACACAGGATTTTTATACCCTTGAAACAGTAGGTGGACAATGGGGGCCACAAATTAACCACTGAACAGAGAGATGATCTCCAGCCTTGAGTTATCAATTTAAAGAATATCCTCCTATTCAACAGGGGGCTCATCCAGATGACCTTCACCCTGGACTGACCCATCCTCTGTATGCCTTCAGTTATCTAGATAAATGGATCTGTGTTCCCTCAACACTCCTTGTGAGTGTGGCTTGGGTCTGATCCAGATGAAGAGATTCAATTACTTTAAAAGAAAACTGTACCTTGGACTGTGGAAAGGAAGTGTAAGGTCTAAAATTCTAGCTGTGCTGTCTAAAATCTAATGAGTGGTTACCTTAAAATAGAAGCTTTAGCAAGAGTTTAGCCTTTTAAGTATTTATTAAATTGTATTAGAAGTTAGGGAAGAGGGAGAAGCAAACTTCATCTAGCTCTCTAAGAGTGAGTCCTCCTGTGAAGCCCCAAGACTGCAATTGAAAGACCTTGCTTATCCGTGGCTTCTCCCAGA
This sequence comes from Dromiciops gliroides, assembly GCF_019393635.1. NCBI lineage: Eukaryota > Metazoa > Chordata > Mammalia > Microbiotheria > Microbiotheriidae > Dromiciops > Dromiciops gliroides. The sequence continues at coordinate 91,882,072 of NC_057864.1, forward strand.
ATCCTCCTGTGAAACAAGAAACAGGACAATCCACACACACAGCTCCAAGCTAATTGGCTGGTAACTTTGGTAGACAAGACCCACAGGCATTAGACATAACTTCCTGGTGCCAATCAAACCTTCGAAACCCCAGAAAGGTCACTTCTGGATGCCAAAGTCACATGCTTTCTTTTCAGGTCAGAACTCACAATATCCCTCCCAGCAGGGGTTGTCATTCCAATTCTCACAGAAGCAAGTAGAAAAAAAAGTATGATCATTTATTTCTGGTGTGTGTGTGAGTGTGTGTGTGTGTGTGTGTGTGTGTGTGTGTGTGTGTGTGTGTGTGTGTGTGTGTTAGAGACATTTATGTCATGCCACTGTTTTAGGAAGCTTCAATGACTTCACATCAATTAAGTGCATTTATTAGGCACCTATTATGTGCCAGTTGTGTACTAAGGATTTTACACATATTATCTCATTTTGATCTTCATAACAACCCTGGGAGGTAGGTTTGCTATTTTATGGTTGAGGAAACTGATGCAGATAAAGATTGACTGTTGCCTCAGATCAAACATCTTAAGCAAGTGTCTGAGGCCAGATTTGAAACTAGGTCCCACCAATTTCAAGCCCAGCTTCTATCCGCTGTGCCACTTAGCTTGGAAGTCCCATTCAATAAAACTATGAAATGCATAAAATATCTGGGAGTCAATTAAGTATAGCATATTTAAGTGCTTTATAGATACACATAAAAATGCTCCTTAAATAAAAATAATCAAAATAGCTAGAGGGATATTCAGTGTTCATTCCTGGAGGTAGCTGCTATAATAAAAATGGCAATATTGCCAAGAACCATTTAAATATTACATGACAACAATAAAAACATCAAGGAGGGACAATTGAATGTTTAAGAAAAAATAATTTGGATAAAAATTGTTTCTAAAAATCAAGGGAAATAAAAGGAAAAATAGGAATGTAGGGAGAATATTTCTAGATCTCCATTCTATTAAAATCAGTTATCATCAAAGCTATTTGATGGTGATTATAAAATAAAAAAGTAGTTTAATAGAGTAGAACAAGCAATAATAAGAATTAATTTAAGGCAACAACCAATGTATGATACACCCTAAGTCATAAATTGCCTTTCTCTTTACCCAAAACAGAAAAAAAAAATAGAGAGAATCCATTGTCTCTCCTACAAAATTGTTCCCTCCTTCTAGTATCCCTATTAGTTTTGAGAACACCATCATCCTCCAAGTCACTCAGGCTTCAATGCTAGGTGTCATTATCATTGCCTCACCCTCTCTAGGACCCTGTAAATCCAATGGGTTGCTAAGTCCTCTCAATTCTATATTCATAAAATATCCCTTATATGAATTCTTCTCTCTTCTTATACCATGATGCAGCCCTTCATAGCCTCACACAGCCCATTGGTTAGTCTTACTGCCATACACCTCTTTACACTCCAGTATATGCTCCATTCAGCTGTCAAAATATTGAGGGAATATAAGAAGGAAAATGTCTCTGAGGAGAAGTCTCACCAAAATAGTGCCTCATTGTCCTTAACCACCATTCCACCTAAATCACAGTGTCTGACTGAAGGAACCATGGCAGCTCTGGATTGCAGCATCTCCTCACATCTTCATATGTTCCCAAGACAGATGAATACCCTTTGCACCACACTGTACTTCATTCCTCTTCGAAGTGACTCTCCCATTATTCTCTTAGAACAATCGCACATTTCATTATGTCAGCATCCAATAGTTAACACCAATGTAGTTTGAGGTTCTCACATTTATTTTCTTCATATGGATCTACTATGATGCCTGATTGTGACAAAGAGGTGACCATGTGGTTTCCAAAACTATTGTTTTGGAAAGTTTAATCTTTAACAAGTTTCATTACACAGAGAAAACAGAAAGGGGAAGAAAGAGAATTGTTGAAACCATTTGGGAAATTTTAAAATCTTAGTTTTTTATATGTACCTATGAGTATGTATATTTTTAAACATCCTTGGTTACTATTCAAGTCAATACACTGAAACTCTTTTGTCAACTTTTGATATAATTCTTTCTCATTTATTCAGGTATGTATGTATATATGCATATTTATATATGTGTATGTGTGTTTATATGTGTTTTCTATTCTTTTTTCACCCCTGAAAATTCATAACAGTTTCTTCTGGGAAGTATAAAAATGGTTTCTTGGAAATTTTAGCCATAGACATTAGCTTTTATTCTTAGGGTACAATCAAATACTTTTCAAAATGCATAATGTCTCAGTTTCTAGCATATGCTTTGCATATATACCCATAGTGATCAAGGCCAAGTGTTGAACAGGGAGGTTATTGTGTAGACAGTTTTTGTTCTTCTTGAAAGTTTTGTTATTACTATATTGTTTCTAAGAAGGTGCTTCATATTTTATTGAATGAGCAATGAAGTTATCTGTTCAGGACTCTGTTGGTATTAAAGAACTTCAAAGATTATCAATTTCTCTGGGCTTTTGGAACATTGTTTTTCCTTCTATCTGACCATTTCTTCCCAGTCTGTTTTGCTGGATCATTATCCATATCATTCCACTTAACTGTAAGTAGTCTAAGGCTATGGCATGGTGTCATTTCTCTTTTCTCTATATACTATATACAAATGATAGCTTGTTCAAGTCTCTTTTCTCCCTTCCAGTTTTATATTACCATCTTTCAGATATTTCCAACTGGCTTCCCCATAGTCATGTGACACTCAACAAGGACAAATCAAGCCTCATATTTCCAGATAATTCATTATTTATTCAATGTTCCATATTTCTATAAAGGACATCATTGAAATTATATTTAGGTTTGAAATTTTGGTGGTCATACTTGACCCCTAATTCTCCATTATCCTACATAGACAATTAGCATTCCTGTCAGTTTGACCTTCATAACATCTTAAATGCATTCTTTTCTCTCTGTTCACATAGCAACCAGCCTAACTCAGACGTTTATCACCTCTAACTTTGACTATTGAAATAGTCTTTTAATTGTTTTGTGGCTTCTTTATGTCTCATGGAGTCATTAGATTGCACTTGCCCAATTCTAATTTTTAAGGAATTATTTCCTTCACTGAGCTCTTGTGCCTCTTGTTACCCCTTTTGACCAATTTTGCTTTTTGTGGCCTTTACTTTTCTTTTTTTTTAAATAAACATTTTTTATTTAAAGGTTTGAGTTCCAAAATTTATCTCTCCTTCCCTCCCTCCCCTTACATGTGAAATTATACAAAACATTGCCATATTAGTCATTTTATAAGAGAAAACTTGAATAAAAGAGAAAAATGAAACAAAGTAAAAAATAGCATGCTTCAGTCTGTGTTCCAACAATATCAGTTCTTTCTCTAGAGGTGGATAGTATGAATCGTATTTAGTCCTTTGGAATTGTCTTGGATCATTGTATTGTTGAGAATAATAGTTAAGTCATTTACAATTCTTCATCAAACAATATTGTTGTCTCTGTGTACAACATCCTCTTGGTTCTGCTTACTTCACTGTATCTAAGTTCATACAAGTCTTTCAAGGCCTTTCTGAAATCACCCTGCTTGTCATTTCTCATGTCACTAAAATATTCCATTATAATCATATACCACAGCTTGTTTAGCCATTCTCCAATTGATGGGCATTCCTTTGATTTCTGATGCTTAGCCACCACAAAAAAAAGCTGATATATATATATATATATATATATATATATATATATTACTAATAGGTCTTTTTCTCTTTTTTGGAATATCTTTGGGATATAAACCTAACAGTGGTATAACTGGATTGAAGAGTATGCACAGTTTTATAGCCCTTTAGTCATAGTTCCAAATAGCTCCCTCACAGTGGTTGTATCTTTGCACAATTCCATTAACAGTAGATTAGCATTCCAGTTTTCCCACATCCCCTACAACATCCAATATTTTCCTTTATTCTTATATTTTTCATTCTGGTAGGTATGAGGTGATACCTCAGAATTGTTTTAATTTGCATTTCTATAATAAATAGTGATCTAGAGAATTTTTTCATATAACTATAGATAGCTTTGATTTGTCTGACAACTGCCTCTTCTTAAGGGACTTCTTTAATACAATTAATTTTAGTATCTCCCTTTCATTTGCCCTGTTCTGCTTTTGTAAGAGTTTTTTCTTCAGTGATTTTTTGTTTTTGTTTTTGTTTTTTAGTACTTCTTTTACCATTAGGCCAGTTCTATGTTTTGTTTATTATGTTTTTTTTTTTTTTTTGGTTTTGGTTTTCTGGTTTTTTGCAGGGCAATGAGGGTTAAGTGACTTGCCCAGGGTCACACAGCTAGTAAGTGTCAAGTGTCTTATGCCAGATTTGAACTCAGGTCCTCCTGAATACAGGGCTGGTGCTTTATTCACTGCACCACCTAGCTGCCCCCGGTTGTTGTTTTTTTAAAGCATTATTATCTCCAGATTTTTTTTTTGCCTCATTTAACAAGATGTTAATTTTCTCTTCAAAATTACTTTTATCACTCTTGCTTAATTCCCCATTTTTCCTTTACCACTCATCTCTCTCTTTAACTTCCAGTAATCATTGTTCAATTAGCATTTCTTTTGAAGTTTTGGCTGTAACCATTTTCACATTGTTTTCTTTTTGAGTTTGTGTCTTGGTCTTCCCTGTGACCAAAGTGGCTTTTCATGGTCAAGTTATTTGTTGTTGTTGTTTGCTCAATTTTCCAATCCATTTCATTGATTTTGAACTTTATGTTAAAGTTGTTCTCTGCTCACCTGGGGATGGAGAAGCACTGTTCTAAGCTTTAGTTTTTGTTTGTTTTTCATCCTCTTGTTAGTTAGTTCAGAGTTAGTTCTGGCTGTGCAAGTGGCTCCACACTCCATATACTTATCTATGTACATGTTGTCTCTCAAATAATCTTCTTAAGAGCAGAGACTCACTTTTTTGTACCCTTGTTTCTAGCATATAGTAGGTACTTAAGTATTAATTGATTCATTAATTCCTTAAGTTTGATCCCCCAACAGAATATTTCTAACTCAGTAACCATTTGTGGAAAAGGTTGCAAAGAAAGGCATGAGTATTTCATCATTGTCATTCAGAAGCATTGTTAGCTATCTCTTGTGCGATGCTGACTATATTGGAAAATAATGAGGGATTTACTTGTCTTCCTGTTTTTCATCCTGAAAAAAATCAGAAGACTAAAAGAGGCAATATCAATCAAGGGCTTGACCCAGCAGAATGGTGGTGAGATTAGAAATGATGAGCTTAACCTGGGAAGGTCAGTTTGTTCCTTGGAGTTGAAATAAGGAAAAGCAGCAGATACAGAGTAGAGTGAAACTTCTTAAAGGCATTTATAATATCTCTGAAGTAGAAAACATAAATGTAACAATATCAGTAAAGGAGAATAAAACTGTAAAGAAAAAATAAAGAAAATTGTTTTTTAGGATTGGGAAGATCTAAGTATGTTTCAGGGTAGATTGAAAAGAGCCTATTGAAGGGGGAAAGGTAAAATATAAAATGAAAAAAAAAAAGAGGAGGCATGATTGCTGATCAAGGACCTAAAACAGGTGTCAGGGAATAGGATGATTGACATGAATAGAAAGGTTAATTTAGTCAGCAACAGAGACTAGGCACCAGAAATAAGCATAGGTCTTCTGGGACCAGAAGAAGGAAAACAACAGGAGATTATACTGAGAAAATTTAAAAATGGAGAGTAGTTGAATTAATTCATGTCAGGCAGCTTCAGTTTTAGTGGAGTACTTACCTAAGGCATTTGTAGTAAGTATGAATAATGATGAGCTTTTCGTGTGGGCAAGGTTTAAAGGAAAGTGGGAATGGTTTGTAATTGCAATGGGGGATGATATAGAATGTCAAAAAAGAAGAATGATTGATCACCATAATGGATGCATTAAGTAAAAAATTTGTAGAAAATAAAATTAATTTAATTTTGTGGTTTTTTCCAGCAATTATCTGGGTGCTCAGATCACAACTGGGGAGAAGGGATGAAGTAGTTGACTAGGAATCAGAAGTAGAGGCAAGAATAAACAAAGATATTATGTGGTGGCAGTTAGCTGAATCATTTAGTGGGAGAAAATAGAACCAAGTGAAGAGAGATGGATTGAGTCAATGGAAATTAGTATAGCAAATAAGTTGTGATAAAGGGAAGAAATAACTTCAATGTGAGTGAGAGAGCATGGAAGAATTTGGATGGAGAGTCTGAATGGGCAGTTTCAATGTTTGAAATTTGAAGGTAGTACTTATGATCTTTGGATTGTGATTCAGAAATAGGATTTCATTATTATAGAAAGCTCCATGGTGAATAAAATCCATTTGCCAATGCAGATCAACAGCTACTCTGCAAATTACTTCTTAAGAACTTGACTGGGGCACTCTGATTTCCCAGATTCATAATCCAAGTGTGTATGAGAGATTGGTCTTGAACTCATCTCTTCCTGACTAAGAATAGCTCTCTATACACAACCCCATATAGCCTTTCAGAGCTAGTGATTTCTGATATATTTTGTTTTCATATATAATTGATATCAGATGGAGAAGAAAGAAAAATGTGGGAAAAAAATAAGGTTGAGGGATTTTGTGGAGAGTTGTCAAAAGTCACCATCATGACTAATAAAGTTCATAATAATGATGAAAGGTGTTATTGTGGAAAAGTAGAAGGTGAGTTGGGTAATGAAGTCATTAAGACATTAACAAGAGTAACTCATGATAGGAGATAAAGACAAAAAAGAAAGCTAGAAATAAATTTCTTAGATTTCAAAAGAGGAATTGTTATTTTTGTATAGTAATTGTAAGGAACCAGGAAAATGTCATGTCTCCATATGAGAGGGAGAAAAATGAAAAGAATCACCAATGAAGAAAACCACAACTGTTGTGTCCTCAAGGGAGAACCATGTTTAGTTAAAGTGAAGAAATGGAAAGAGTATTGACTGAAAATGTTGTCAATACAGAGCACTTTGTTGAGGAAAAGAAATAGTGTCAGTTTGTATTCTCTACACTTGATCATCTGTCCCCTTTTTTCTGGATATATAATTTCTAACACATATCACTGATATCAACTTGTAGATATATAGCATGTAATTTTGCATTCATCTTCATAATATCTGAAGTACTTAAATTATGATTTCCTTCCAATAGTAGTATACTCAGTAAAGGTAATATAAAATTTAACATCTTGTAGCTAAATAGATTTCATAAGAAAAGTAAGAAAATTTTCACACACCTCTCAGAACACACAGTAGTGTTGAAAGTGCTACAGTTTGTTTTTATCTAAAAGAAGACAAGGGTATGGGGCAATTAAGTATTCAGCATTTTTTTTCCTAATAAAATGACTTAAGAAACTCAGTAGTAATTTTTTTTTCTTTTTTAAAATTTCTCCCTGCCTCAGGCAGTTTCCATGGCATTAAACCCTCAGATAGCTGACCACCTATCATTTTAAATGAAATTGCTTTCTGTTTCTGGATCCTTTGCTAATTATTTTGAGACCACATGCTGAAAGCACCCAGAGTGCAAATTATGTTGCCCTAAGTAATGATCAAAAACCTGACCCTGTTAGTTCTTTTTTTTTTCTTTTTTAATTTTCTCAGGGGGTAGCAGATTATTCAGCATCCATTACAGCTTCGTCATAATTCTGGCACAAAGGAAAAAATGGTATTGAAGCAAGTTAACTGTTGTGCCTAGGGATCTGAACTCTTTACTAAGTGATAATGATGACAAAATTTGTATTTGAAAAATGGATTTTAAATTAGTAATATATCATAGAAATTCTTTGACAGAAGACTCAACCACAGATATTACTTGGAATATAATTTTCAATTTGGGCTCACAATTACAAATAAACATATTGATATTTACATATCTGTTTATATTATACCACATAGTGAAGGCATATTATCTGATTTTATGATCAATGTTCATTAATAAAATTTATAAGCAACTGACCCCCTCAGACACAAGCAATGATTTTATCACCAGTTTCCCATTTCCATTTACCAATCATTCTCTCCCTGTCTTGCATCATTATCCATTCCCATATAGAAACTTCCCAGCTGCCTGTAAAACTTCACCTTCCTCAAAGCAGCACTCCATACAAAATTGTTATGTGGAATCTGATGGTGGGAAGCCTCTTTCTTAAGAGTAAAGCTTATTTTCAAACCTCCTGAATTTGTAACATATCTATATCTACATCTACATCTACATCTACGTCTATACACTTTAGCATACCCATATATATATATATATATATATGTGTGTGTGTGTGTGTGTGTGTGTGTGTGTACTCACACAATGGAACACATATGTAGGTATGAATGTATACTTGCAGATATACACAAATGAATATATTTCCATAGAGCTATATAACTGAATAGACAATAACAACTAGCATTCATATACTGCTTGATTATTTGTAAAGCAATGAAATATCATATTATTTGATCTTTACAGCAATCCTGGGAGGTAAGTGCTATTATCCTCATTTTTCAGAAACCCTAGGAAGGTGACATTTGGTATTTGTACTAAGTCACACAGCTAGGATCTGAGGCTTATTTTGAACTTGGGTCTTCCTGAATCCTGGTTTAGAATTCTGTCTATTGTACCATCTATTTGCTTCTTTTTTTCTCTCTTTTTAGAATTTTATTTTCCAAATTACATGTAAAAAAAATTTTGACATCAATTTTTTTTAAAACTTTGTGTTCCAACTTCTCTTCCTCCCTCCCTTCCCACCCCCCACACCCAAAGAACTAGAGCAATTCAGTATAAGTTTTACATGAGTAGTCATGGAAAATATCTGCACATTATCTAGGTTGGGAGAGAAAACAAGTAAAAACAAAACTTCAGATTAAGAAACAGTAAAAAAAAAATATGCTTCAATTTGTTTCCAGATAACATCAGTTCTTTCTCTGTATATGGATTGCAATTTTCATAAGTCCTTCAGAGTTATATTGGATCATTACATTGCTGAAAATAGCCACGTGCTCCCAAACAGATCATCTTACACTATTGCTGCTATTTTGTATCCAGTACATTTTACTCTGCTTCAGTTCATGTAGGTCTTTCCAGAATTTTCTGCTAGAATCCTGTTCAACTGACAAAGAATTTTCTTCCCAATAGTCCAGCAAAGTAGGTACAATATATTTTGTCATTATAGTCAATCATTGATATTTACTTTATTTTCTTTTTTTAATAGAATTTTATTTTCCAAAATATATGTAAAAACAAAATTAATATCAATTTTTAAAAAAAACCTTTGTGTTCCAACTTCTTTTCCCCCCTCCATTTGCACCCCCACCCACAAGAACTCAAGCAATTCAAAATAAGTTATACATGAGTAGTCATGGAAAAATTCCCATATTAGCTAGTTGTGAGAGAAAACAGTCAAAAAAACCAAAACTTGGCTCTACCCTCCCTTCTTTCACCCTTCCTTCCTTATACTCTTCCCCTCCTAATTTCCTGTATGGTTAAATAGATTATTCCTCCCAATTGGGTATGTATTTTATACCCTCCTTGAGCCCACTCTCATGAGATTAAGATTTTTGAGAATTCTGTGTTCTAATTTTTTCTTCCTTCCTCCCTCCTCAACTCTCCCTATGAAATCAAGCAATTCAATATGTCATACATATGCAGTTATGCAAAACATCTTCACCTTCCTCAAAAGTGTTACTTTTTACTGCTCCCTCCACCATTCTGCCCTTCCTTCCTTCCTTCCCCTCTCCCCGCTCCTTATTTCCTTCCCATCCCACTTTCCCTCAGGGCAAAATATATTACTATACCCACTTATGTATGTATGTTATTCCCTCTTTGAGCCAATTCTGATGATAGTAAGGTTCACTCACTCCCCCACTACTTTTCCTTCTTCCCCTCCCCTCCATAAGCATTCTTCTTGTTTCTATCATGTGAGCTACCTCTCCCCAGTCTACATCTCCCCTTCCCCCTCCTCCAGTTCATTCCTCCTACCCCCCAACCCTATTTAATTTTAATTTTTTTTTTTTTTTGCAGGGCAATGGGGGTTAAGTAACTTGCCCAGGGTCACATAGCTAGTAAGTGTCAAGTGTCTGAGGCCAGATTTAAACTCAGGTCCTCCTGAATCCAGGACCAGCGTGCTTTACCAGTGGACAAAGCACTAGCCCTGGACCCAGGAACCCCTAAACCCATATCTGGACCCAAACATGAGCGACCCCACCTTGCCTGACAATTTTTTGGAAGATATTTTCTAAACTCTTATTTTGGTCATGGTTTTCAGGTAATCTAATGATTTTCAAATGATCTCTCCTGGATTTATTTTCCAGGTCAGCTGTTTTTCCAAGGAGATATTTCATATTGCCCTCTATTTTTTTATGCATTTGGATTTGCTTTAGAGTGCCTTGGTTTTTCATAAAGTCACTAGCTTCCATTTATTCAATCCTAATTCTTAGGAATTTATTTTCTTCTGAAAGCTTTTTTTAATCTCCTTTTCCATTTGGCTTTTCAAGCTGTTGACTTTTTTCTCATGACTCTCCTGCATTGTTCTCATTTCTCTTTCCATTCTTTCCTCCCTCTCTCTAAATCTTCCTTCTATCTCTCCTACTTTCTCTTCGAAGTCCCTTTTGAGCACTTCCATGGCCTGAAACCAATTCATATTTTTCTTGAAACTTTAGATGTAGGGGCCCTGAGGTTGTTATCATCTTCTGAGGGTGCCCTTCAATCTTCCTTGTCCTGAAGAAACTTTCTAGAGTTCTCAACTTTCTTTGTTTGCTCATCTTGATGTGTTTTACTTGACTTTTAACTCTCTCTTACAGTGGGGCCCTACTTCCAAGCTACAGTGTCCCAAGATTCTGAGGGTCCCAGGTGTTTTGGTTCAAGGGAGGGCAGGTTTTTTTCACCTGGAATTTTGTCTGGTCCAAAGATAACCTCAAGTCAACTTGCTAATTGACCAGCCAGCAGAACTTTGTGTGCTGTGGTGTGTGATGTTTAAAATCTAATGTGGGTCCTAACCTGCCCGCCCAGTTTTGGCGGGAAACTGGCCAAGATTTACTGATAAATTCAGCAAGAGTTTAGGCTTTTAAGGATTTATTAGAGAATAAAGACAACACATGAGATCCCATAATGCCAGAAAAGTCTATCTACTTTCCTCTCTTTTTCTCTGTATGCCTTTTCTCCATCTCCCACCCAGCCAAAGTACTGAACAAAAAGACACCCTCTCTTTTTCTCTAAGGGTGCTGCCAAGCTGAAGTCTTGGACTAAAAAGGAAACTGATCCAGCAAGCCACATATTCCTTCCTACATCCTGTCTCCCTCCACAAAAGGGGAGGTCCTTCAAGCTGACTGGTTGAGGGTGGTCTCCTATTGATGTAGTAGTCCACAGTCTCTGAGAACAACACCCCACACAGGGCCAGCCAGGTGTGGTCTTGATTTAATCATTCTTAAGTAGGTTCTCAGTCAGTTTCTCAGTCTCACCTAATTCAATCAATTCCTCATCAATCTTCAGGTGGGGCCCCTGAGCTTCTGCCAAATCTCATTTTATCACAGGTGGTTCTTGGCTTCTGACAAGCCTGTGCCTTCCACCTGAGCCTCCCACCTCTCACAATTTCTTCTTGGTTTCCTACTGGGGTGGGATAGTTGAATTCCTCCTTAGGTCCCACAGACACCCCTGTTCCCCACCCATGCTCCACCTCCCCAGGCAGCCATTCGGCCCTCTCACATAACCTTAAGCTTAGTTCCAGAAGACACCAGTGCTGCAGCTGATTCAGAGGCTTGGGGGTAAGTTCTTCTGGCACAGTGTTCCTGGGGTATATGTTGGCATGATTGTGGGGTTAGACTCTTCTTGCAGTCTAGCACAGCCCCCTCTAATATGTCTTTGGAGGGAAAATAATCTCAGCTAGTCTTGGGTAATTGTGTCAGGAGTTCTGTATGTTTTATGGCTTTCCTCCTACATCTTGGCTCCACCACCTCCATCTATTTGCTTCTATTTAGTACATAGATGAATGGCCATATTTTTTTTTACTGGTAAAATAACTTATTCTTTGATTTTACCAGGAAAACAATTTTATTTATATTTGAAACCAATGGGTTCAGAACATTTTTATTCTTCTTTTGTGTACATAAAAGTTCTAATACTAAACATATCAAAACAGAAATGGGAATTTAAGTCTTCTTGTTATGTTATCCTCATAATATGTGTTCTCTTTCTTGTAAGAACATTTTTGTGTACATGTAGGTATATATTATGTGCTGTTTGCAATATTTTTAATGGAATATTTGTGGTAATGAAGGGGGCATATTGAAGCCATAATGATTGCTCAGAGTGACCTATCTCACCACTTAAACATCCCCAGGAGGATATCTAGGAGCAGAAGGAAGGATAAACAGTCTCATAAAGGGAGTAAAATGGGTAGGGGTAGGATGGATCTAAAATATTATTGATTTCCTCCCTTGAGAAAGCCATTGTTTTTCTCCCCAAACTGTTACCACAAACTTTTCTATAAAACACCTTTGTTAATAGAGGAAGAGGAAAAAAATGGATGAGTATAGACCACTTGGGGAAAAGATATTACTGTTCTAATTGTACTATTTCTGAGATGGTAAGGGAACTCTAGCAAATATTTTAAAGGGATACAAATATAATTTGCTGATCTAGGAATGCAGATACAAAATTATACTTCTTCAAAGTAAGGTTCTAGCATGATACAATCCATAAAATGTTCCACTCTCCCTTCAATGATAAAACTTGGTCTTTAAATAATGAAATGAATACTCTATAATGACTATATGTAAAGCAAAATAATGAAAAATTCACGACTGAGATATAGTGATATTTTCAAGGACAGGTGGAGCTTAGGAATTCAATTTCAAATATCCCTCCCATGAAAAATTCTTTGTTCTTGTTCTAAATTACAAGGATTTTCAATGTATCCTAAACTATTTTCACCTAGGCATTTTGTATCAATGTACTATAAATATACATTAATATAAACATATAATATTTATATAATTATATGATATATAAATAGCCTTATATTTATTATATATTGGTGTGTATAATGTATATTTATATGTAATAAATAGAAAAGATAGCTTACAACAGGTTATATACACACATATATACAATGTGTGTAGATATACAAATATGCACACAACTATAGACTATTTTCTCTCATGATTCCAGTTATATTTCCCCTAGAATGTTTCAATCCTTTACTTTTTTTTGTTCTTTTCTATGTTTGAATGAGTATTGATTATAAAAATAATAACAATAATGGTTATTGTGATAAAAAATTAATAATAATAACAATAATTACAATAATAAAAAAATAATAAATGGTTCAAAGCACCAAAGGTTGACCACTTTCCTCAATGAAATCTAATCAGTTAGGTAGGGAAAATATTATAAACTCGTGTGTGTGTGTGTGTGTGTGTGCACATGCACATGCACATGCACATGCAAAGATATGACGTTTCAGAAAGGTTAAATGACTTTTTAACAAAGTTCGGATGAATTGGAGAATTGTCTTCAACCCAGATCTTCCAGCTGTAACTACCTTATTATTTCCCTTGTACATTCTTATTTTACCCTATTTCCCATCTATAACTAACTTGTTTGGTTGTTTTTCTTATCTGCATTAATAAATGTTGTGAATTACTGTTTAAAATTTCTAGGGTAGAGACCTTCATACAAAGTTGTTTTCTGATTAGGTGGTCAATAAGTATCATTGAAGTTCTTACTATGTGTTTGTCATTGAGCAAAACACAAGGGATCCTAAAAAAGGCAAATAGATAATTTCTTTCCTCAAACAGCTCTCAGTCTAATGGGAGAAACAACATGCAAATAACAATGTGTATTATACATATATGTATACACACATATATTCACATATGTGTGTATTCCTATTTTTAAATATCCAAATATATTCTTATATGGATATATGTATACACATATACACATACATGGTACATGTGTCTGTATTTAAGATTGGAGATAATCAGCAGGTTTTCTAGGAAGCCCTGTAATTAAGGGCATTAAATAGCGAAATATTTATTAAGTACCTTCTATGTGCCAGATACTTTTCTAAGTATTTTAGAAATGGTATCTCATTTGATCCTTACAACAACCCTGGGAGTTTGATGATGTTAATTATCTCTAATTTATGGTTGAGGTAACAGAGACAGATATTAAGTATCTTGCAAAGGATCAGGCCTAGTAGTTAATCCATTGAACTACCTAGCTGCTTCTAAATAGCTAGCATTAAGATAGTGTTTGTTGTTGTTTTGTTTTGTTTTGTTTTTTTCCCAGGGCAATGAGGGTTAAGTAACTTGCCCAGGGTCACACAGCTAGTAAGTGTTAAGTGCCTGAGGCTGGATTTGAATTCAGGTCCCCCTGAATCTAGGGCTGGTGCTTTATCCACTGTGCCACCTAGCTGCCCCAAAGAGAGTGTTTTTGAAGCCTAAATAGCACTTTACAAATATTATTTCATTTTAACTTCACAACAACTACATTTGTCAGATGAGGAAATTAAAGTAGATTGAAGTTAAATTACCTCCTCCAGATCAAGCAAGTGTCTATGGTTCTATTGGAACTAGGTTTTCCTAATACCAGGTCCAGTGTCTCATCTTCTGCATCATTAGTTTCCGACACAGTTTTTGTAAAAGGCAGCCTTTTAGTTGGGATTTGGAAACCAGAGAAACTGAGGTGGAGATGATAATTGATGGAATTCTGAGCATAAGAGATAGGCAGTGAAAAATCACAAAGTAGGAAGATAGAGGAAAAACAAGGAAGCCAATGTCATTGGATTGTAGAACATGAGAGTGAATAAAGTGCAAAGAGACTGGAAAGTTCATAAAAAAAGATGTTTTAAAGAGCTTTCCATGTCAAAGAGCATTTAGTATTTGGTCCAGAAGGTGAGAGGCAGCCACCTGCTAAATTTCTAGACAATAAATTACCTTCCAAAATATAGTATTGGAAACTTAACAAATACTAAAGATTGTACTCTGACTCGGGCAGAATATTGCACCTTAACTTTATTTTTTTTCTTGGTTTCCTTATCATATAATAAATATATATGAAGTAAGAAGCATAAAAAATGTAGTTTTCCTGTAATTTTTAGTCATGTTCAACTCTTTGTGACTCCTTTGTGATTTTCTTGGCAAAGATCCTAGAATAGTTTGCCATTTCCTTCTCCTGCTCACTTTACTGATGGGGAAACTAAGGCAAACAGAGCTAAGTGACTTCCATAGGGTGCTTCATCTAATAAGTACCTAAGACCAGAACATTTTTGACAATCAGAAAGAGGCATCTTCCTGACTCCAGGCTTGGCACTCCATCCACTGTGCCATCTATCCTTCCCTATTAAAACTACCACATCTTTAATTAGTGAGATTCAGTTTTATTTTAATATAGTAGCCAGTGACTACAAATGATTTAGATTTACCAATAAATAGTGAAAATATGGATATAGAATTCATAAAAAATATTTTTCCCTTTCTAAATAACAGAAAGGTCAAAGCAAACAAAATCAAGGGTATAGGAATAAGTATAGTCAACTGGCTCTAGACTGAATTCCTTGACAGCAAGGACAATATTTTGCTTTTCTTTTTGTCCCTGATAAGGATACAGCATACAGTGCTTAGCACGTAGTTGGTATTTAAAAAATGCTGGTGACTTGTAATATGAATGTAGATAGTACTTCGATATACACTGTCAACATATTAATTATAATATGTTTTATTGATGTGAGTAGAAAGTTTTCTGAAGCAGGTTAGGTTTTTATTGTTAAGAATGTATTGATATAGAGCACTAATATTGGCCTTGATACTGGTGCAGTAATCTAATATCTATTAAGCCATTCTGCTCTTTAATTTAAGCATACTTTAAGGCTTTTAAGATTCAGAATCCATTTACTTGTGACAGAAGGGATACTCATGTTTCAAAGAAAAATCAGAGATAAAAGCTCAGAAAGTGTAATGGTCACATATTCCAAAGTAAAAGCTAAGGAAAATAATTATTGGTAACATGTGGTTCCTAAACATCAAATGTTTTAGGAAAAGTGCCACCATTAGAGTTGTTGAAAGCTTAAAAAAAATATTGTTAATATGACTTCATTACAAATAGCTTTTCAAGGTTAGGACTTTAGTTAGCACTATCAGCTAACTTTTAGGGAACAATTGGTTATGTAAAAATTAGAGGAATTATACAGAGGCTTTCAAAAGTATACCAACTAGGAGGGGGAAAAATCTTTCCCCAAATGGAAAGATGAAGACATATTAACATGTATTAATGCCATCAGTCCCCTACTCCAACTCTGGCAAAAACAAAAACAAAAACAAATAAACAAACAAAAAACCCACAACTAATGGAAAATTACAAAGGACTTGACTAGCAGATAAAAAGTTATTTAGGTTTGCTTTTAAAAATATATCCAAGGGCAGCTAGGTGGCACAGTGGATAAAGCACTGGCCTTGGATTCAGGA
The DNA here is from genome assembly GCF_019393635.1 of Dromiciops gliroides. Classification (NCBI taxonomy): domain Eukaryota; kingdom Metazoa; phylum Chordata; class Mammalia; order Microbiotheria; family Microbiotheriidae; genus Dromiciops; species Dromiciops gliroides. The sequence goes on from NC_057864.1 coordinate 91,898,487, forward strand.
GTACTTGAGTTCAAATCCAGCCTCAGACACTTGACATTTAACTAGCTGTGTGACCCTGGGCAAGTCACTTAACCTTCATTGCCCTGCAAAAACAAAAACAAAAAACAACAAAAAATATATCCATAAAATATATATCTCCAGACTTATGGTCTTTAATTTATTTTGGTGTGATAAATTCATTAGTTCAGATCTCAAAGAGATAATCATACAGTTTTATACATCAGGAAAAAGCCCGATAGAGGTTAAACACTTAATCAGTGTCACACAGGTAATAAGTGGAAGAGCTTGAATTTGAATTCATGAAAAATTACTTTAAATCCAAGCCTGCACAGAATGGAATCACATCAAAATATGTCAGGTGCTTTGTCCTTAAAAAAAATCCAAGGTAGTGCAGTGGGTAGAGCACCGGCCCTGGAGTCAGGAGGACCTGAGCTCAAATCCGGCCTCAGACACTTAATACTTACTAGCTGTGTGACCCTGGGCAAGTCACTTAACCCCAATTGCCTCACGAAAAAAACAATAATAATAATGATAATTCAAGAAGTTTCTTAATCTCAAAAAGTGTTTTTTTAACCATGAAATTTTAATTTAGAATTTATAAATTGCATTTCTAATAGAGACTATTTCTTCTTCTGTTCCTCCCATTTCTTTTGTATTTCAGAAAATATTTGCATTTTTTGTCTCATGAGAACATGGACTACCCACCTCCCACTAAAACAAACAATAAAATCAGGCTCTGACTAGGACTACTATTACATTCATACTAATATAAAGTAGGTTTTTGTTGTTGTTGTTCTTTGTTTTAATTCATCTTCAATTTGCTAACTTCCATTTTTCTAAGTGGTTATTCTGAAACTTCTATTCTCTCATCAGACTTCTCTCTTGGGTCAGGCTATCCAAACTCTAGGCAGATGAGTCACTTCTTACTTTAACAAGATAATTAAGGCCATTTAACATTAATTCCCTTTTCTCTTCTTTAAATCTTCCTTCCTTTCTACCTCCCTTCCTTCCCTTCCTTCCCTTCCTTCCCTTCCTTCCCTTCTTTCCCTTCCTTCCCTTCCTTCCCTTCCTTCCCTTCCTTCCCTTCCTTCCCTTCCTTCCCTTCCTTCCTTCCCTCCTTTCTTTCTTTCTTTCTTTCTTTCTTTCTTTCTTTCTTTCTTTCTTTCTTTCTTTCTTTCTTTCTTTCTTTCTTTCTTTCTTTCTTTCTTTCTCAGGGAAGACTATTCTCTAAGAGGGGAGGATCACGTATATATATTTATATAGTATATATATATATATAGTCCTCTTGCTTTGTGAATAATCTCAAGGCAGGTAGGTACAGCAAACTAATTAAAGCTACAGATGCTGATAATAACCACCCTCCCTTAAATATCATTGATAATGTTGGTACAACAGTGGCAGCACAAGGCAGATTACTTGCTGATCACTATGTTGCTATTCCTGATCAAAATAAAGAACTCACAATTTTTAGCTTTGTTCCAGCCACTGGTCATTGTGAAAATCTCTTTTCTTGGAACAGTGCTAATAACTGATATTCCCTTTAGCAAGATAAATGGATAGATATATGGATAAAGATAGATAGATAGATAGATAGATGATAGACAAATAGCTATGTGAGAAAATAATTATTAATAATGGATTTTGGGGGAACCCAGGGACCCAGTTTTAGTTGGGTTTCTCTCCCCACCCCACTTCAGAGGGTTCAAATCTTAGAAAGTTTTCATCCTTTTCAGGGTGAACGATAGAAATGAAGAATAGATCCTATGACTAGTTCAGTGAACTGATTAATCCACACCTATCTGGACTTTGCCTCTCAGAGGGTCTCTTTCATTAAGCCATGAGGTCATTTTAATATGGACCACCCTCAAATCATGTCAACCAATGTAATTTAATCATGCTAGCCAAATAGCTTTGATCAGTGTGTAGCAATGTGCCTCTATCAAAAGAGGATAAAAGGCAAGAACAAGCAAAGCTCCTGGATGCCACCATCTTGGAATGTACTTTTGACTTTGAAAGGCTGTAGGTTGTTGATCGCTCTCCTCTTAGAACAGGATAGACTGGAAGGACAAGTGCTCTCTCTCTCTCTCTCTCTCTCTTAGAGAATTACGGTGTCAAGATGTTCCCTTGTTTGTGTTAAATGCCATGTGGTCAGTACTCTTAATATTTAATACTGATTAATAATAAATGGATACTGTCAAAATGGGTGCAATAGTCATTATTAAATAAATAGCCATTAACTTATAAGTAGCAATATTTTAGGAAACCCATCCTATACCTCCCAAAAACTAAAAAAAACACACCTCAATTTGGTTACCACAAAACACAGATAGATTGATCAATCAATAGATGGATGGATGCATGGATGAATGCACAGATGGATGCATGGATGGATGGATAGGTGGGCAGGCAGACGGATGGATGGATCGATGGATAGGTGGGTAGGTGGACGAATGGATGGATGGACAGATAGGAATATGGAATAGATATACTTTTTTAAGCTTGGTAAATTTCTTCATTGTTTAGTAATTTTCAGTTGTATTCTATTTATGTGACCACAATTTAGTTTTCTTGATAAAGTTACTAGAATGATTTACCATTTCCTTCTCCATCTCCCCTTACAGATGAGAAAGCGAGGCAAATAGGGTTGAGTGACATGCCCAGGGTCACTAACTAGTAAGTTTATGAAGCTAGATTTAAATTCAGGAAGATGTCTTTCTGACTCCAGGACTGGCACTCTATCCACACTACAATCTAGCTGTCTAGTTAAATTTCTATGACATTCAAAACACAAACCAGTTGTCAACTCCTCCATTAAAGTTTTCTTTCACCTTCCCATCACTAAAATATTTTCTGTAGGATGTTACATATAAAATTTTACAATTTCTTACCACTGTTATCTTATAATATGGATATTATATGGGGCAGCTAGGTGGCACAGTGGATAGAGCACCGACCCTGGATTCAGGAGGACCTGAGTTCAAATCCGGCCTCAGACACTTAACACTTACTAGCTGTGTGATCCCGGGCAAGCCACTTAACCCCAATTGCCTCACCAAAATAAAATAATATGGATATTATAGTTATCTGAGTTTGTATGTTACCTTCCTACTTGACTTTCAATACCATAAGAATGGAAATGGTGTTCAATCGTAACTGTAATCCTTATGAATCAGAACGGCATTCTGTGCCAAGTTGATTAAAAAATAGTTTAAAAATATATTATGTCTTAATCCCTCTGATTACATAGGTCTCACAGGATCATGCAGTGACAACTTTATCACTAAAATTGAATGTATTTTTTTTCCTTATCCCCTCTTGATATTTCTGTATCATTTCACCTTACAGGCTACCACTTCTCTGGTAATCTCCACACCTTTGACTTTTGTGACACTGTACACTCATGTTTCCACTCCTTCTCTAACCATTCCTCTGTCTCTTTGCTCTTTCTATAGTCTCTCCTTTTTGACCTTACCCTTTTTCACATTTCTGTATCATTTGATACTATTAGTCACCAATAATACTAAATGGTAATTGCTCTATTTTTTTGTGGGTAATATAAAACTCTTAAAGTCATTTTTGTGTCAAAAGTTATGTACAAATTTCCTTTTTCCTCCATTTTGGAACCTGGGAGGCCTCCTGGAAACAGGCCTTCTAGAACAGCAAAATGTCTGGAAGACTGTGATCTTAGATCATTTTTGCTGGCGACAAGCAAGGCCTGAAAAACCAGAGTGAACATACAGCTCTTTTGAAAATTGAAGGAGTCTATGCTCAGGATGAAACTGAATTCTATTTGGCCAAGAGGTGTACTTACGTATATGAGGCAAAAAACAACACAGTGACTCCTGGCAGGAAACCCAACAGAACAAGAGTGATCGGGGGGAAAATTACTCGGGCTCATGGTAATAGTGGAATGGTTTAGGCCAAGTTCAGAAGCAATCTTCCTGCCAAGGCCATTGGATACAGGATTTGAGCGATGTTGTATCCCTTAAGGATCTAGAATATGAAAACTGATTGAATAAAATTACACATTTTTTGCAAATGTAAAAAGAAAGGTTATGTACAATTTAATGAGTTTAAAAAAAAACTTTTTGGATATAGTTCCAAATTTCTGCTTCTATTAGGAAGTATGGAAGAAGAAGACATTGATAGCATGCAAAAAAGTTATCTCATCCTATCCCTCATTGCAGCTTCAAAGTTCTTTGTTTCTGATATTCTAACCATCCTAGTGTTAGTTCTAATTGCTTTAGCTGAAATCTGGGTTTGTACCTTTCCATACAACACCTTATCACCATTTATTTCATGAAATCTCCTCCCTCATTGACTCCTGTGACCCTCACAGGTCTTCTCCTATCTCTCTGATTCCTTCTGTCTCAGTGTTTATGAATTCTCCCTCTTGCCATTAAATATGACCATCTGATAAACTTATGTACTTAACTCTTATCCCCTTTTTATCTAATCTTTTGGTGATCTCTAATTCCATGGCTTCAACTAATATATTAACTCTGAAAAATGCTCATTCCCCCAGCTTTACCAAAATCTTCTGTCCCTTACTTAGAATGTTCTTTTATCAGCATAATACTTCAAAAATTCCATATCCAAAGCCAAAGTACTTAAGCATGACCTCCATAAACCATGTCCCTAGCCCTTATTCCTCTATTTCTCTTGATAGAATGATGATCTTCCCAGTCATCCAGGTGCATAAAATCTGTCATTTCTGACTCTGTCTAACCTCTAATAAATTAATGCCCAGATAAGATAATAATACTTTACTAACATTTCTCTCATCTGTGTCCTTTTGATTCTATTTCATTCAGTCAGTCATAAAATATTTATCAAGTGTTTTCAATTTGTCAATCACCAAATAGTAGAGATAAAAAATGGCCAAAAAAAAAAGACCCCTGTTCTCAAGTGGCTCACATTCTAAAGAAGGTGCCAACATATAAATAACTAGTTATCTGTAATACATATGTGTATATATGTATATTTGTATATATACATATACATATGCATATGAATATCTATCTATCTATCTATCTATCTATCTATCTATCTATCTATCTATCTATCTATCTATCTACAGAGTAGATAAAATGAAATCTCAGAGGCAGATAACTTAAATTTAAAGGTCTTCCAATGGAGGTGGCATTTGATCTGTGTCTTAAAGGAGAGTTGTCCACTAGGCCAGCCCAAATCTCCTTTAAGACTCTGATCACTGGCTTCAATGTCACAAAGAAATGGGTTAAAATCCTCTTATACATATTGATATCATGACCCTGGCTTAATCTCTCTATGCTCTAGGCAACTCTCTAAAACTAAGTTTTAGAAAAGGTGTCACTGTGCATTGGTCGATGTGATGATACCTTGATTAGAGCCCCCTTCTCAAATAAAAGCATTGCTATAATTCCTATATTTAAAAGGAATCTAAGAGAATAGAGCCAAAGGTAAGAGAGAGAAGCATTTTAGGTATGGGTGCTGGCAATGTAAATTAAGGGGATGGGACAGACAATGTTATGTCTGAAGAATAGAAAGTAAACCAGTTCAACTGGATTATAGAATGATTGGAGGAGAGTACAGCATAGGAAGTCTCAAAAGTTATAAAGGGACTAGTTTCTCCTGAACTTTAAATGCCCAAACTGTGAATGCAATAGGTATTCATTGGAGGTTATTGAGTAAGGAGCATGACAGGACAAACATACCCTTAGAGAAAATTCTTTTGGCAGTTCAGTGCAGGATGCATTTAAAGCCAGAAGGTATCTTAGAGATGATCTATTTCTGTTGTAAAATATGGTCTACTTAAAGTTAAGGATGGTTTAAATCCTTCGCCTAAAATTATGAAGGGAATATTAAGATTGTCATTCAAACTTAACATCTCTCACTCAAATTGACCCAAACTACTGGTCAATATCTTTTTTATTTAAACTATCATATTTACCTCCTAATTAGAATTTTTTTTGGCCTTTAATTTCACTTTTTAAGATTCACCCTTCCTATCTCTTTTATAATAATCTTCCTAATATATCATCTCGATAACATCTTATTGCTGTTGTTGTTATTCTTCCTTCCTTCTCCAAAAGGACCAATGAACTTAGGAAGGGGATGCCTTGATTTTGTGTCAATTAGATTTAAGCAAGACAGATCTGCACAAAATCCTTATCCTCACTCTTTCCTCAAGTCATTGAAATCCAGTGGCGAGATAACTGGCAATGGCCCAGAATGCAGTGGGAGATGTTGCCCTTTCTAAATTTAAGTCTCTCCCAGGTGTCAGTTTGTCTGAGGCAATGCCAGTTCAATGACTAAGGTTGGTTAAGAATTGAGACAAAAGGGGCAGCTAGGTGGTATAGTGGATAAAGCACCGGCCCTGGATTCAGGAGTACCTGGGTCCAAATCCAGCCTCAGACACTTGACACTTACTAGCTGTGTGACCCTGGACAAGTCACTTAACCCCCATTGCCCCCACACACACACACAAAAAAAAGAATTGAGACAAAAGATGACCTACTTTACCTTTACAAAGATTAGCAGTCTGGGAGGGGACAAACCTGAGAACTTCTGGCTAAAAGAGAAAAAATTTGAAAAATAAACTTATTTAGGCTTTTGATCATATCTGTTTTCTATTTAAAACCTATTGTTAGCTCCCCATGCTTTATCAAATATATTTAAACTTCTGTTCCTTGCATTGAAGATCTTTCATCTTAATTTAACTTCCCTCAACTGATGTCATATTATTCCCCTTTTTTTTTACTCTAGATACCTGTCAAACTTTATATTCCCTATTGTTTTCTTGCCTTGCCTCATCTCCATTCCTCCCATCTCTTATATTTGGGATGCACTGAACCCATATACATTTGTGGAGATCTTTCCCTTCCTTTAAGAGAAAACTCAGGTGTCATTTCCTTCACACATTTTCCACCCCAGAGCCTATCCTAGACTGCACAAAAATGTATTCTACCCCATTCAGTTTTCTTATCACACTATGCCTAGACTTGTTATTTCCATTTATCATGCACTCTCTCCTTTAACCTATATTATTGTAAGCTCTTTGAGAGCAGGTATATATGTTATCTAACTTTAAATCTCTAAGGTATATTATAATGCATTTCATAAAATGAATAGGTATATAATTAATATTTGTTAAATTTATTGCTGTTGAATTCAAGCTCTGATAATCATTTGCTTATATGATTTTTTTCAGTGGAGAAAGGTGGTATACGTATTGACAAGTGCAGAGCACAATCTCTCCATACCTTTAAATCTGTGTGTTTTTTTTGACCATGTCTTCTCATAAGTGAAATATAGAACATCTATCCAATTCCCTGAATACTTTCTTCTGTAATTTTGGTTTTTATTTTTCATGGATAGCCATGAAATTTTAAGCCATATTCTATGGACAGTGCTATTCTTTAAAGTCACAGTGAATGAAATATAGCTAGACAGAGGCATCTTACATGAAGTATAATAACCCTCTCATTATACGGATTAAGTCATGTTTTGTGAATGAGAGTGCCCTAGAGGATATCATAGAGTTACTATCAACCATGTTATATTGTAGTCAATAAAACTTGACTTTTTCCAAAGTCATTTTTATTATCAAAGGACATTAGCAACAGCAAAGTAGAGCAAATATCATGTGTGCCTGATAGATGTGAGAATAATATGACATTTTACAATAGGTTACTTTTATTTTGTGCTGTGCCAACATAGGCTTAAGGTCAAAAGGTTGAATGTAAAACACTTTGGTTATGGCCAGGAACAAATTTTGTGATATAATATAACCTAGGCATAGTTTTTGTTGTTGTTGTTGTTTTCTGGTATTTGCTGTTGTTTTTTGGGGTGTGACCTTTGAAATTCAATTAGTTACATTTTAAAAGGGATATATTTTAAAATTATATAGCTAGGGGGCAGCTAGGTGGCACAGTGGATAGAGCACCGGCCCTGGAGTCAGGAGGACCTGAGTTCAAATCTGGCCTCAGACACTTAACACTTACTAGCTGTGTAACCCTGAGCAAGTCACTTAACCCCAATTGCCTCACTAAAAAATAAAAAAACAATTATATAGCCAGGCTATATTTAAAAAGCAATAGTCTATTTTCAATTTTCCATTATAGACAATAAGTCCAGTATGCAGCACCTTAAAATTGACAAAGCGCTTTTTTATAGCAACCCTATGAAGAAGGATGTTGTTGTTTGTTGTTTAGTCATTTCAATTTTCTCTGACTTTTCATGACTCCATTTAGGGATTTCTTGGCATATATATATATATATATATATATATATATATATATATATATATATATATATATATATGTATATATATATATATATATATATTAGAGTGGTTTGCCCCTTCCTTCTCCAGATCTTTCCACTAAATCATGTTAGTTTATATAAAGACCTAAGTCTTAAATAATATATACAACTCCCACTGGTACCAGTTTTTTAAGAAGTCTGTAACTTTGAGATGATTTGGGCACTACAAGGTCAAATTATTTTCTTTTGGTCATGCAGGCAGAACATACCAGTACTTTACCTTTCCTTTCCTTTCCTTTCCTTTCCCTTCCCTTCCCTTCCCAGGAAATACGCTGACTGGTTTATTCAGGGTCATAGACTAAATATATTCCTGTATGTGTCATCTATATCTATATCTAGAATATATGTAAATTTTACCATGAGATCTTAGGATTTAGTGGAAGAAACCTTAGGGGCACCTAATGCACACAATGATGCCACTTTAGAAAGGAGGAATCTGGGGCCTATGGTGGGAAATCATTCATGCAAAAGCATTTTAATAGCCACTAGTAGAGCTATGATGCAAAGCAAAGTCCTCTGACTTAAAACTGAACAATTCTGCTCCAAATCCAGCATAATAGTTACAGTAGGTTTACCATTGAACAGAAATTTACTTTTAAAAGTTTGTACTAAAAAAAAAAAGTTTGTACTATAAAATTGGAATGTCTTTAAGAGAACATATAGCCCAATGTCCTCTTTTATAGATTAAAAAAAAAAACTGAGGCCCAGAAAAGTTAATTAATTAATTGATTTACTAATATCATATAAGTTGTAAGTGAGAGAGACAATATTTGAACACAGTTCTCTGATTCCAAATCCAGTACTCTTGGGACTGTACCACATCACGTCTGTAAATATTATTATAACAAACATCAAAGTTTGTTTCTCCTATGTTTACAAATTCACATTGAAAAGAATGATGGGGGGCAACTAGGTGGTGCAGTGAATAAAGCACTGGCCCTGGATTCAGGAGGATCTCAGTTCAAATCTGGCCTCAGACACTTGACACTTAGTAGCTGTATGACCCTGGGCAAGTCACTTAACTTTCATTGCCCTGCCCCACAAAAAAAAAAAGGAAAGTGATGAATTTTTTAATGTTCTTATAATAATATTTTATTTTTCCTAATTACATAGAAAAGAATTTTTAGCATTCTTTTCTTTAAAATCTTTGAGTTCTAAATTTTTTAAAAATTAGTTATAAAAGTTGCTTTTTAAATTAAATTAAAACTGATTTAGAATTTTTACTTTAAAGTTGGGGCTCAAATAAGATTATAAATCTATCTTCAAAGGTGAGATTGAAATTAACACATCATTTTCATTAATTTGGATGTTTTAAAAGTCTTAATACTCTCTCTCCCCACTCTCTCTCTCTCTGTCTCCCTCTGTCTTTGTCTTTTTCTCTCCAGCTTATTCATATGTACTAAAATACAGCAGTTCAAATTAACTCATCTTCAGTGATGGATCCTAGGTGTAATATAATTAATTGATGCCTCTTAAAATAAAGAATTGTAGTAAAAATATTGTATTATGAAGAACATTTTACCATTGTAAAAAAATCACCAAAAGGCAAGAAAATTTAGATTAATTGATATTCATTCATTCCTTCAACCCGAATTTCATAATCCTCTTACTATGTGGAAGATATTTACTAGGTGCTTAAGAATTCAAAGATTAAAAGAAAATGAAAATCTTGCTCCTGAAGAACAGATAATGAAATTCATTCCTCCTCTCCCCACTGAAGAGTACTAAGGAAGAATTGCTGTGGAATGCCAAATATTCTGGAACATATGGTTAGTCAGTCTTATTTAAATGATTTTCTCTTATTAAAGAGGAATCAATGAAGGGGAGAGAGGTTTTGGTTAATCACTATGGCCTTAAAATAATGTCACCAAGAAATCTTTAAAATATATTTTTTTAATTATCAGGAAATCCATTTTTACCTATTCAACTCTGGGATTTATACCTAAACTAGAAATATGGGATAAAAATTCTAATTAATATATAAAAATATGGAATAATATTTGAAATAGCATAGACTGTTTTGCCATTGTTATTGTTGAGTTGTTTTAGTCCTGGTTAACTCTTTGTAACCTCATTTGGGTTTTTCTTGGCAAAGATACTGTCATGGTTTTCCATGTCTTTCTCCAGTTAATTTTATAGATGAGGAAAATGAGGCAAATAGAATTAAGTGACTTGTCCTGGGTCACACAACTAGTAAAGTGTCTGGGGCCATTTTTGAAATCAGGAAGATGAGGCTTTCTGACTCTAGGTCAGGCATTCTAGCCACTGTACCATGTAGCTGTCCTAAACTGTTGTTATACCCTAAAGGATTATAAGAAATGTATTGATAGTTAAAATATTGTATAAACAAGATTTTAAGAAAACAAGCTACTTTCAATATTTAGTCAGATGTTTGTATCTACCCACCTACACACACACATACACACACACACACACACACACACACACACATACACACATATAGTGCTAATTATAAATAATTATTAACTATAAAATTTTCCCTAAGAGCAACTTAACTGGCAGGGCTTTCTAGGCCTGTTTCATACCTCTAATATATACTCCAATAGAATCATAGAATGATAAATGTATTGTATGGCTATACTACAGATCAAATATTATTCAGTTTATTTTTAAAGTTAATTAAGTATATAAAGAAGTAGCAGATCTCTTCCCTAGAACCAATAATAGAAAAGGATTCTGATAGATGTGAAGGTTTCCCATTAATGAATATTTACTACCAGAATTAAATATTATTGTTTCTCAATCATGAAATTTATCACATTAACCACACCTAAAGCCTCTATTTATGTTGTTATCCCTGCCTAGAGAGAGTATTCTCCCCTTATAGTTGACTAAATCCAAATAACCCAGCTCTAGACCTATGAGTTGTGATACTGGGATTATGCATTCTGTGAATTCTTTCTGCCTTCTTTTTTTTCTGTGCCAGTTCTCTAACCCATAGTGGGTTAACTTCTCTCTGTGGTTATAATAGAGGCCATTAATAGTCTCTGAGAAGAAAGGGGGCATTTTGTATTTCTGTTATTTGGAAAAGTAAAAACAATTTCCCATGAGAAATCAGAGGGGCAACCATTTCAGTGAGTAGTGAAGAAAGTTAGGAAATAAAGTTTGGAACAACAGGTGCCAAGCCTGATGTGGGGGAAATCTGGATGGGATGAGATTGGAAAAAACAGGAAGGGAGAAAATGATCAGGTTTCAGTAAATGGGCTTGGGTCACAAAATCTATGTCATAGGAAAGATCTTTTGATGGAAGTAAGCAGGTTTTGCCACTCCCTTGATTTTTCAACTAGGTCCTTGATCCTACAGAAACTACCTAGGTGCACATTTATGCCTTAGCATATAACACATTGAATTATTTATTTTCCTTTTTTATGCTTCCTGTTTTTCCTTGATTTCCACAAGGGCAGGTACCAAGTTTTATGTCCCTTAGTATCCACTGTGGAACTTCAGTCATCCTTGACTCTTCAGTTTCCTCCCTCATACAGTGTATCTTGATGCCTACCATGTCCTCTTAATTTTACTTCTGCAATATGGCTAACATATATCTCATTATCTCTATTCACAGTCATCTCAATAATACATCTCTACTTCCTTGAACTCTTAGCAAAAATCTTTTAACTTGTGGCCCTTCTTCAGACCTTTACCCTCTGCATCCCCTTCATATACATAGCAATTTGAAATTGGGGTGTGTGGGGTATTGAGGAAGAACTAGCACTTCTGCTGTTGTTCACACTTAGTTAAATGATTTTTATTGTTCATTTGTTTCAGCATAGGTGTTTTTTTTTTTTAACCTGGCAGTGCTATCAGGGCTAGAATATGGCATAGTGGTGGGAGTGTTGAAACTAGAGTCAGAGAGATCTGAGTTGAAATCTGCCCTAAGACACTTATTAGCAGTGGATGGAGTGTTCAGGAAGGACAAGCACCTATGGTTTGAGGGTCTGCCAAAACTCTTTTCAGGGCTGCTTATTTACCTTGCTGTTCATTTTCACCCAACTCTTACCTGTGACTCCAGAACACTGCAGCATGTTCAATGGCTACAATCATTTAAAACCATCCAGCAGATGGGCTAAGTCATGTTGAGGGTAACAAGCAGGGCTCATAACCAATGGGAGATGCCTACTTAAAACATTTGAAGACTTGTCCCAAAAATGGGTAGATGAGAAATATTTGTTCCAATGGTGATGAAGTGGATGAAGCAAGCACTATGTATTTCTTAGAGATTAGTTAAACATTGACGATGCCACGGTCACTCTCTGTATCTATTGCCAATTGTCTTGACTTTTGTCTTGCCACTGGACTACAGTGACTGGAAGAGAAAGTGAGGCTGACAGCTTTGTGCAACTGCTTCACTGAAGTCTAATTCACATGTAAAATCTGGACATTCCTTGTGTGTGATACCATTGGTCCTCTTTGATAAACAAAGGAAGAACAGCAACAAAAACATTCATATTCCTAAAGTACAGGTGTGATCATGTAATTCCCTCTTCAGTAAGTGCCAGTGGCTCCTTATTTCCTCTAAGATAAAATTCAAACAGATTTGGCATAAAAATATTTCACCATTTGTGTCCAAGATACCTTCCCAAACTGATTTCATATTATTCACCTTTGGACACTACATTCCTGCCCAAAAGGCTTAATTTTGATCTTCAAATATATTTTACCTCCCATCTTTGTGCCTTTATAAATTCTTTCCAATGCCTGGAATATATTACAGTACCTCCCACAAAGTCTTTCTTGAACCCCCCCCCCCTTACATTTCTGGGAATCTCCAACCCCAACTAATTGTTATTTACTTTGTGTGCCTGTGTGTTTGTGTGTAAATATGTACATATACACATACACATACATATATATGTATGTACATATACACATATATACACAAATGTGTACCTGTGTACATATGTTTGTATATATATATACACATATATACATATATGTATATATGTATCTCCATATATTCCTATCTCTATCTCATCTATATGTATATCTATACATATGTATAGATCTATCTATATCTATCATCTATCTATTATATATCTATCTATATACTTCTAGGTATGAATGTTGCTTCCTCCAACAGAATGTAAATGTTATTAGAGGAGGGACTATCACATTTTTTGTCTTTGTGCTGTCATGGCCTGGAATATGGTAGACATTTAATAATTGTTTGTTGAATAAACACAATGCCTTTCATAGACTATTATCAATATATTTTTTAATTTTCATTTTAATTGTAAGTAATTATCAATAAACAAACTTTTGAATACATAAATAGAAAGAGTATTATACAACAAAGCATTAACTGCTTGCTTCTAAAGATATATGTACCATGGGAGAAACAAAATTGCTCTTTGTAACTCCTCCTGCAATGCTCTCCCCGCCTCATCTTCTGTGTATTTATAAATGTTTAATTTATGAATTTGATTATCTAACACTATAATCAATACACACTCTTCCCCAGAAAAATAACAATAATTGTCAGATGACAGTGAAATATATCCATTGTTCAATCACATTTGGTCCATAACTAGTGAGGTATAGATATTTACTGTACAAGAAATTCATTCTAATCCTTGTTTTCCCAAAAGGTGATTTCCATTGTGTAGGAGTGGGCTGCCTCTGTTCTTATTATCATAGTATCATTGTCATTATTAATAGTATTAGTATTAAAAACTAGCATTAAGGGCAGCTAGGTGGCGCAGCGGATAGAGCACCAGCCTGAGTTCAAATCAAGCCTCAGAGACTTAACACTTACTAGCTGTGTGACCCTGGGCAAGTCACTTAACCCCAATTGCCTCACTAAAAAAATCCAAAAAAACAACAACAAAAAAACCCCACTAGCATTAAAATAGTGTTTTAAGGTTTACAAAGCAGTTTACGAATGTTATTTTTTATGATTCTTACAATAACCTTGAAAAATAAAGGCTACTATGTTTCCCATTTTACAGACGAGAAAATGCTGATAGATAGAACTTAAGCAGCTTGCCTAGAGTCTTTTAGTATCTGAGCCTGAATTTGAAATCAAGTCTTCCTGATTCTAGTTACAACAGTGTGTCACCTAGCTTCTATACTACCTGAGCAGTAGGTACATTTTATTTTCTTAAAAATTCATGTGTCCTCTTTCCCCCCCATCCCTTGTAATCTCATATAAGCAAGATTTAGAAGAGATTTTAGACATCCAGTCCAACTCTATTTTTTTATGTGGAAACACATATGGAGAGTTAAGTGATTGGTTCACTCCCTTTTATTTTCATTTTCATCTCCATTTACAAGGTCTTTGGCCTCACGAGAATTACTTAGATAGTTTTATTTCACTCAAAAATACCCATTTTCATCATGAACACAATATGACTAGAATCTGTGAATGAACAGCAAGAAGGTGAAAGAAGGAAAAGTCAAGGAACAAACAGCATGCTGTATTGGAGAAAGAAAGAAATTTTGAATAAAAAAAACTTTAATGCTAGTCCTAGTTCCACCAACTGTGTGACCTTAGTCCAGTTTCTTGATCATTTCTAAGCTTTGATTTCTTCACTCACAAAATTGCTGTTGTTCAGCCACTTCTGACTCTTCATGAACCCATATGGGGTTTTCTTGGCAAAGAAACTTGAGTGGTTTGCCATTTCCTTCTCCAACTCATTTTACAAATTAGGAAACTGAGGCAAACCAGGTTAAGTGACCTGTGCAAGGTCACATAGCTAGTAAGTATCTTAGGCCAGAATTGAATTTAGAAAGATGAGTCTACCTGACTGCAAGCCTGGCACTCTATCCACTGTAGTACCTAGGTGTCCTGGCCATTTGAAAATAATTATAATATCAATATGATTCACAGGGTTCTTGTGAGGAATCTACCCCAATGGACTTTGATGTACCATGTGAATATTAGTTAATATTTTAATGACTTTGAGTCATAGAGAATTTAAATAACTTACCGAAGTTCATACAAGTATCAAGTAGCAAATCAGGAATTTGAACCTGGGTCCTCTGTTCCCAAAGCCACTCTACCCACAGTTTTATCATTAACTAAGAAAGTTTGAAAATTATTTGACTCAAAGAAGAGTATAACTTAATAACTGTATACCCATGAGTAGTTATATCATCTCTTTAGTCACAATTTTTTCAACTGATACTTAAATGAGACAAATAACATGGAGATCAAAACACCAGGGGGGAATAGGATTATCTTTATCTTCTCTGTTTCTTACAAATAAAAAGCAGCATTTTAATGAAAATACATGAAAGGATAACACTGGATATTTACAGGCACAAATTTTTTCCAAAGTATATATACTGAACCTAACCAATAATAATAGTGAGAAAATAATGCAAAAGGACTTGTGATACTATATTTTTTATTGATTAAACAGTATCATTTAAATAGCAAGAAGTTTCCTATAATAGGTGCCATAGAAAATTGTAGAGGTTGTTTTTTTATTATATGTAAGTGAGTGCTTTGTAACAAAAAGGCTGTTTTAGAACTTCTTGCTATTTGGTATCTATTAACAATTATAAGTGTTATTTAGTTACCCCATGAGACTTACAGAGCTACGGTGTGGTATATCAGATTGCCCATTTGCTATTTATACAAGCAATTTGTTTCTAAAACTAGAGGCCCAGACATTAACTAGCAAAGGAACAAGCAGAGTTTATCTACAATTCTGCTGCAACAGCATTTTCATGAACATTGAGCTGATGCACTTTGAATTTTTATAAAAGTTTTATCGTGACTAAAATTGGTAAGACACTAATGGGTAATAGGAGGGAGGGAAAGGTAGCACTTTCCTTGTATAGAAAACAACAGAGAAAAAAGCCAAATTCATAATCAGGAGAGGGGGACTAATGTAAAATATAAATAAATAAAAGCTTATTTAAGTTTTTTACTCTATAGATTTTGGAAAAATTCATCTTTCTTTCATCCATTCTCCCTCCCTTCACCCTTTTAAATTTAAATGCTCTTCTCTGGCCCTAACTCCATCCCTTCTTAAAATGGCATAGATCTTTAAAAATCACTGACTATGTACTTTTAAATCTTTCTTTTTTGCAAATTGCCAACCCTTCAAAATATACTGGAACATAATATGGCAATATATGTTGAATTAAATGATCCTTACTATATTTTAGGTATTTTAAAACAGATCCCAGGGGGTCCAATTATTTCACTAAAGGATTTTATTTATTTATTTATTTATTTATTTATTTATTTATTCATTCATTCATTCATTCATTCATTCATTCATTTATTCATTCATTTATTTAGTACTGTGACCTGAGTGAGTTAATTTTACTTTTACTTCTGAATCTGCCCTGCAGGAATTATTTGTAATTTGGAGGAAAGTAATTATCACAACAACAAAGTACTATTTGAAAGTGAATTATTGTTGCAACTCTTCTTTCTCCTCCTTTTCCTCCTCCTCTTCTTATTTTATTGCTCCCCATACATCACAACCT